>NC_133337.1:47406667-47740000 GCF_030506205.2 Paramisgurnus dabryanus | reverse complement strand
AAATAGATGAGAGAGGATTCATTTATGCTGAGCAGAGAGTGACAGCGCAGTCGTCTGTCAACAGTGTGTTTTTAAATATTTCATTGCTTTCTGTTAAATAGCTTAAAGTCATTACTGTTTAAAACACACTTGGCATCACATTCATGATTTTATGGTAAAATGACACTTTCGCGTCAATCCACAAGCATTTAAACGAGCAAAACGCCCCCCACAGACGGTTATGTTATGAACCGTCACATTTGACTCACGTCATAACCGTCATCACCAATTCTGAAACCGGCACACCCCTATTACAAACTCATGTTTCTGTAATGAGAACTCAAAAGTTGTCTAGGTATTATGACAAACAAAATTTTAACTTTCATCTGGAGAGAAAAAATAAGAACTGCTTACCTGGTAGCCATCTTGAGTGTCACAGTCAATTATGTCCCTTCCAACAATTAAAAAAAAAATGTTTGTTCCTTAAGGGCTTAAACAATGATTGAAAATGGTTGCGGAGGATGAGTAAATTGGTCTTGGACACATTTATATTTCTTATTATTGTCTCTACATTTACCAATGATCACCAAATACAACATGTTTCTTTACTGTAAATGTTTATAGTATAACACGCACTGAAGCTTTTTATTTTTTAGATTTTTTTAATTATAAATATTTCCATGTCAAAGAACCCAAATCCAGTCATGGACACGTTGCGGTAATGAAACATTTCCCCTTAAATGTTGAAAAAACAACAAAATTGTTTTGTATGAAATCATATGCAAAATGGTACATGAAGGGATGTTTGTAACTGTATGCTTCTAATTTTGATACTCTAACTTTGCATTTACTTTTTTTTTATTAAAATGTTTTATGACACCTCATGAATCTAATTTCGCAAGAATCACCCAAATATACAAATTAAACTCTTCTTGCAGGCATAAACCCGGTGTCCATGCGTGGCAGTAAGACTGGCGTCTACATTGGCGTAAGTGGATCAGAAGCAGGAGAAGCCTTCAGTAAAGACCCAGAAGAGTTGCTGGGCTACAGCATGACGGGCTGCCAGCGTGCCATGTTTGCCAACCGCTTGTCTTACTTCTTTGATTTCAATGGTATGTAGTCATTGACTTGAATTGGTTGATTACAGACACAACGGTTGTACCGTGGGTTGGGTTGTCAGTTTATTTGTTTTTATGAGTTACTATGATGTCATTTTTTTCGTTGGGATGGTGCGATGTGAGGTGATTTGAATGAGTGACTCATAATGCAGTTATTGCTTTCACTATTGTAACCGCATACCACGGATGCTTAACACCGAGACAGACACTTGCATTGCTGGATGCACAAGCCATTTTTTGAAGGGCGGAGCTATGGACAGAAAAGGGCGTGTCTAATTTATTGACTTGCAGAAATAAAGTCTGCAGTTGTATAGATGTTTACTGAACTTTATTATTGTATTTGCTTTTATAAGGTCCCAGCACAGCCATTGACACCGCATGTTCATCTAGTCTCCTGGCACTGGAAAATGCCTTTAATGCAATTCGCCATGGCCAGTGTGATTCGGCACTTGTGGGCGGAGTCAACCTGCTGCTCAAGCCCAACACCTCGGTTCAGTTCATGAAACTGGGCATGCTCAGTCCTGAGGGAACATGCAAGTCATTTGATGCCTCAGGTGAGATTCCGTATACCATCGTAATCTTTACATTTCTTGTTTTGCACCTTTTCCTCAAAAGGTTTCAATGGAATTCGTGTCTATAAACTTGTCATTCTTTGGTGAAACTAATAATATGGTCCTCTACATTCTTTGAATATGTGAATACTGTGCAGTACATACCACTTGTTACTTAAAAAAACATTTTAAACTGGAATGGTTGCCCCATGACCCTGTTACATTGAATTTTTAACTCTTCCAATCCAATCTAACATTCACTAAATCTTTTACATGTGCTCAAAGATGAGTTTTAAGGGATTAAATGATCATCTACATTTATGGAGGCTTTAAAGTATGCTAATGATCTCGTTTTATCATCTAGGTAATGGGTATTGTCGGTCAGAGGCTGCCGTTGCAGTACTTTTGACCAAGAAGTCAATGGCAAAGAGAATCTACGCTACAGTTCTGAATGCAGGCAATAACACAGACGGCTACAAAGAGCAAGGTGAATAAAACACTCTCCTCTCCCACAAACATAAAGTCTGAAGATTCCTCGGCACGGGTGAAATCGGCTACTACCCACTTTAATTTGGACACTGTCTCTTTAAACGAACCTGACCTTTTCCCCATTACAGTACATCCTGTCACAACTCATACCACAATGTTTCTGAAGCTTAGCTGTGCATAGGGGACGAGGTGTTAAAAGTCTGGCATGCCACTCTTAAGTGTTCAGCTGTAGTTGCACATTGGCATCTCAGAGGGTCATGATGTCACAGCAGCTTCCCGAACTTTTGTATGTGTTGTAAAATGTGGTGTGTCCTCTTCCCCAGGTGTGACCTTTCCATCAGGTGACATGCAGCAGCGTCTGGTCCGTTCCCTTTACCAGGAGGCCAACATCTCACCTGAGCAGGTGGAATACATTGAGGCACATGGCACCGGTACAAAGGTCTGTCCGTGTTGAAATCCTCCACAGAAGAGACCGACATACTTGAGTAAACAATCAACTGGATAATTAATAAATATATAACGCTCCATGTTTACAGGTTGGGGATCCTCAGGAAGTGAATGGCATTGTCAGTGTGTTCTGTCAGTCACAGAGGGATCCCCTGCTGATCGGCTCAACCAAATCTAATATGGGACACCCAGAGCCTGCCTCTGGATTGGCAGCTCTAGCCAAGGTATGTCCTAAAAATCATTACATTTCCCTGACGTCTTGAGTCTGCACAGTATCGATTTCGGGACCAGTCCTACGCAGTAGTGAGCAGGAAATAAAGCCGCGAAATCAAGGCCTCTCCCTCACTCTCTCGCAGAATGCGCATATCACAGCTGTCAATCATGACGTGACATCACCATTTTTTATAGAATTAAATAACTAACTAAAAACAAAGTTATTGTAAAAACAAACACTTGAATTTACATTAGCGTGATAAAAACTACAGTAAATGACAGAAACCAGCTTCTTGTGGGAAGGGCAGGGAGTGACTCTGATTGGTTAACGTGGCGCGGATTGACGCCAAAGTTCAATTTTTTTTAACTTGGGCGTCAGACGCGGATTCACGTCAATTTGCGCGTCAATTTGCATCATTTACGTCATTTACGCAAACTGGATGTGCAAATTTGTGTCTACCACGCCACGCTAAACGCCTCATTCGCAAATCATCCAGATGCATCTTTACATTGACTTAACATTGAAATAATTCGCGCCAGACGCTCTATTCGCGTTTGGTGTGAACGCAGCATTAGGAATAACTAGTTTAGCCAAACCATTGATAAAATTCACATCTGGAAGACATAAGCATTCAAAACTTTTAGTCTCTCACTTCCGCCAATACAACACGATTTTTATGACATCATTTTGCACTTCAGCTTCACATCAGATGTTGGCAACATGCACAGCTTTTTTTCTAAAGAAAATAATCTATTTCTGTATCTTATCTATTACAACTGCATCCCTACAGGTGGTATTATCACTGGAACATGGTGTCTGGGCTCCCAACATCCATTTCCATGAGCCAAACCCTGATATTCCCGCTCTGACTGACGGCCGGGTACGAGTGGTGACGGAGCCCATACCCGTTCGTGGTGGCATCGTGGGCGTCAACTCGTTTGGCTTTGGCGGCTCAAACGTCCACTTGATCCTGCGTCCGCATGGTCCTAAGGTACTAGATCAGACCCCACCTCCTGCAATCCCCAGACTCGTACAGGTACCTGGCCGCACCGAGGAAGCGGTCACAACTCTTCTCAACAAGGCCCAGGAGCAGAAGGAGAACCAAAGCTTTCTGTCTTTATTGAATGAAGTGTCTGGAGTTCCCACAGCTGCCATGCCTTTCAGAGGATATACACTGACTGGAGCACAGGGAGAAGTTCGAGAGGTTCAGCAGAACCAACCTACACCCAGGCCCCTCTGGTACATCTGCTCAGGTGAGACGTTGGCTCTTTAAGCTTGTTATTCAGAGTAGGGCACCAAACTGGAAAGTATTCAGTCAGTTGACCAATCTGTGCGTCTTTGCGTTTCCTGTCAGGTATGGGTACGCAATGGGCAGGTATGGGCCAGAGCCTAATGCAGGTGCCGGAGTTTCGGGAGTCGATCCTGCGTTCGGACATCGCTATGAAGGAAACCGGGCTGTGTGTGTCCCGACTGCTCATGGATGCCGATGAGAGCACTTTTGAAGACACTGTCCATGCATTTGTTGGCCTTGCAGCCATACAGGTCAGATTTTCATAAGCAGTATTTCTCAATGACCCCTGACAGACTTTACAGCTGGATAAATGTTGCAATATAGTGTCATACAATCATCAGTCATAATTTCAACAGCTCGATATGAAAGAGTGTTTCTTAAAAAAATATGACTGCATTTCTGTGGATTTTCCAGGTTGCCCAAATTGACATGTTGCAGAAGATGGGTCTACAGCCTGATGGGATCGTGGGACACTCTGTTGGAGAGCTAGCGTGTGGATACGCAGACGGATCCCTGAGCCACAGCGAGGCCGTTTTAGCTGCTTACTGGAGAGGACGCTGCATTAAAGAAGCAAACCTTCCTGCGGGGGGCATGGCTGCCGTCGGTCAGTATGGCACCTGATTCCTATTCCCGTTCTATGCCCAGTGCTTTAAAGGAATAGTCCATTTTCTTAAAAGAAAAATCCAGATAATTTACTCACCACCATGTCATCTAAAATGTTGATGTCTTTCTTTGTTCAATGTTTTTTGAGGAAAACATTGCAGGATTTTTCTCATTTTAATGGACTTTAATAGAGCCCAACATTTAATACTTAACTCAACACTTAACAGTTTTTTTCAACTGAGTTTCAAAGGACTCTAAACGATCCCAAACGAGGAATAAGGGTCTTATCTAGTGAAACGATTGACATTTTTGCACAAGTGCAAAAATTTGCACTTTTAAACCAGAACTTCTTGTCTAGATCCCGTCATGATGCGCCAGCGTGACTCCACGCAAGACGTCATGACATCAAGAGGTCACAGAGGATGAACGCGAAACTCCGCCCCAGTGTTTACAAGTGTGTTAAAAGAGGACTGTTCCTACGTTGTTGTATGGGGAATGATACTAATTAATGTCTTTGTGTCAGTTTATTGTTTAAAATGGTCCGCAAATGTGCGTTTTATATATGTAACATGTGACCTCCCTACGTCACTACGCATTTACGTTAGGTCGCGCTGGACCGGACCTAGACGAAAAGTTGTGCTTTAAAAGAGCATATTTTTTATTTTCCTTGTCAAAATTGACAATCGTTTCGCTAGATAAGACCCTTATGCCTCGTTTGGGATTGTTTAGAGTCCTTTGAAACTCCGTTGAAAAAAACTGTTAAGTGTTGAGTTAAGTATTAAATGTTGGGCTCTATTAAAGTCCATTAAAATGAGAAAAATCCTGCAATGTTTTCCTCAAAAAACATAATTTCTTCTCGACTGAACAAAGAAAGACATCAACATTTTGGATGACATGGTGGTGAGTAAATTATCTGGATTTTTCTTTTAAGAAAATGGAATATTCCTTTAAATAGAGGCTGTAGTAATAAAAATAATCTTTCCAATGATTCCCATCCACTTTCCCTAGGCCTAACTTGGGAAGAATGTAAAGCTCAGTGCCCACAGGGTGTCGTTCCTGCTTGTCACAATGCTGAAGACACGGTTACCATTTCAGGCCCTCAGGTATGCTTTCCATCTGCATCCCTACTGAAAAGTTGCCCCTGTAGTTCTGTAGTAGCTACTAACAGTATTTGTTTGCTTATTCAGGAGTCTGTCACCAAGTTTGTTGCCGAGCTGAAGGAGAGCGGCGTGTTTGCCAAAGAAGTACGAAGCGCTGGCGTTGCTTTTCATTCGTATTATATGGCTTCCATCGCTCCTGCCCTCCTGTCTGCACTGCAGAAGGTGAGTAAATGGACCGTTGCAATGTCACAGTGACCCCTGGTGTCCATTACACATCAGAAAATATTATAGTTGTGGTTGTGAAACCTTTGAGATTTCTGCATGCTTGTAAGCTGGGTTAGACAAAGTGTATTTTGCATAATGAAAATGAAGCCCGTTTTTAGGACTACTAAGCAAAAATATAAAGTAACTTACTTGATATTGTAATGCATTACTTTTAAAAGTAACTTTCCCCAACACTGCCCAAGAAATCACATACATGGTGTTTGAACTATACATTTTATCAGTAAGACACTTTGGAAGCATCTAGTATGTACTTTTCTTACAAAACAAATAAGCGCTGACTTTAAGTATCTGTTTATATTCTCATAGGTCATTAAGAGCCCAAGACCTCGTTCAGCACGTTGGATCAGCACATCCATCCCACAGGCAGACTGGGAGTCCCCACTAGCACTTTACTCTTCTGCCGAGTACCACGTCAATAACTTGGTCAGTCCTGTTCTCTTTCAGGAGGGACTTAACCTTGTGCCGGACAACGCGGTGGTGATCGAAATCGCTCCGCACGCCTTGCTGCAGGTGATCTAGAATTACCCTCACTTGGTTCCATTCAGCGTTTATACTTTGAAGATTTCCTATAAATGTATCTTTGATCCACCCACAGGCCATCCTGAAGCGAAGCCTAAAACCCACATGCTCCATTCTACCTCTCATGAAAAGAGGACATGCCAACAATCTGGAGTTCTTCCTGTCTCATGTGGGCAAGATGTACATGAATGGGTTCGTATTTGACTTTCACGTTTATAAAAAAAAACTGATTCGCATGCATTTGTAATGTTGGTGATATAACTAACTTATGTATATCATTGCAGAATTAACGTGGACAGTAATAATTTGTATCCGTCTGTGAAATACCCTGTACCTAAGGGTACCCCACTCATCTCTCCTCACATTCAATGGGATCATTCCCAAATCTGGGATGTGCCAAAGGTGGAGGACTTCCCTGCTGGTTCAGGGGGGTCCACCTCAGCCACCGTCTACAATATTGGTGTGTAGTTTTGTCATGTGAATTACGATGCTGTCTTGCAGCTTTATAGAGTTGCATTCAATATATACTTTTTGTATGTTTTGTACAGATATGAACCCAGAGTCTCCTGATTACTACATGATCGGTCATTGCATTGATGGACGAGTGCTGTACCCAGCCACAGGGTATCTGGTTTTAGCCTGGAGGACTCTGATGAGATCTCTGGGCACAGTCATGGAACGCACCCCTGTTACATTTGAAGACGTCACCATCCATAGAGCCACCATCCTACCCAAGACAGGTAAAAGGTGTTTTTTACACTTTGGATCGAGTGGTTTAAAGTAGGTTTAGCGTTGTCTGATCTGAATGGCTGCATTGTTTTGTGTTTGCTGTATCAGGGTCTGTACAGTTGGAGGTGCGGCTCATGCCTGCCACAAACCGTTTTGAAGTGTCCGAGAATGGAAACCTAGCCGTCAGTGGTGAGTTTCCATTTCAATTTTTAGTTCATTTCCACTTTTTTTTTGCAAGACACTAACAACATCCTCGGTGGTCACAGGTAGGGTAATCGTTTTGGAGGATGCTGCACTTGACACCTTCCATGCTGAGTTAACCAAGCCAATGACGACAGACCAGGAAGACCCTAAACTGCGTTTGAAATCTGGAGACATCTATAAAGAGTTGCGTCTGCGTGGATATGACTATGGCAAAACCTTCCAGGGCATCCTTGAATCCAACAATGCTGGTAATACTTTTAACTATAAATGCATTTCACATTTTTAAATTTGGGAGATAATACTGACTAAAACACATTTTTTTTTAATGTGCATTCTGATAGGTGACTCTGGAAAGCTTCACTGGACGGGTAACTGGGTAACGTTTTTGGACACCATGCTACAAATGATCGTGGTGGGGCTGCCCGGTCGTAGCTTGAGACTGCCAACGCGTATCCGCTCTGTGTGTGTGGACCCCATACTTCACGAGGAGAAATTAAAAGAGTACACTGATGACCAGAAAGGTATAAAACACGCTCCACCCGTCTCCAAGTCTCAGTTGACTAATATGAAATGTTCCTGAAACTTCACACTTTGCTTCCAGCCGCTGATGTCCATGTTAACCGTTGCCTGGATAACATCACAGCCGGAGGAGTTCAGATCTGCGGCCTTCACGCTACCGTGGCACCACGTCGCCAACAGCAGCAGACTCCGCCCACTTTGGAGGAGTTTGCCTTTGTTCCATATGTGGAGTCAGATTGTCTGAGGAGCAGTGAGAAGCTTGGAGAGCAGCTGAGGCATTGCAAAGGCATGTTAGGATTTGGCCTTCTTTATATTGTGAACATCATTTAGAAATGCAGCATGACATTTTTGTAGCGTTCAGTGACCTTTGCAACTTGTTGATGCATTCTGGGAAATATTTAAAGGAAAACACCACAGTTTTTCAATATTTTACTATGTTCTTACCTCAACTTAGACAAATTAAAACATATCTATCTTTTTTCAATGTGTGCACTTAATCTTTGTATAGCGCGTGGTGAAATGTGTTAGCATTTAGCCTAGCCCCATACATTCCTTAGGATCCAAACAGGGATGAATTTAGAAGCCACCAAACACTTCCATGTTTTCTCTAATTAAAGACTGTTACATGAGTAGTTACATGAGTAAGTATGGTGGCAAAAAATAAAACGTGGTGATTTTTTTTTAAGGGGATAAAAAATGAGAACCATATTGTATGACGGAAGAGCACTTTTTTAGTTTTTTTATCAATTTTTTTATTACCATTATGTCCGTAACAATTGACATCGGAAGAGCACTTAGCTTGCAGCACTTCGATCTTGGCGCGCCGTCAATATTACTGCACCCGAGGTTGAAGTGCTGCAAACTAAGTGCTCTTCTGCCATACAATATAGTTCTCATTTTTTTATCCGCTTAAAAAATCTGCTTGTTTTATTTTGTGCCACCATGGTTACTTGTGAAGTAACTTGTGAAAAATAATTGATCTAAGTTAAGGTAAAACATTGTAAAATATTGAAAAATGGTGGTGTTTTTTTTTTAAAGCAGTGTTTCTCAAACTTTTTCAGCCCAAGGACCACTTCATCTTCCAATATTTTTCTGAGGACCACCTAACAGAATCTGACTCTAACACGCCCCCAAAAAAACAACAAAATAAAAAGGATAAGCTAAATTTAAGTTTAATATGCAACTGTTTTAAGTCAAAAACAAATTTTTTAAACACAAATGCAATGCTATGTTCAGAAATTATTATATGAATTTTATTTCATTTGAAAAAGTAAATGTAAAATGAAAAAAAACTGCAATTAAACATACTGTTACAGCCTAGGTCCCACTTAATGTCATTCCAAAGAGCCATTAATTTAAAACTGAGGTGGTGGGTTTGTGAAGTTTATGGTTGTATCTATGGTAACAATATAATGCTGAAAAAAATTCCCCTTAATGTCCAAAATCACTGAAATTACAGGGATTTTACACATGAAACAAAAACTAGTACATTACAAAACTAATAGATCTGTGGATTTTAGCTGCTTTCAGTTTATGCTTGACATTAAGCTTTATTCTACATTTAAATAGGTAAATAAGATCCATATCACACTCATTGAGAATTTAACTCATTTACTCACTTGTGCACAGTGCACATATCAAAAAAGTTTATAACATGGAACATAACATTGTTTCATGCAGTTTTTTGTCAAAGCTAATTATCACAGTAGCCCTATTTCAACAACAACAGCCATCTTAATAATTGGCAAACATTAGGCTAGCTTCTAATAAGACAGAATATGTTTTTAGATTTCGCAAGAGCAGTGAAATCAGGTGTATGTTTGTCAGCACGATACGCATACAGTGGTGCAAATGAACTGTTACTCGTTTAAATTGCATTATTGTGTGAGAAGGATGCTTTGAATTTTGGAAAAACAGCAGTTTAATTTATTAAGACATGTAACGTAAATGTTATTGTTGATAAGCAAGTCATAATTTAGCAGACTTATCAGACAACAATTGTCGGAAAAAGCAGTGTTTTAAAGCTGGAAATACAACAAATAAAGTTAAAACAGCCATAGAGTCCGGTCTCTTAACTCACCACAGTCAGCTATCGCGTCTTGAGACGCGGGCGCGAGCGGGGGAGGCGATCGCGTTGAACTTGTGGACCAAAGCGCGAATATAAACACGTGACACAGCTGCTCGCACCAGTCACGTGACTCGCGCTCTGCAGCTCATGCTGTATGAAACAGACGCACGCGCATAAACTCGTAACTGTAGGGCCCGTTGTCTAACTTACTAAATTTATTCTAGAGATGTCTTTTTTACAGACTACATAAAGGGACGGATCAAATTACCTTGGGGGCCGGGTCTGACCCGCGGGCCGCCAATTGAATAGCCCTGGTATAAACACTTGCCTAATTTAGGTCATCTTTTGGCGGACCACTAGGGGGTTTTGCGGACCACTAGTGGTCCGCGGACCACACTTTGAGAATTACTGCTTTAAAGGAACAGTATGTAGGATTGTGGCCAAAACTGGTATTGCAATAACAAAACTTGTGGCTAAAACTGGTACTGCAATCACCCAACTGGTGGCCAATACACAAAATGACAACATAAACATCAGTTGAGAGCTGCAACTCCAATTTTAAATGACAATATTCTGGCCAGACCACTGTTGTCAGTGATATAAGTATTTGAAATGAAAATTATTTCTGAATGTCTAGTGACATATCAGGGCCATTTTATGATTAATTGATATAAATTTCTTACATACTGTTCCTTTAATTATCTTTAGTAAATGTTGATATACAAATAGTCGTGTTACAATGCATTAAGGAGTAACAAATAAAAAATTAAATATAACAAAATAAAATGTGTTCCTGTAGCTCAGTTGGTTGAGCTGTGCAAAATGTCATGGGTTTGATTTCCAGGAAACCCATATACAGTACATTTTAAGGTATACATTTTATCAGTAAGTGCTTTGAATTAAAGCATCTGGCAACTGCATAAATGAAAAAAAATGCATAATTTTTTATTGTAATATTTAATTTTTGCCCCAAATGTTACATCCGGGGTTGTGTTTTTTCAAATTTTTAGGCTGGATTTAAACTGCAGATCTTGATGTCTAATTCCGATTTAATGACTGATCCGTTAAAAGCGTCTCGTATCGGATATTAGCATTTACACTAAACCCTAAGCGAAACAATCCAAGGTAGATATTCTGACCCGGAACGGCTAAAATCACAGAGGAAGTAAAACGTTGCGATATGCAATGGACACAGACAAATTGATTATACAAGGTTTTTAGAGATTTATTTCTGTAATAAGACATTAAACATTAATCCAAGGAGTGGAGCAGGCACACGGAGATGCGCTGCTAAGAAGATCCGTACAATCGCGAAGTTTGTGTCTTGTGCCATTGTCGCATTTTCAATGAGGCACGACACGTCTTGACATGGGAATGTCCGATTTGTCCGCTTACATTGCGGACGCGACTGCATGTATCTGATTTCTATCCGATTTATTTCCACATATGAATGAGGCCTGAAACCGAGCAGAGAATATCGGTATCTATTTGCTTTTTCCAGCTTGCACGTCCGTGGGTCATGTCCGATCTGTGGCACTTGAGTGGAAAAATAAGTCGGAATTGAGTCACTTACAGGCAGTGTAAATTTTTACATTTATGCATTTGGCTGAAGCTTTTATCCAAAGCAGCATACAGTGAATTCAACCCATATGCTTTAATGCATGTATGTTCTCTTGTGATTGAACCCATGACCTTTAGCGTGGCTAACACAATGCTAGTTAAAAAACAGCTAAAAGCTGTGTCTTCCATGTGAAGTGTTTCTCAGATATTACACTTTGATTGCACAGGTCTAGTACAGCGTCTCCAGAAGAAGCTGGCCAATCAGGGAGTAAAGATCTCAATCCCTGGATTAGATGATGTTGCGGAGGGACAGCTGATTGGTGCGGAGGCAGAGAAAGGTCTGTTGCGGCTGCTGTCGCTTCTGTGCGGGCTGGAGCTGAACGGTAACCTGCGCTCTGAGCTGGAACAGACGGTGCAGAAGGAGAGGGACTGTCTGCTGAACGACCCTCTGCTGAACGGCCTGCTGGACTCTCAGGCGTTACGGCACTGCTTGGATACGGCTCTGGAGAACAGCACAGCTGGAAAACTCAAAGTTCTGGAGGTACACTGAATAGATGGTTTTACTGAGAGAGAAAGATCGTGAAATCCTGAATTCTGATTGTTTGCTATTGTCTGATAGGCTTTATCCACCGATGGTCGTGTCTTTTCCCGGGCTGTTAACCTCCTCAACATCCAGCCAATGTTGCGTCTGGACTACACTGCTTCGGACATCTCCACTGATCGGCTGAATGCCCACCAGAGCTCCCTGGAGGAGCAGGGCATTTCGTCTGCTCAGTGGGATCCTCTGCAGGGCCCGGCAACAGGCGGTTTGGTCGGGGCTGATCTTGTTGTATGTAACGCTGCGGTAGGACCTGTGGCGAACCCTTCATTGATGATAGAGAACATGGCTTCTGCTGCAAGGGAGGGCGGTTTTGTGTTGCTCCACACCTTACTGAGTGGAGAAACTCTGGGGGAGACGGTAGCCTTCCTCACATCTCAAAATAACCGGGATGGATTGTTGACTCAGGTGCGAGCTAATATACAAGTGCTTGGGGCAGACACAACATTTTGTCTTGCCAACATTCATGACATGAAATTAAAGGTGTTTGTACGAATAATAACTTCTTATTGTTTATCTTTTTCTTTAATTTTGTTTCGTCTCTGTTTTCAGGCTGAATGGGAGAAGCTCTTCCAGCAGGCGTCTTTAAATGTGGTCATGCTAAGAAAATCATACTACGGCTCAGCTCTGTTCCTCTGCCGTCGACAGATCCCTCAAAAACAGCCCATTACTATTTCTGTGGACTCCACTGACTACAAATGGGTGGAGATGCTAAAGGTAAGTTTTAAAGGGATACTCCTCTAGAGTTAAACATCTGATATTTACAGTTTTGGAATCCATTTAGCTGATCTCCGGGTCTGGCAGTACCACTTTTAGCATAGCTTAGCATAATCCATTGAATCTGATTAGACCATTAGCATCGCACTCAAAAATAACCAAAGAGTTTTGATATTTTTCCTATTTAAAACTTGAGTCTTCTGTAGTTACATTGTGTACTAAGACCGACGAAATATTAAAAGTTGCGATTTTCTAGGCAGATATGGCTAGGAACTATACTGACATTCTGGCGTAATAATCTCAAGGACTTTGCTGCAGTAACGTGGCTGCAGCAGGCGCAATCAAATTACGCAGCAGCCGAAAATAGTCCCATGCTATTGAAAGTAACCAAGGGGACTATTTTTGGGCGCTGCACTTGTAAAAATTAAATGTTTACCTAGGGGAGCTGGAAAATAAGCTTAATTTCAAAAAAGTGGAGTGTCCCTTTAATGGCGCAGTGGTCCAGGTGCGAAGGCAAGAATCACACTTAATGTATCTTAACTCTTTCCCCGCCATTGACGAGATATCTCGTCAATTAAGAGAAAACGCTTCCCCGCCAATGACGAGATTTTCCGTCTTTCCGCAATACCGCTATTATCCTTCCGCTACTTTTTAAACCCGGAAGTATTGCCCTATGGCAAGCGGCTGCATGTCCGTGTCTGTTTAAAAGATCGCTCTGAATAGGATCTCTATGAAAAGTCGCGGTGAAAGCGTTAAAGTCCCTATGTAATCAAAATGTACTTTTTTAGTACTCTATAAATACGTTTGCCTTAAGGTTGTCTATAGAGGGCTCCAAAACATTGACAAAATTTACATTTAGAAGAAATAAGCATTTAAAAGTGCAATCTTTAGCCAATACGGATCAACGTTTTTTCATGACATAATTCTACACTTAAGCTTCTTATTAGATTCCACTCTGTAAGGTAAACTAAACTTTTGGCTTGAGAGTGAGTAAATGATGACATCATTTTCATTTTTGGGTGAACAATCCCTTTAAACTCCATTTCATCAACTGGCTGCTAGAGGCTGGCCCCAAATGTGAATCAACCCCATAGAAATAGAAATCTACCCGTCACTCTTGTCGAGTTAGGAGGGCGTGGTTTCAGCCACCGGGTACCACAGCTCCACCCACATCCTTCCTCTTTGCCCATTTTCGGTTAACTGGGAGGGACCCACGGTGATGCACTGCCAAGATTGCTCCGCCCACTTCTTCGGGCTTAAAATATTCTCTTTGGAAACCTACAGTTGACGTCATGGACACTACGTCCATTGTTTTATACAGTCTTTTGTACATTGTGCATGCAGCATAACTAGTTCCATGTAGTGTGTGCTACGGACTGGAGTCCAACTTGGTAAAGAGAAATTTTGAGGAAGAGAGGAGGGATCCGGAAGACAATAAAACAAACAAGTAAAAAATCCTGCCCAGAAAAGTAGGGGGTAGGTTTAATTGATTTTGGCCAATAAGAAACCACTTAGAAACCACTCAAGAAACACATAGTAATGCCCTGACAATGATCTACAGTGTTTACATCACTTATATTTCCTTCAGAAATATAAATAACTTGTTTATTTTTACCTCACACATTGGAATGAAAGTTAACCCATTTAAGATATCATTTTTTATCCATCCACATTCATCTCTGTTTCTCATCAGAGCACTTTGGCGACGTCATCTGATAGCCCGGTCTGGCTGACGGCCACTCATGGTCATAATGGAGTGGTCGGGATGGTGAACTGCCTCAGACAGGAGCCTGGAGGAAACCGCATACGGTTCGTCCATTTACAGTGCACCCATTAAAGACACTATCTGTGTTTCATACATGCATTATATTATTGACAGTCAGGGCTATTGTACGGTTTTTATATTTTGCGTGATTTTAGTAAGTCCACAGCAGGGTTGGTGATATTAATAAGTACTTTCTCTCCCCGACAGGTGTGCGTTTGTTTCTAATCTAAGTAAAAGCGCTCCAGTCCCCTCCCTTGTTTCTACCCATAAGGACTTGGAGGCAGTGTTGCAGAAAGATCTGATGATGAATGTGTATCGTGATGGGAAGTGGGGCGTTTTCAGGCACCAGTTGCTCTCTAAAGGTGAAACGGAAAGCATTATTATGTCTTTAAAGGAAAACACCAGTTTTTTTATATTTTACTATGTTCTTACTCAACTTAGAGGTAATACATACCTTTTTTTTATGCGTACACTTAATCTTTGTACAGCGTGTCGTTAATGTATTAGCATTTAGCCTAGCCCCATTCATTCCTATGGCTCCAAACAGGGATGAATTTAAAATCCACCAAACACTTCCATGTTTTCCCTATTTAAAGACTGTTACATGAGTAGTTACACGAGTAAGTATGGTGGCACAAAATAAAACTTTTGTTTGGAGCCATAAGAATGAATGGGGCTAGGCTAAATGTTAACACATTCACAAAGCGCTGTTCAAAGATTAAAAGTGCACGCATTGAAAAAAGACAGGTATGTATTAATTCATCTAAATTGAGGTAAGAACACAGTAAAATATTGAAAAATGGTGGTGTTTTCCTTTTAACTAGGGTGAACATCACTTGTATCTGTTTTTTTTATGTTATGATTATTTTCTGTCCTGTGTGTTTATGTAGATCTGAGTGAGGAGTTAACCGAGCAGGCGTATGTGAATGTCCTGACACGGGGTGATCTCTCATCATTGCGCTGGATCGCTTCACCGCTGCGTCACTTTGTCCCTTCAAACCCTAACGTGCAGCTGTGCCGTGTCTACTACGCCTCCCTCAACTTTAGAGACATCATGCTGGCCACGGGCAAACTACCTCCAGACGCCATTCCTGGTTCGTACCCCATCCAATTTTTGTAAATGCTTACACACAAAAAATGTAAAGAGTTTTGATTATTTTTGTTTTGTCTGTGCAGGAGATGTAGCACTGCAGCAGTGCATGCTGGGAATGGAGTTTTCAGGGCGAGACCCCAGTGGTCAACGTGTGATGGGTTTACTGCCAGCTAAAGGCCTGGCCACATGTGTGGATGCAGACAAACGCTTCCTGTGGGATGTACCTACAAGCTGGTGAGACACTTAAATTTAGCGCCATGCTCTACCAATTGAGTGAGCCTCAGGAACACTCCTAAATCAAACACTACTAAATTATGACCAAAATGCACGAATACTAAGCAAACCTGTGGTTATGTGCAGGACGTTGGAGCAGGCCGCCTCCGTTCCAGTGGTGTACGCCACGGCGTATTACTCTCTGGTGGTGAGAGGACGTCTGAGGTCTGGAGAAAGCGTGCTGATCCACTCGGGCTCTGGAGGGGTGGGGCAGGCAGCCATTGCCATCGCACTCAGCATGCGCTGCAGGGTCTTCACAACAGTGGGTGAGTGCCACACTTTTCCTTCTTGTTCAAATCAAAACCGTGATAATCGGCGATATGTTGATTTTTCTTTTTGTGCATCTGGTTTTGATTGACAGGTTCAGGAGAGAAGAGAGCGTACCTGCAGGAGAGATTCCCTCAGCTCACTGCTGAATCCTTTGCTAATTCCAGAGATGCGTCATTTGAACAGCATGTGTTGCTCCACACTCAAGGCAAAGGTCTGTGATCTGTGACCGTTTATGTAAAGCATCGTGTCTAATATCTTTGCTAGATAGTAGCTTTACTATCTGTTATTTGTGTGTTTCTAAGGAGTTGACCTGGTGCTTAACTCGCTTGCCGAAGAGAAACTGCAAGCGAGCTTGCGTTGCTTGGCCAGACATGGCCGTTTCCTGGAGATCGGCAAATATGACCTCTCCAACAACACACCGCTGGGTACGTCCCACAATCTGCCTACCTCATTCTTCACTATATGTTCATGTGTCGCATACTAAATCCTATTATTACATATCTCTTAGGTATGGCTCTGTTCCTCAAGAACGTGGCTTTTCATGGCATCCTGCTTGATGCTTTGTTCGAAGAGGGAAACAGGGAATGGGAGGAGGTATCCGAGCTCTTAAAGACTGGAATTGACAGTGGGGTGGTGCAGCCGTTACGCACCACTGTCTTTGAGAGAAACCAAGTGGAGGATGCTTTCCGCTACATGGCTCAGGGCAAGCACATCGGCAAGGTCCTACTGCAGGTAAGAACTTTGCTAAATGTTTTGGAATCGGCTCAGGAAGTAATGTTTGGTGAACCAGTGGCACCAACTAACTTATCTTATTACTCCTTTATTTCAATCTTTGATCTTCAATCTCTCAGGTACGCTCGGAAGAGAAGAGCAGCACCGTTTCTGCAACATCTCCTCTTTCCATCCCCGCTATCTGCCGTACCTTCTGTCCTGCATCTCTCTCATACATCATCACTGGAGGTCTAGGTGGTTTTGGGTTGGAGCTGGCTCATTGGCTCACGGAGAGAGGTGCTCGCAAACTGGTGCTGACATCCCGGTCTGGCATCCGCAATGGTAAGCAGATTTTATTAGATAATGCTTTCGTGTTTGAGAATGTTACCTTGCCGTCTATATTATTTATGACGTCTCTGAACCCCAACGTCTCGATTCCGGGGTACCTCAAGGCTCCGTGCTTGGACCACTGCTCTTTTCGATATACATGACATCCCTGGGTTCTGTCATTCAAAAACATGGATTATCTCTGGTGCACTTATGTATTGCTGTTCTTGTGTTGCTATAATTGCTTCTATTGTTACCTCATTTGTAAGTCACTTTGGACAAAGCGTCTGCTAAATGTTAATGTAAATTTATGCATTTGGCACCAGCGCATAGCATAGGTCCTGGGTTTGATTCCCATGCAATGCGATACTAGTTGAGCTACAAAAACTCTACATTTTATCATTCGCTTGACTGGTCAGGTGAAGATGTGCAGGCATTGATGCGTGTTATTTTAACAGGATATCAGGCCAAGCGTGTTCGGGAGTGGCAGGCCATGGGCATCCAGGTCCTCGTTTCCACAAGTGATGTCAGCACCCTGGAAGGAACGGAGCGGCTCATCACCGAAGCTTGCCGATTGGGACCAGTTGGTGGCATCTTCCACCTCGCTATGGTAACATCTACTTTCAGTTTACTACTTTCAGCATCATTTGATGTAAAGGTCACTAACTTTCTCTCTCGTTTAGGTTCTTAAAGATGGCATGTTAGAGAATCTGACTCCACAGGAGTTCATCGACGTCAATAAACCCAAATACGATGGAACCATCAATCTTGACCGGTAGGTGTGACACAGGATTAGTTATTTGGTCATACCCATTTGATCAATTTAATGAATTACTTTTTGTTTCCACAGTGTGACTAGGCAGAAGTGTCCACAGCTTCAACAGTTTGTGGTTTTCTCCTCGGTGAGTTGTGGTCGCGGTAACGCTGGCCAGAGCAACTACGGATTCGCCAACTCCACTATGGAGCGAGTGTGCGAGCAACGTCGTCATGACAACCTGCCGGGCCTGGCCATACAGTGGGGTGCCATTGGTGATGTCGGTGTCGTTTTGGAGACCATGGGTGGCAATGATTCAGTAATTGGTGGAACGTTGCCCCAGCGGATGGCTTCCTGTTTGGAGGTGCTGGATAGGTTCCTGTGTCAGCAGAGGCCTGTAATGTCCAGCTTCGTGCTGGCAGAGAGGGTTGTAGTCGCCAAAGGAGACGGAGGTGGACAGAAGGACCTGGTTGAGGCTGTGGCTCACATTCTAGGTAAGACTTTTGAAGTGTGTTGGACTTATTGTGCAGTCTACAATGATGTCATCAATCTGGAAGTTTAACACATCTCTAGTTAATGCAATGTGACAAGCATCATTAAATGTTTTGGAAACTATAATTTCCCACCTACCAATATTTTAAAATTGCACCTTTTCTACTCAGGTGTGCGCGATGTGAGCAGTCTGAACGCTGACGCCTCATTGGCCGATTTGGGTCTTGACTCCCTAATGGGCGTGGAGGTTAGACAAACATTGGAGAGGGACTATGACATTGTCATGGCGATGAGGGAAATCCGACAACTAACCATTAACAAGCTAAGGGAGCTATCCAGCCAATCAGGAGGCTCAGAAGGTGAGCATGTGACTAAACAGACACACAGTTATTTTAACATACAGAAAAGAAGAAAAGAGCAAAGTGGCATCATTCTGCAATGATTTTTCCTTTTTTTTTTTTTTTTCAGAATCCCGATCTTCTCCCGCAAAGCGTTCCGGTGCTCAGGCTCTGCTCGAATCAGATCTGAACCAGATACTTGTGAACCCGGATGACCCCACTGTTACCTCGCTGAATGAGGTCCAGAGTGCAGAAAGGCCCTTATTTCTCATTCACCCCATCGAGGGCTCCATCTCAGCCTTCCGGACTCTCACTGCCAAGCTTAGCGTGCCGTGCTATGGACTGCAGTGCACCAAAGGTACAAACACGCACCGTTTAAACCGTTAAAGCATTTGGGTAGCATTTGGGTTTCACTTTCTCTCTTCTGTGTTTTGTCCATCCGTAGCTGCTCCACTCGACAGTATCCAGAGTCTTGCTTCATACTACGTGGATTGTGTGAGGCAGGTGCAGCCGGAGGGGCCGTATCGCATTGCTGGGTACTCTTTTGGCGCATGCGTGGCTTTTGAGATGTGCTCTCAGCTGCAGGCAGCCAAATGTCCCGTTGAATACCTGTTTCTGTTTGACGGATCACATTCTTATGTGGCGGCATATACACAGGTAAATAAACGGCTCAGAAATTACTATTACAAACATTGTGTTGAAGTCGCATATTAACCTTTTATTTGTTTTAATTTATTTAGAGCTACAGGGCCAAATTGACCCCTGGCAAGGAGTCTGAAGCGGAGACCGAAGCTTTGTGCGCCTTCATACAGCAATTCACCGGAATTGAGTACAACAAGGTAGAACTGTGTGTATATATATATATATATATATATATATATATATATATATATATATATATATATATATATATATATATATATATATATATATATATATATATATATATATATATATATATATATATATATATATATATACTGTATTAATTTGTGACAGTTTAATTATTTTTTAAAGGCTAATGCAGATTTGCTATCCCTTCCACATTTTAGCTTTTGGAGACGTTGTTACCTTTGTCAGACCTGGAGGCTCGCGTAAACAAGGCTGTGGATCTGATCACATCCAGCCATAAGAACGTCAGTCGAGATTTGCTTCACTTTGCTGCATCGACCTTTTACTACAAACTCAAGGCTGCTGACGGATACGTTCCAGCCTCAAAGTATCACGGCAATGTTACGCTGCTAAGAGCCAAAGCCAGCAGCGAATATGGCGACAGCTTAGGGTCTGACTACAAACTTCACGAGGTAAGAATACAAATGGGACACACAAATTAAACATAGTTACTGAGTTAAAGAATTAGTCAATTTTCTTTAAAAAAATCCAGATGATTTACTCACCACCATGTCATCCAAAATGTTGATGTCTTTCTTTGTTTTTCATTTTTTTTGAGGAAAACATTCCAGGATTTTTCTCATTTGAATGGACTTTAATGGACCCCAACACTTAACAGTTTTAATGCAGTTTAAAATTGCAGTTTCAAAGGACTCTTAACAATCCCAAACGAGGCATAAGGGTCCTATCTAGCAAAACGATTGTCATTTTTGGCTAGAAAAATAAAAAATATGCACTTTTAAACCACAAACTTTCGTCTTCCTCTGGTCCTGTGACGCGCCAGTGTAAAACTTAAAGGCAGGGTCCATGATCTCTGAAAGCCAATGTTGACATTAAAATCACCTTAACAAACACGCAATAGAATCCGGACCTTCTTTTAATAGACCCGCCACACACATGCGCAACTAGGGATGGGACAATATGAACATTTCATATCATGATTATAGTGACCAAAGTTATCACGGTTATCAATATTATCATGGTTTTGTTAAAATTAGATGGAAATTTTCAAAAAGAACTGAAATACACATTTTTTATAAGTTTTATTTTTGAAAATCACAATTTAATATTGTAATAGGACATTTTATCGTGGTTAACCGTGAAACCGGTAATCGTCCCATCCCTATACGCAACCCAGGCAACAATGTCGTTTAGTAGACATGCACCTTACTGCTGATGACTACAAGTGTGTTTTGGTAGTCGGCCCGACTTCCGTTTCCAAAGCGTTTTTAAGAAATTGTGCACCCCGCCTTTAATAAAGCCATATACCGTCTACGTAGATATCAGAAAACAATGTAACATATTGCATCAGTGCATTTTTGGCACTTTTAAAACAAAATGTTGCATAAAATACTTTCTTCTTTGTCAATTTAATATGTAAAGCTATAATAAGAAGGAAAATTCATGTTGCTGTTCCCCCAAACATTGCTTAACATTCGAATGGTTGGGTGTCTGCAGGTGTGTGATGGAAAGGTTTCAGTTCATGTGATCGAAGGTGACCATCGGTCCTTCCTGGAGGGAGAAGGCGTAGAATCCATTTCGGGAATCATCCACAGCTCATTGTCCGAGCCCAGAGTGAGCGCCAGAGTGGGCTAATCCTTCTCTACCAACCATAACTACTGTTTTTTTTCACCCCAATTTTTTTGGTTTCAATTTGTTTTGAAGTCAACAAAATACTGTATACTTTGCATATTTCACCAACCACAGCAAACTTTATTCACCCATTGCATCTTCTAGACATCATCTAGTTGTTTCTTTTCTTGGCACTTAAAGTTTATATTCCGCTGGGAACAACAGATCGCATGAGAGTCTTGGGCGGATCTAGGTCGGCAGCTCCGGTGCGGATCCACTTTTGGAGTCAATTGCTATCTGAAGCGATCGCTCACCCAAAAATGAAAATACTGCCATTTACCCACCTTTTAAGTTTTGCACACCTGTATACGTTTTGTTTTGCTGTAATTTTGTAATCAAGCATGAAGCAGGAGCACCATTGATTTCCATAATAGGCAAAAATATTATGGAAGTCATTGGTGCTGACAACTGTTTGGTTACAAAATATCTTCCATTCTTCAGCAAAAAAAGAAAATTATACGGTTTAGTATTGTTCAAGTTGAGGGTGAGTAAATGATAACGTAACTTTCATTTTTTGGTGAACTATCCATTTAAATCAACGGTTCAATCGGCTTTTCCATTTTCTTTCCTGAATGATCATTTATTAATGTGAATTCAAATGCCCTCTTTATTGTTAATATCATCATACAAATATAACCTAGCATGCGATTTTAGTGAAGGATCAATTACCCTATGTAGTGCCTAGATGTAGTGATTGATCCCCTTTTACGCATATAGCTTGACATTTAAAAGTCTGTTAAAGGTTGCGGCAGCATCCGTTCCTGGATATTCATGCTAATGCCATAGCTAACCTGATGATGCGGACGGCAAATGTAAAGCTTTCAGTGCATACGAATTTACAAAATGGCTGTTTTGAGAATCTAGTTACGCACTTAGCTGAGAACGCTGTTTACCAGTTGTGAGCAACTATAGCTCACATCTTTTGCTTATGTTTACTTGTGTAGCGGTTTTTCTTGTTATAAATGATATGTGCTGGTTTTCTTGATGTTGCTGTTGAACTTCTAAAATGATGCTGCAATGATTGTGCAATTAGTATGTATTGAAAAGGGAAATGTGTACGAAAAGAAAATCCTGTAACATTCCTGTAATTTAAGTAATGAGAGCTATTTAATTGACGTGTGTAGACCGCAAAAAAAACACTTTATTGTTACTTAATGTCTCAAATATTGTACATGAGAACAAGCTAATAATCTAAAGCAAAGTCCAATCATGTAACTTATGTGAAGTACTACTGTATATTTCTGATGCTCGGCAATCCAGACTTGTACGAAAATGATGCTTTACTGCTTCTATGAGTAACTAATAACTGGATTAACTGGAATATTAACCTTGTTTTGAAGTTTTTTTTTATCCTCTTTTTGAGGATGGTACAAACATTCCTTATTGTTACAAGTGTCTCCCAAATACGTATATGTGTATACGTCGTCCCAAAATGTTGTGTTATTAATTAACCTCTTTAATACTTTAGATCCAGCTTTAATAAGATCTTTAGTAGTAATGTTAGTTTTAATATATTCATATTGTGGCCATCCTACATACAAGCTTAGTTTACCTTTACATTTTCTTGTGCTTGAGCGAAATTATAGACATTGTTGATGACTTTCTCATTTTTAGAAAAAAAATCACTACGTATTTCTGAGATTAATGTTCAATGACGAACTGTGTGATTTTATCTAATGTGCTTACAGCAAAACTAAAGAAACTAGAAAACGTATTTTTCTGTGATCATTTTTTTTCTTTTGGTGTTTTGTTCAGGTATTTATTGCACTAGTCTAAATAAAAGCTATTACTAACACAAACAATCCACTGTGTACTTTTTTTTACCAGTTATATTGCAAATTTGATTTCTATTTTACTTTATATAGCATTTTTCAAAGCAGATTTACAAAAGAATAACTTTTTTTAGGTTTTACAGATTAACCCTTAAAGAATTTTGGTTGAAATGTGATGGTCCTAATCTTATAGTTAGATTATTAGACTTTAGCCTGGATTTCACAGACCGGGTCAAATTACAATTAAGAGGCAATATAGGACAATATTTGGCCAAGTTGCAACTTTTTGAAAATCTGGAATCTGAGGGGGGAAAAAATCAAAATATTGATAAAATTGCCTTTAAACTTGTCCAAAAGAAGTCCTTAGCAGCACATATTACTCATGATAATTTCATTTTTATATATTTAAGATAATTTACTAAATATTTTCATGAAACATTATCTATACTTAATATCCTATTGACTTTTGGCATTAAAAAAAATCATAATTTTGACCCATACAATGTGTTGTTGGCTATTGATACAAATGAAGAGTTAGGTTCCAAAACGAGTTAACTCCAATTTTTTTTTGGTCAAACACTTAGCTGTGTTTTTTTTTAGTTGTGAAGGCTTAAATCAAAACAAACCAATTGCAGTCCGATTGATATTAATTAGAATGCCAAACTTTTCAAATATACCTGTGCGACTTTGTGGTCCAAAGTCACTTTTCTCCACATGTATGCCTAAATGTAACTGTTAAATGATCTTGTATATAACCATAAGTGCACAATTTATATTAAATGTAAATTAAACCAATGTTGTCAAATTCTTTTATTAAAAACAAAAACTGAAAAGCTTCAGAAAAACTGAAAATCATTGTTTTTTTTCATCCTCATGTTATTTTAATCCTGTATGATTTTTTTTTGATAAAAGTAGATATTTTAATAAGTGATGGTAAGCACTGATGTTTATAACCCTTGACTTCCATAGTAGGAAAAACAAATACCATCATTTATCACAATACTTCCATAATATTTGCTTTCCCCACTTTGGAAGTCAATAGTTCTAATCAGTTGTGTTTATCAAAATATATTTTGTGTTCAATATTTTTGAAATTCATACAGGTTTAGAACAACATGATGAGAAAATAACAGAATTTTAATTTTTGGGTGAACTCTATTGTTAAACTTATATTAATCTAATACAGAAAAGGTCTAGTTTAAAAAAGCATCTCCTTTGAAGACAAGTAGTTTTTGAGCATATGCCAAATCTTCTTACCTGGCTTTAGACTCAAAAATGATGTTCAAATATTTACAAAATGAAAAAAATGATGAGAAAAGCTATAAACATGACAAATAACAGCTTGTAATGCTTATGCAGTAATTAAAGAAACCGTATCATCTGACTAAACATGCATTTAGTGGATTAGTGGCACCTGTTCTTTCACCAATGAAAGGTTAATTCATTATGCAGTTATTTTAAAGATAACTCATGCACAGACTTAACAATTAAAGTATTAAATATAATCTGGTAATGCCTCTTTAAAATGCAACTGAAAATACTATGCAACAATCATCTATTTCTAAAGTTTGATGAGATTTGGTAGATTTAGGCTTGATACAGTGTTCAACACCATTTCCACAACAAAAGAAACCTCTGAGGTTTTAAAAATCAGCTTCATCTTGTGAATCACTGCTGTCACCCAACCCCAAATCTTCAATGTCGTCCTCGTCTTCATTTGGATAGTCGTCTTGAGCCAGTTGCTTGTTTAACTCCTCGAGACCCAAGAAGCGCTTCAGAAGAGCACCAACTGCTTCTACATCACTAAAATAAAATAGACAATCCTTAATCAGAATCATGAAAATAATGCATGACATAAACACATACTGTGAAATGTGACCTGGGCATTAGGGCTGTGTTGAAAAAATCGATTCACCGATTCTGAATCGATTTTCATGTTAATTTCTAAAGATCGATCCTTAACTAGAGAATCGATTTATTAATTAATAACTTCAACTTGCCGCGTCATTGAATTCACGCATGCGCGCGAGGTGGAAGGACATTAAAACAACGAACATAACGGTCAGTAACGTTAAGCAAGCGGTTTTTTTGAAAACTCTAGAAACGCTCAAAGCTGCCTGCGATCTATATGTAAAATAATCCACTCATAACAAATAAACGAGTTATTTGTGTTATTTTTATAATAAGCGCCAGTGAATCCACCGCAGGTCTCCAGCGAAACTCTCTCGCTCTCTCTCTCTCTCTGTGCTCATGCAGCCGGTCTCTCACGGGCAGAGGTTTCTTGAGGGGCGCGCAACGGGTCGCCAAATAAAGAGTTCTTCTTGCACATAATGCTAATAGTTGTAAAGTTTTCTGAACTAAGACAAAACTCGCGTTTATATCAGTGACACGTGCGCTGCTGGAGCGGTGTAGGTTGACGCCTAATTCGCTTATAGTACAAACATCTTTGATCAGAAAGACGAGAAAGAGACGCAAATGTTAATGTGTAATAGAAAGTAAAGAGCGTCAAGACCTTAAAACAGACTTCATCACATCATAGCACCCGTCTTAATATCTATATCTAGAGCTCCGTCTCTCATATACAGATATTTATCCTGTCTGTAGGTTTGTGCATATATTTATATCTGTTCATTTTACATACTGCCTATTTTTTATGTAATGTTTGCATAAATACAAAATACAATGCATACTATAGCTTCAAAAGTCTATAAAATTAATAACTCAATTAAAAACAAGATTCTGTCTATCAAGACTTGTTGTTATCCTCTGGGCATTTTCACTTTAACATTATTAACTTTAAATTGTCCATATTTTAAAACTGTGGTGAGCAGTTAAAAGCTATAGTGAGTGGCAAATAACTCCACATTTTTATAATCCAAAAACAATATAAACTGAAAAACATGTATACCATGAAATATACAGTTACCATGAAATAAAATGACTCATTCTGTGGATTAGATTTTTGGTCATTCCGCCCTAGCCTGGTATAACCAGACTCTCGTACATTCATTTCATTTGTACAGAGAGTCTGGCCACGCTCCATAGCAAAGCATTACTTCCGTTAAGGAGGGTCCATTGTTGAAGTTTAAAACTATTGGATATGCCCAGAGTCACTCAGGATCTGCCAAAGCCAATCGCTAACATGTGGTCGTGACGTATATCATGCACCGAAACCGTCTGGAAACAACAAGTTAGAATAATCAAACAAACAAAAGTTAGCAAACCTGGTTCTTGCTCCGGCTTTAACTTGTGTATATTCGGCAGTTTTGCAACAACGGACCGAATAGCTTTTCTCACGTCTTTCTCCGCTGCCATTACTGAACTACAACTCAAACTGACGCACGACCTCAACGTCATTGTTCTTAGCCACCCCCATCTGTTCGCTGATTGGTCCTGCAGATTTTTGCAGGAGAAAACGAAACTCTATAGAGAAATCCCAGACGTACTGCTGAAGCGAAATGAAAAATAAGCGGAAGCACGTAGGAGGGCGGAGCCAGGCTAATTCCGCCCACCCCTAGCTGGCACCATTTCGGGCTTTTTTCAAAAACACTTATCTAAATCTCGAAGATCGGATCAGATCGGATCGAATCGAATCGAACAATGATAATCGATTCAAGATCTTGAGAATCGGAATCAAATCGATTCTTGACATTTGAATCGAAACCCAGCCCTACTGGGCATGTTGGATGTGTCATTGTATATTTTTATTAATAAACACAAATATTCTTGATGTTGTACGTATGACTATGAAATAAATGTGTTAATGTACCAGCGTGATCCCAGCGTGGCGCTCTGTGTAAGCGGATGAGAGAATCCGGTTGCCAAACGCAGGACCAACAGGTAACCCTTCCCAAGATACCTCACCTTCTCCTCCTGAACACTCACGTCACGCAAGTGTCGCAGATCTAACAACACTGACCGGGAGAAACAAAACATTTTTATCTTATAATCCGACAGCTCATTTATTGGAAAACACAAGGAATGCAAAACTCACCTGTCTCCTGACCTCTTTTCCAGAAAGTCAATATCATGGTATAGAGACTAAAAGTCTTTAATGCTATTTCACCCTTAGATTTGTCAAATACTGCCTCCTAATAAGCAAGGGAAATACAAACTGTTAGTCTGGACAGTTGAATAAATTTGCCTAAATGTTTAGGCAAAATAAGTACTGTTTTCTCATGTGTACACTGTCTCCCTACCTCCCATTCCTCCATGTTTTGTAGAGCGACAAACAAACAGCCGGTCACATAGAACATCTTCCATAATATGCTATCTAATATCAAATAAAAAACAAATACAGATTGCAAAAATCATTTAAAGGGACACTTCACTTTTTTTGAAAATATGCTCATTTTCCAGCTCCCCTGGAGTTAAACATTTGATTTTTACCGTTTTGGAATCCATTTAGCCGATCTCCGGGTCTGGCGGTACCAGTTTTAGCATAGCTTAGCATAATCTATTGAATCTGATTAGACCATTAGCATCTTGCTCAAAAATGACCAAAGAGTTTTCGATATTTTTCCTATTTAAAACTTGATTGTTCTGTAGTTAAATCGTGTACTTAGGCAGACGGAAAATTAAAAGTTGTGATTTTCTAGGCAGATATGGCTAAGAACTATACTCTCATTTCGGGTTAATAATCAAGGACTTTGCTGCTGTAACATGGCTGCAGGAGGCGCAATGATATTACGCAGTCCCCGAAAACTGAAAGTTACAAAGGGACTATTTTCAGGCGCTGCGTAATATCATTGCGCCGGCTGCAAAAACATTAAAACTCTTTGGTTATTTTTTAGCATGATGCTAATGGTCTAATCAGATTCAATGGATTACGCTAAGCTATGCTTAAAGTGGTACCGCCAGACCCGGAGATCAGCTGAATGAATTCCAAAACTGTAAAACTCAATTGTTTAACTCTAGGAGAGCTGAAAAAATGAGCATATTTAAAAAAAAAAAGTGGAGTGTCCCTTTAAGTCTTTTTATGATTGCACAACATATAAAAAAAAACATTTCTTACCAGAGCTGTAATAGGCTGCTGCAAGTCCAACTGAAGCAATTCCTGTACAAAAGAGGAAAAGAATAAGAGGAAGAAGAAAGTTTAAGGACGTTTCTTTAATTCCTTAAAATGAAACATAGTAAACTTTGCTTTCAACATGATGAACCCATACCGACAAGAAGAGACCAAGATCTAATCCCAGGAGACCTCTTAAGATGAAGCATGTTAGATGTGTGTTCCTCCACAAACATATAGCCCATCTTTTGGGTAAAAGACATCAAAAAAACAAAGATGTTAAATATATTTTAAGTGTTTATGGGTAATAAATAGACAATGTATTGCCAAAGCTTGGCCATTAAGATGTGCATCACTAATAAATTATTATTAGTATATAATTATGTCAATACTGGTTCCAGCTTTGTACAAATAGAAAAACCCTTAAAAACCTTAAGACTGCTACACATAATGCGTTTCATCGCAAAATGTGATCAGTTTCATACACTTATATGTACAACACAGAGCCAACACCCTCGTTAATGAGATCACATAGTACTGTCACTTCACAACATCTCACTTACCTTCAATCGCTTGTCCTTTTCTGAGTAAGATAAATATGAGCTATAGATCAAAGCTACGTACTTGACAATTACCAACAACAAAAAATGACAGGAAAGCAGGTTAAGGAAATAAAAGTGTGTAAAGCATGCAAAACATAATCCCGCCTTAACGTGACGTTTACATCCGCTTCTCAGGATCAGTTACGATTGGACTAAACGAATAACTGGCCCCGTCCTCTAAGTACAGCCCCCTTTCTGCACGACTTGCAACTTTAAAATGAAAACAACTAAATAAGTCCCTATATTTAAAAGGAATCGACTTCACGAGTTTTTAAGAGCCGGTATATCGCCGACACAAGTCAACACACGGTTTAAAACTTATAACTTAAACACCTATAAATCTAAAATGTTTAATATACCAAAGCTTAAGTTTATAGTTGTTGACATATTTCATATCCCTCAATGATACTGCATAAGAAAACAAAGATTATTTTTAGTAAGACACGCATTGTTTTGTCAGGCTAGGGGGAGCTATCAAAAGTGAACCCTCTGTGGGAGCCTTTGGGCATGTGCAGTACATAGAACAACCTGGAAAGAAGTGTTTTAGTAGCGCAATTTGAGCTAATGAAACATGATTCATGGTACAGTTGAATTCAGGTTTAATTTTTGGTCGGAAATGTGTTGTTTTATTGTGACCATAACGAGCAATTTTAGAAATATCGCTCTTCCCCTATTCAAGTAGCTAGTGTTTTGTCTCGTTTGGTTGAAACAGCTGCCCGGAATCGCAAATATGGCCGCCGAGTGCGATGACTTTCCTTTGGTTAAAAAGCGAAGTGGCTGTATCACGCATGCGCGTGCGGATGCACGCAAGGACAATGGAGTCGCGAACACCGGAGTCAAGCCGAACAGCGCTCCCTCTGCCAATTCGGATTAGTCATAGTTACAAAACAGATGATTCGACCCGTAACGGCGTTATATCACCTCAGTGCGATCATCTCTGCGCTGTTTTTTGATGGTCAGCCGGTGCTTACTGGAAGTTCCTGTTGTAAAGACTCACTCCTGGCTTTCTCATTCTGAACAATAAGGACGTCATATGATTTGTATGTAAGTTGAGCGGCCTGTTTGTGTTTTATTTGTTTACTTAATGGATTGACTTTTTGTACTCGTGCAACGGTCAACGCAAGATGTCATGTCACGGTTATCTAAGGAATGTGAAGGTTCGCATTTATTGCACCCTTTCCCCCCTCAACGACCCTTGAAAGCTGTTTTCCTCTGTTAGTTATGTATCACATGATTATACACTGAGAAAACGAATGTGATCCGGTTGCTTAACCCGCGATTATGCACAAACGCGTGAAAAATCCTCAAAACAGTAATTAGGTGAAAATAAATGGTGCGCGTGCTGGGAACCTGACATTATCACAGTTTCCATAAAATTGCTCTTTATGCGAACGTTTCAGGGTAATGATGGGTTTTATTGCCGCGTTTGAAATCACTAATCCCCTCTTACATTTAAATGTATGTGTTTTGTTTTAATATACAGTCCAGAATGCGTTATAAATACAGAAAACTCATGGTGCTGAATTTACTTTTCAGAAGACTCATATACAATGTCTGAAGTCACTATAGGACGAAAGAAGGAAAAATGTGAGAACTGCACTAAACAGGTAATATACATCTTATTCATTTATAATAACGCCTACCTTACCAAACATGTGTGATAAAATTGGGCTTGTAATGAATTAAATGGCTAGTAGTTATAAAAAACCTTCTTATGTTTTCTCTTAATATATATATATATATATATATATATATATATATATATATATATATATATATATATATATATATATATATATATATAAACCACCAATTTGTTCTGAATTTGTTTTTGAACATTTTAGTGCCACAAGAAACAGAGTGATGAAAGTATAAATTCACTCCAGGAGAAAGATATCGCCAATGGAGAGGTAATTTATTTACCATGTATATATTATTTAATTCAATTTCAATTCAATTTTATTTATATAGCGCTTTTCACAATTGGTAATTGTATCAAAGCAGCTTTACATTAATAGAAGCAGTGAAAAGCACAGAAAATCGACAGATAGCACAACATAATACACAATAGCGTAAGCAGCTAAATTTGCTGCGGCTATGAATCAACATTTAAAGCGAGCGTATTACTAATTTAATGTATAGAAGAGTGTGCTAAGTTAAGCCCAAGAAGGCTGCCTCCCCAGGTTGAAAAACCCCTAGGAGAAAAAAAACCCAGACTTTTTAGCCGGGGAAATAAAAAAAGGAAATCTGATAAGCTGCATTTGCGTTGGTTGTTTTGTTTGTTTATATTTGGTTTAAAGAATGATGAATTGTCAAACGCACATGTTTTTTGGACATGCATACGAGCGTGTGCATAATCAGGTATGCTGTTTTCTTTAGGTGAGAGAGTCTAGCTCAGTTCAGCAGGTGCTGCTGAGCGCTTGCCTTTCCTGTGAAGGGTGTGTATCTGAAAGTGAAAGCCAGAAAATCTCTCAACAGAATCTGGATGGAATCAAGCATGTGCTTGAGCTTAATAAGGTAATGTCTGCTTGAACATGTTTAGTCTGTAGCTCAGTGGTAGAGCATTGCATTAGCAGCACAAAAGTTCTTGAGTTCGAACCCAGGGAACACATATACTGATAAAAAAATGTATACCTTGTAAAGTCATGATGTGCTTCTAAATCATGTTTTTGTTGTGTTTGTTGCAGAAGTGTGACACCTCAAAACACAAAATTTTGGTGGTGTCCATGTGTCCCCAATCGGTGCCTTTTTTTGCCATCAAATATCACCTGGATGTTCCGGCAGCGGCACAGAAGCTCTGTGGCTTTTTGAAAAGCGTGGGTACGTCTGGGTGGCATATTTTTCCAGAGGTCATCATATTGCTTGTTATGCTTTTTCGTGGCTCCTGTGCTGCTTACCTCATGCCCATCATGCCTGTTTAAATGGAAGTGCTTTCAAATATTTGCCACATTGCAGAGGTGTATAATACTTAAGAATTTTAGTTACATTTTCCAAGCATCTGTGCTTTATCAGAAAATGTTTACTTTTCTTTACTAAAAAATGTTATTTAATGCCTAATTACATAAAAATTGTGTACTTTTACTTTCTTGAGCAAAAGTACAATTTTTTTTTTTACTTAAGTTAAAGTACAAAAAATTACTAAATTTAATCTAGTTTAATGTACTTAAATATTAAATATAAACCAAAAACTTGAAATTATGAAATGTAGTGGAGTAAAAATGATGATAGTATGTTTTGGAATGTATGTTTTGCAAAGAAAAACACTAATAAAATACGAATAATTGAAAATTTACTTTTATGTAGAAAGTAAAAATACTTAAGTACTATACAACTCTGGCCACATGGCAAGTGTATCTGAAAATCTGAATATTTGTGGCTGTGTGGCACAAAATTTTTTTTTCATTTTGTGCTGAATTCTTTGTTTTCAGGGGTCCATTATGTGTTCGATACTACAATAGCTGCTAGTTTTAGCATTTTGGAGAGCCAGAGAGAATTTGTACAGCGTTACCGGCGTAAACATCATGACGCTAATGCCATGCCGATGTTCACCTCCTCGTGTCCAGGTAAGACCATTCAGATAATCATTAAATCTTTCCACACTGCAATATCTCATTCAAGCACTCAAACTGATTTTTTTTCTTAATATTTCCATTTAATTTAAAACACTTTGGGAAAAGTGCAACGGGTGTCAAATTATCATCCATCTTGCATCAGAGCTTTTTTATAATGGATGACTGTTTGATTTTGTTTATTCATTTTACTTCCCTAAACATTAACTCTGATACCGTTGTCTGCACCTTTGGTTTATAAAACATCCTGTCTCATAATGTAGATTACAGCCATATGTACGTAAAAGTTGTTGTATGTTTTAATGGGGGTTGTGTTTGAATGGGTGGGACTGTTTTAGATAGCCACAGCATCCTGCAGCTGTGAGATAGATGTGTCTACTACGCAGTGCTACACACCCTTGTTGCACTACCCACCTTTACAAATGATAGTCACCATAGAGTCAAGGTTTTCAGGAGGGTGTTTGGTGTCAAAAAGAGGTTAATAGATATAAGCTCATCTTAAGGCACTTTTCCATTGCATAGTACCCCACGGTTTGGTTTGGGTCAGCTTACTTTTGGGAGCTTTTCCACTGGGTGCAGTACGTAGTCCCCTATACTTTTTTTAGTACCAAAACGTGACGTGGAAACACTGCAGATCACTGATTGGTCTGAGAGAATTGTCACTACCAGCGTCATCGCTATAATCTTTAAGATTAGCTTCACCTTCATGCTAGCTTGCGCTGTCTCGAATAAACCTGTTGTCATCTGTGCTTTGCTGTAAATTCCCAAACTCCCATTTAGCGATGAAAACATCCACAGGTTGTGAATCAGAAACACCATAGCAGTTTTTTCCAGACTTGCAGTTTATGGCATCACATTCGCGACGTGCACGTCCACATATATGCTTAAATGCAACTTAAATGAAGCTCAGCGGAGCGCATTGACTGACGCCACGTGTGTTTGTACAGAGACCGAGGTAGTGATAAACGCGATGTGCAAATATCTATTCGTGGTGGTCAATTATAATTTTGTGGCCGACTGAGAAATAAATGAATGTATGGGAATGTACAACTGCGCTCTCGCTTGTATGATGTCTCAGCAGTAGGCAGCGCAAATATAACAACACGCCTATAATCCCTCCCACTCCGAAGTGTTACTAAGCTCGATGGAGGGCTAACTAAGCCAAAGTGAGGTGAGCTGATCCGACCTGACCCAAACCAAACTGTGGGGTACTATGCAATGGAAAAGCGCCATTATAGACCAACCTGGGGTTACACATGAGCACAATGGCAGTAACTCTGCCCCTTGATGGATACAGAATATGTAGGGGCAGTTTCCCAGACAGGGTTTAGATTAATCCAGGACTAGGCCTTAGTTATATTAGGACATTTAATTAGGGTTTTTACAAACATACCTTACAAAAAACAATACTGGTGTGCATCATGAAACAATGACACTAGTATATGGTAAGAGATGTCTGTGCAAGATGTTTTTAGATAGACTAAAATGCATGTTTGGGCTAGGACTAGGATTACCCTGTCCGGGGAATCGCCCTGTAGTGTTTTTGCATTGCTTAATCCTATTGCAAATTTAGTTAGTTGGTAGTTGCTGTATGAAGGTTAAGTGTGTGTAATTGTGCACAGGATGGATCCGCTATGCAGAACGCGTTCTCGGCAGCCTGGTCACACCGCACATCTGCACGGCCAGATCTCCTCAACAGATCATGGGCTCGTTGGTCAAAGATTTTTTTGCTAGACAACAGGTAAGGGCACCTGAAGACCATTGCATGTTAAACTGATCTGTTGATCATTAGCAGTGACTGGATTTAATAAGTTCTTGGGTTTTTTCTTTGTAGAAACTGACCCCGGATCAGGTTTACCATGTGGTTGTCGCTCCCTGCTTTGATAAGAAGCTGGAAGCAGTGAAAGATGAATTCTACAGCAGCATCCTGGAGACCAGAGATGTTGACTGTGTGCTTACATCAGGTAGGGCAATAAGGAAGATACTGTTAAGACTGTTTTGTTTTATTATTTGTAATAGCGTTTCAGCTGATGCAGGGTTTAATGGGTGGTATATTGTTTGCTTTAGGAGAGATTTTCCACTTGATGAAAGAAAGAAAGGTTACTATGGAGGATGTGGAATCTGTTTCTTTGGATCACATGTAAGTTACATCATTATATTATGATAATCTGTTACATTAGTATAAAAGGTTATTGTATTAGGAACACCATTGGATTAAGATTAACAGATATTATACAAATCATCAAAGTGCTGGACACATTTCTATTGCTCTGCTGTTTTGAGACAATCATTGAATTGCAAAACAGGACCAACAATCATATTTCATAGTAAATGAGAATCTTGTTTATATTATGTATATATATATATTTTAGGTTTAGCGAGACCTGTGACACGGGAATGGTCAGGCATGAAGGTCGTGGCTCTGAAGGTTTCTTGGAGCACATCTTCAAACATGCAGCCAAGGAGCTGTTTGGTCTTGATGTACAAGAAATTGTGTACAAGACACTCAGGTGAGAAAGAGACACAGACCCTGTTTTTGATGGCTGTATAGATTGTAAGTAAATGAAGGTTCCAAAATGCAATAAATCCATTTTGACTAATTTTGGTAAAAATGTGTTTCCTATACCAAGAAAGTGACAAGATGAAAACCACTATTTTCGGTTACAAACGTTTACATTGCATCTTTAGGTTATAAAAACCTAAAAAAATTCAAATCCATAATTTGATTTTCAAAGATTTATTATAAAAACTGATATTTTTTTCTGCAAAATGCAATAAATCCATGACTATTTTTTTTCAAAATGCTATAATTCTATTGAATCAATATATAAATTTGCATTCATCTTTCCCATGTTATATTCATTTAGTTGACTAGTGGTATACACTGATTAAAAAAATTAACATTAATGCTGTTAATCAAAACACTTACTTCATCATATTAATAACACCGTCATTGCTGCTGTCATCCTTGGGACGTCGTCGCTGAACTTTTTCGACAGGGATCAGCTGTAAAATGTCCCTCTCGCGTAAATAATTAGATTTTGATGGCTTACGTTTCTTCCCCGCCACAGAAAACCAGCACAGGTTTATCAGTGCCATCAAAAGTATTATTTTGTTTTTGTTTGTTTGTTGATCACGAAGTACAAAGTAGATGAAGAAAGCTAGGATTGCGTGAATGCGCAATGTTTACAATGCGTGGAATGGTGTGCTGTGATTGGTTAAGCGGATTTATTGCATTCTGCAGAGGAGGAGGACTGGCATTTATTGCATTTTGAGAAAAAGGGAGAAAAGATGACAGAATAACACGGCAGATACTGGATTTTGTGTAAAATCAACAATTTATTTTTTTAGTACTGACCAGATACAATACTATTTTAAAAAAATATGGTGTTTATCACGTTTTGGAACCAAACTCTTTAAATATTTCATAATTGAACTACATGGGTAGTAGGCTTGTTTGCATGGTGTTGACCTTTTTATATTCCTGTTAGAAACCGAGACTTCCAGGAGGTGGCGCTAGAGCGTGATGGAGAGACCCTTCTGCAGTTTGCTGCAGTTTATGGTTTCCGAAACATTCAGACTTTAGTGCACAGAATGAGAAAAAACAAAGTGCCCTACCAACTAGTAGAGGTGCTTTCCTGTCCTGGAGGTACAACTCTGCAAATAATGTCACATTTAAAACAGAATATACTTTAAATGCAGTTTTATTAGATGTATTTGTAAACTAGTTCCACACTGATATTGAATAAATGTGCGCATTTTTTTATGTGTATATTTATTTATTTATCTCTATAACCGTAAGGTTGTTTAAGCGGCCGAGGACAGGCTGAGGGAGAGGGAGGCCGACCTGACCGCTCTCTGGTCCAGCAGATGGAAGAGTCCTACAGCAGCTTGCCCATCAGACTCCCCGAATTCAACACAGAGGTCCAGCGTCTCTACCAGGACTGGCTGGACGGCCATGACTCTCCACATGCCCAACAATGCCTCCACACTCTGTACAGCAACCAAACACAGACTACCCCTCAAATACTGAATCCTGACATTCAGTGGTAGTTGGAACAAGCCTTTTTATTTTCACATATCTGCCACTGAGCTCAGTTTTAAACCATCCAGGCTAACTTCACAGATGTGACTCATGCATGGCACTATGTTGGGGTCACACAGACTGTGCTGTTTGCAATGCAGCAGATAAACAGCTGCAAATTTCAACCAAGCAGGGTCTCTGTTTCGCTGCAAAAAATCAAATTCTACACAGATTCGCATTCACCAACATGGTTTGTGGATGCACTCTATCATTCCACCAAATGATGTCATGGATGTTTGAGCGAACAACTATTGCAGAGATAAAGTATGATTATTTTTAAGGATTATAGCAATAACAGAACTTTGTCTTTGTTCTGTTTGAAAAAAAAACTGACCGTTATTGGTGTTACTGGACTGGTCCCCTTTCATATGCATTAAAGTAATTGGTGAAGGCTATATGTCAGAATTTGTAACTGTAAGATCCAGCTGAAGAAACTAATAGTGGTGCTATGAATAGATATCAGTGATAAATTAAAAGCATCAACCATCAAAGCTTTATAATTCTGATTGAAGATGCATGAACTCATCTTAACAAACTGTGATTTTCTATTTTGTCTTGGGTGCATCATGATAACCAGGGCCACACACAACTTGCATGATTGCATGGTTATTAAATATTTTATTATGCCTTTATATAAAAAAAGTGTAGTAGTCTCAGCTCTTTTATGCATATTTTACCGTGTTTAAAGGGGATAGGTCACCCAAAAATGAAAATTGTCAATATGCGAATGTTGATTCATACCAAAACGCTTTTTGCATAGTTGTGTTTGACACATGAAAACGTCTCGGGTTACGTATGTAACTGTTGTTCCGTGAGAAGGGAACGAGACGCTGGGTCTCCCTTGCCATACTTCCTGCGTCCCTGTAAATCCGTCTTTGGCAATATTTCAGATAGCAATATACTTCCTGGCTCCCGCGTTACCCTGTCTTTGTCGTTAAGCCTCACCATTGGTTGAATTTGATATACACATTCAGTTGCACTTACCCCTGGAGGCGTCCCCAAAGTGTCACCACAGTTAACACTTAATGTATCTTAAAAGGTAACACAATGTTACCTTGCTCTCCCTTAAAATGTGTCCACATATTTAGTCCTTAAATTTGAGGGTATTGGACCTGGAAAGTCCTTGAAAGGTCCTTGAGTTTGAAGTAAATGTAAAGGTGTTGGGAACCCTGTGTTTAAATTTCATTGTTTTCCTGAACACAAAGGAAGATATTTGTAATCTATTTTTTCTTAAAAACTTAATCCAAGTAAAATTTTCTCACCCCATTGGTAGTCAAAATACCATAAAAGCGCATGATTTTATGTAAATTAAAAAAGTCTCGGCTGTGTTGAGGGCCCTGTCAAGATTCTTTAATGGGGCCCAAAATCCTTAGCAGCGCCCCTGGCTGCTTATACTGTATACCCAAAAATAACGGGAAACAAGCCTATATTATTAAAATACCAATAGAGTTTGTTATTTTCATTTTTATTTTATTACACGACACAATATAACATATTTAAGCATATTAAAGTGTTTTACCTGTTTTAAAACATGAATTTATAATGTTTATTAGTGGAACTAAAGTTTGGATTAAACTTGAAACCCACGTGATCCTTGTCATCAGTGAGGCAGCCAATCATGTAAAGCTGTTACGTCATCACAACTCCGTGCAGCCGCTCTGGAGAAGCTGCACCGGCTGAGCTAGCCGGCTACTCTCGAAACGCTCTCGCGGTACTTAAAAACCATATGACACAGTCACGTGCCTGCAGCGCCAGCTGAAGTCGGACAAAATTACTAACCGGAATGCACTGTTTCAAGTCAGCCGCCGATCGGTCTGCGCAGCGCCGCATGAAGTCGAACACACCTGTTGTCTTTACCTTATATGGGGTTCGACGTGTCCTTGCTGCTATTCCTTCATCAAAAATGCTCTATTCATTTAGTTTGGCAAGCCTCACTGCTAATAAATTAATAACTTGCCTCATCCAGACTACATGCAGTCCTGTCTCCATTTTCTAAGTGTGCTTTGTTTTGTTTATTGTTGGTTGCTAGGTTACCAATACCACCGTCATTCGCTCGAACAGCTTGATAGAAACACACCAAATTCGCATTTTGTTTTTCTTTTTTTGCGAATTTTGAAAAGATTCGCTTCACGTTTGGATGAAAACCCAGCTAGTGACCACAAAGCTCTTATTTTAAGATATTGAGAGACTGAGAATAGTAGGATGCATGCATGGGTGTAGTACTGTAAAGAGCCTCTTGATGGCAGTGTACATCACTAAATAGTCCAAATATTAAATTGTGGTCTTAATGAAATCAACACATAACTTTGTGCCTGGTATGTATGACCTGCTGCAATAACCAGTATTGTGAACATTGTCACAGTATCTTAGTCATAATGGTATCATATCATCTTATGTGCGTCTAGCTTTAGTAATTAAGATGCAATTAGAGTTTTAGTATTTATGTAATAAGGGGTAGTATGATGCTTCAATAGACTTTAGAGATAAGCACGTATAAAGAATTTAAGGGTTGCTTATCTTGCATTATTTATGAAATGCAAAGCCCTTCCTGGTTTAAACAGATGTCGTATCTCGAGTCAAACACAGGTGTATGATTTTCAAAGGAACAACCTCTATTGATTTCATTGTTGACTCTATTACCACATATAAGAGCACATGATCATGTAAAGCTGTAGAGGTTTTCTTTGTAATATAAGTGTATTTGAAGTCTTCCATTCAAATGAGTGAATCCCATTTGTGATTAAACAGTAACAATATTCTGGGCGTGCTTCTACCTTGGTAAAGGTATGTGAACAGGTAATCTGTGTAAGCACGTTTTTATCTTTTTATTGTCCAACTTATCATGGAAGAAAGTTAAAGGGTGGCAAAATCATATTGAAGTGTGAGCCACTGAATTGAAAATCGTTTTCAAGGCTAAAAAGATATCTTTACAGCAATATCATAAAACTTACCTACTTAATGATTTAAATAACTTGTTTGGGGTGTCTATTGGATAGAGACGTATTATGGAGTCATGTAATCGACCATATATAATAATTTAATAATAAAAAATTGTTACATGGATGAATAAGCAGTATAAAACTGGAAAAGTATATTTTCAAGATTTTTATTTATTTTTTAAGTTTATTTAAGTTTACAAACAAAGTTTACATATTGTATATAGACTAACAAGATAATAAAAACTATGTAACAGCAATTAAACACATCATTTTATGAAACAAAAATAAAATACAAACTGCACAAAGATTTGATTATCAAATAAGACAAATAAGGATTTACGATTGGCCCGCTCTCTTTCAGTCACGCGTACACCACTCCCATTAAACAGTAATCCAGCGATCTGACCATGACGTTCTTCTGACTGACAGGTAAAGGTCCAATCATAGCGCGCTAAAGGCGTATAAGGACTGCGGCGCTGCTCGGACCAATTGGCGAATGACTTTAAAATACCGCGTGAGTGATTCGAAAGCTGTGCTTTCGATTGACTCTCGCGGTATTTCGATGTCAACGACATAACCCGATCGGTCTGCGCATCGTCGAAAAAGTCAAATACAGTGCTGACTGGCTACAGTTCAAAGAAAACTGCGATTTTGACTCGCAACACATCCGCGAATCCCGACGCAGTGAAGACGCGTGGTTGGCGGATACGTTTTATTTTCTACTTTTCACAGATCGAGATTGCTTCTAAATTTTTTTTCTTCAGTCCGACTGCTGTTTTTGTTAAAGTCTGAAAGTTACACAAAATGTCCAGCGACCTCAGGCCAAGACTGTGTGTTTTGGAAAAGGGTGACAACGGTTACGGGTTTCATCTCCACGGCGATAAAGGCAAACCTGGTCAGTTCGTTCGACATGTGGAGCCCGACTCCCCGGCGACCGCTGCGGGTCTGCTGGCAGGGGACAAACTGGCGTTCGTGAACGGGGAGAGTGTGGAGGAAGAGAAGCATCAACAGGTGGTGTCCCGCATACGAGCAGTCACGGGCAAACTGGAACTGATTGTGCTGAATCCAGAGACCGCAGAACTACTTCAAAAACACAACTTGAAGTGCCAAAAAGAGTATGTGACTGATGGGATACCGATACCGAGCCCTGGGTTGGACAGCGAAGATGAGGTGAAGAACGGGACATCACGAGAATCGAGTCCCGTCCCGGAGACAAACGGGGACATACACATAGACAGACTTAGCGTAAGCTCCAAGGTGAGTTTGGTTATATGTTAGTATACTTTTATAACAACTATCATGAAGCGCGAGAGGATTAAGTTTCTATGGCTGAGACTTTATCATCATCACAGGTGTCCTAGAATGCACGAGGCTATATTTAACATTTATATAAAAATTTTATTAAACTCAAAAATAACATTCAATAACATACACTCAAGATTATATACTGTATCACTTCTGCAAAGAACAATAAAAATATTTTAGGTTTCCCTTACAAATCCCAATATGAGCCATCAGTTGTTTACCACTGACCATTACACAATTCCTGTAGTGTGCTTTAGGCTTTATCCAGTGGGTTTTAATGGTATCTATTGGTTCCCATTCCCACTTTAAACTAGTCACAGGTTTTACTGGTTTTTACATTACTTCCAGTTTGACCTGTCAAGTTTTCTGAAAGCTTTTTTGTGTCAATACCTTTCATCAGTTCCTGTGTAAACCAAAGCATTACATCACAGCTAGTACGTGTTGTATTGTTAATGTGCACTTGTTAACAGTAATTTACTAAAGGTGTTTAAAAAAATCTTTCCTAGAATGAAAGAGAGGACAAGATGACAACAGTTTCCCTGTGAATCATAGATAGACATCATATCAAAGTTACATATATGCACCCTTGAACTTTTAACTCTCTCATTGCAATAGTGATACAACATTTTAATGTACCCAAGTACAAGGTCTGCAGGTCATTTTCACCATCTGTGTATCAACAATATAAAAACCTACACCCTGTAATGTTAATCTCAAGGTCTTTTCACAGAGCCTTATCATCATCGTTCATTAGAACTGTATTCACTGAGCACTGTAAATAACTAGGGAAATGAAATTCGGGTCCCTTAGGCCCTTTTAAGTCATTTTTCTATTTCAGTAGACCCCTGCCAGTTTCAAAGTAAACAAAACATTGCACCAAATATATTTCATGGTCTGTGCTTATCTTGCCTCAGGACAAAAGCCAGCAGTAAACTGACCCCAGTAAACTACCAATCTCTGCTTGCCTTGGAGATCCTTAAACAGTGAAGGGAGTTATTGTGAAGGAGAGTTACTCTTTGTTTGGGTGCAGACATGAGATTAGAGAGAAACAAGCCTATAGAGAAGGACTGAGATCATTGTATTCTCACCTACAGTATATAACCGATACTAATGTGATTTGCCTCAAATTGATCATGCTTCATAAAGGGTTTTGCAAAGGAATATTAAACTTCCCCCAAACTTGGAATGTTACACGGTGGTGATACATAACTGAAAAATCACATAATTACAAAGGAGATAAGAACCTAATCTAAGCACCAGATTAACATAGACATTAAAGGGGTAGTTAACCCAAAAATTAAAATTCTGTCATCATTTACTCATTCTCATGTTGTAACAAACCTGTATAAATTTCTTTGTTCTGTTGAACATGAAGGAAGATATTTTGAGAAATTTTTGCAACCATACCGTTCATGAGCCCCATTCACTTTCATAGTAGAAGAAAGGTATGGAAGAGAATGGGGCTCATGAACAGTTTGGTTGCAAACATTCCTCAAAATATCTTCCTTCGTAACAACATGCGAGTGGTTGAATGATGACAGAAATTTCATTTTTGGGTGAACTATCCCTTTAAGTTGGGGATAATGATTTGGTCAGCCAGTATGGAGCTACATAGCAATGTGCATGACCTTTGCATTCCTATAGTATGGGTGAATTCCAATCGGAAGTGATCATCCCTATGCCCTATTCTTTTCGAAGATCAGAATAATGTAAACTCTGGAGAGAGTTGCGCTATTGTGTCTTCTACTATGGCAGATAAATAAACACTTGGCGAATAAAGCAGTGAATAACAATGTATTTCTCTTTTTATGTGGAGTGACGGTTTATGCTTCGTCCTCTTCCCGAAGTGCCCTTCAAGGCGTAAAAACGCAGTTTGGAATTCACCCTATGTGTGCATGTGCTTACTTGGTAAAGCATTGCATTAGAAACTCAAAGTTCATAGGTTTGATCCGGGTGTGCCTCATACGTCTTGAAAAGTGAAGCCTCTGGCTCTTTGATCGCCCACCTGGTGGCTGGCTGCAGTACAAATCATAAAACCGCCCTCTCCATGCAAACGAAAGGTAGTTGTTATCATGTGATATATGTTAAATTGTTTATTTTTGTGCTAAATTTCATTTTAGCTAGTAATTTGGTGCCTTAAGAAACAGTGTTATGATGGCGTGGTTGAATTGGGTGCGCGAGCGTTTGGGCGGAAATTTGATACCTCAACTCTAGGCATGCACCGATACTGGTATCGGGTATCGGCCTCGATACCACATTTTCTAAAGTACTCGTTAAAAGTCCCCCGATACCACGGTCTGAGAAATGTCTATGTTTATGTGGCGTGTAAGGGGTTAATGCCTCTTGTGTTGTCCAAAGAGGCAGAGTTTACAACAAACTGGAAAACTAGTCCCTTGTTTTTTTGTTAAATTATATGACTAAAGCTGTTACCTGTAAATTTAAATCATGTTTTTTATTAAAGGAGCATTTCACCCATAGAAACATTAATCTTTATTGAAAGTGTGTTATATTTGTAGGTGAAATTTAACATTCATTTAGAATTTGGTGCCTATTTGACAGAGAAAATGGGTGTTTGTAGTCTCACTCCCTTAACAAAGATATTGGACTTCCTTCTTTCAATGATGCAAAATGATGATTTTTACATCATTGAAAGAAGGAAGTGCAACACTGAAATCTGTATTTCTCCTGTCTCAGCGGCAACTGAGAAAATTTTGCATGACCATTCAAAAACATGTCTGGGGTTCTAACTATACAAAGCTTAATGCAAATGGGTGAAGTGTCCCTTTAAGTACTCGGTATCGGCAAGTATTGAAATGCAAGTACTCGTACTCGTATTCCAAAAAAGTGGTATCGGTGCATCCCTACGCTCCGCCTCTGGCTCCATGAACGATTCCTTCCTTGTATGCCTTTGCTCCAAACTGACGTTTTTATGTAACATGGCAGCGACCTTGGTCGGACATTTTTGGCTTTAATTCATTACGATGGAAGGAGGTGACGTCGCGTAGTCCATCTTTTTTTTTTACAGTCTACGGTTTGATCCCAGGGATCACACATACATAGTGATATATGAATTAGATGCACCGTAATTTATGGTTATTTATGACACTAAGGTTTACAAATCTAAATCTCTTTTCAGTTTTATAAAAGACATCTCTGTTAAGATTTAAGTGCCAGCACAGCAAGTTAATGTTAACTGTGCTGATTTAATGGTGATGTTCTAGTTACTCGATTACAGACCGGTGTTTCTGTGACTTAGCTTTAGTCATCATAACCCCAACCCCAGCAACCCAGAGAAGGCCTCAACTCAATAATAGTTATCTTGAGCGTCTAAAACGGTATGAATTATGATCGCATCACTTTCCAGCAATTATCAAAGTGCTTTTGAAGCCCCAGAAACCCATGAATGGCCCTTCTGTTATGTCGTTTTCTCCTCGCCCTCCTGCTCCCCATCCTTCCTGCCTGTGATCATTCAGAAATCCAGCGGATGGCAACATCCTAGGATCAGCTGTCAGTCTAGGACAGAACAAGATTAGTTTTGTGCCCAGTGCAATGCTGTTGCATACTGAGATAAGTATTCAGAGCAGATCATGCACAGATAGTTTCCTGGTATTGTGTCTGACAGTAACGGCATCGTCATTGATAGCAAAGAAGCAGAACGGGTTTCCCTTTGGCCTAATTCTGGTATTTCTCTTGACTTAAAGATTTGAGTTATTGTATGAAACTAAATATTGTGACCTTTGTGTGTATCCTGAGACAGTCATGTGGGTGTGTGCGTTATCCTTTGATCCCATTCTAATAAGTAACTTGATGGGGATGGATCACTCAGTAATGAAGTCAATGGAGATTGTGTTGTGTATGTTTGCTGTAAGGAGACCACTGTGTTCATTCAATGGTGTATTGCATAAACATTAAATTTAAGATGAAGTAGTCGGTTTGACCAATAAGAAAAAATTATTGTTTGCAAAATTACATACTTGCAGCACTGAGCGACGTATACAATGTCTTTTGGATGAGTTTTATGCAGTATTTAGTGTAGCTGAACTGCACACATGTTTTAGATGTTGAGATCCCTCACTACCAAAGCAGGACATTTCAAAAGTTAAGTGTCAAGTCAATGCAAAACTGCAAGATGGGAGGCTTCATTACACCTTCCACTAAACCACTTCCTTAGTTACCGGGTTGTCGCTTTCCTGCTGTGGTATTGTAATATATTCAGATGGTGCAAACAGTAATATAAACGACGAGACGTTTTATCAGCATTCACCTCATTGCTGTGCTATTTGCACTTTTGGCAGTTTGTTTTTAAGTCTCTGTAGATTAATTATTATCTGTTTAGTTTTGGAAAGTGCATATACAGGACCCACAGCCTCTGAATGGGCCTGTAAATGTTTCAGTACCTTTTATAATTATATGATCAACAGTGAAATACCATTTAAAAAACTTTTGATTGTTATTGCCTATATATAAAGCGTGTTTACTTGAAAGAAACAGGTTAATTTTTGTTTTTAATCATTAGTTCATGTTTCACCAACCCTTCCCCTGGAAGTTGAGCAAACCAAGGACAAGATTATGAGATCCTAAAGTGAACTATAAAGTCATTAACCTTTGTATTATTGAACTGAAGTATCTTTATAGGGCTGGTGACGGGTGAGCTCTGCCATGTGGTATAGACAGGTTAGGTTAGGGTCTTTCCTCACCCGACTCGTGACAAACGGGTTTACTTCCTGATGCGTTTGTCTGGCTGTCAGAAATCTAACAGCATGCGTGCCTCCATAGTTTTGTGTGTTGTTAATGATTGTGTATTTTTAGCATTAAAAAATGAGCTCAGATGAATAACGTGTGCGTTATGTTTACTAATTAATTTGTGCAAGTTGGACAATTGGGCATAAGTTTGTCTCCTGTTGTTAAAGAAATGATGTCATAATGGGTCACGTTTATAAGAATTTGTTTGTTTGACTTTCAGGCTGTACAAGAAACCCAGTACACTTGACAACATCTGTTTTTTTTTTCATTTAAATAAATACCATTTGACACGACTCTGTTACTTACCTCTGATATGTGACACTGGACCACAAAACCAGTCCTATGTTAATTGAAAGTTGAATAAATAAGTTTTTTTATTGATGTATGGTGGGGTGGGCGATATGAACAAAATTTTAGTTCACGATAGGATTCACTTTATATCATGATAACGATATGTATCACGGTAGAGTTCTTTTTATCTTTTAATAAGATTTTTATGTTATTAAAATATTTAATGCCATAGAATTTTCATAATTCTCACAGAAAAATCAACACAAAACCAAACTCAAGCTCACTAAAGATAAACAGTCAGTGATAAATAAATGATAATAAATAATAATGTATATTGTATATTTTATTAAAGGTAGAATAGTGATTTAGTCAGGAGCATTGAGAGATTTTCACAAAAACATGAGTGACAGACAGGAGCAAAATCAGGTAACTTCCCCTTTAAGACTAAAGCCCGGATCCAATTTACTATTACACATGCGTTTTCTCTTTCAGCTGTTTACTTTCTCTTAAGCCCAAAAGGGTCGGGTTTATGAGGATACTTGCAAAGACGGGAATTTTGACGCATATGTGTATTTATTATGTTTAATAAACGGCAAAAACAGTTGTGTTTCAATGGCTTAAAATCACTTGTTTTAAAACTGTGGTGCTTAAATACGTTTACAAGTTTTCATGACCATGCGCACAGCAATGTGACGTGGGCGCGTAACCTTGATAGAGACGATAGTCCAAAATCTCTACCGGTTGACAAATTTCTAGCGGTTTATTGCTCACCCCTAATGTAAAGTTTGTTAGGAGATGACAATATTTGGTCAATTTATATTTGAAAATCTGGAAACTGAGGGTTTAAAAAATTTAAATATTGAGGAAATCACCTTTAAAGTTGTCCAGATTAATTCCTCAGCAACAAGTTTTCCTATTGATAAATAATGTTTTGATATATTTACGATAGCAAATTTACTAAATATCTTTATTGGCATAAAAAAGATAATACTGACTAATACAATGTATTGTTAGCTATTGCTAGCATGCTAATTATGACTGGTTTTGTGGTCCAGGGTCTTATATGTACTATTTTATGCAAAGTGTGTAATTTCTGTGCCATAAACTGGCAAAATAGCACCAAAAGAATATGTTAAAGTGCAATTTGCCTTATCTTTAGCAAAGTACAAGAGTCCCCTAGTGAGTATGAATGAGCCTTTACACCTCCCACGGATTTACATGGCAAAGTGCTTTGTGTTGCATCTTTGCCAGTAGTTGCTTTGAAGGCCACAGGTGCTACAGGTTCATGTTGTGTCATACAGACAGTTTACATCTCAGGAGGATTGCCAGTGAATGAAGATCTTTGTCAAACACTACAGCGGTAAAATGAACCGCACCCAATTTTCTCTGGATGGGGCAAAATTATTTTCTCAGCAGATTTTAGCTTTCTAGATTGAAAAAATTAATCACTTCAGCAGGGTAACTGTGTATTTCGAAATGTTTTATGGAGCACAACAAAGTTGCTTTTGAGGTCATAAAGTGTTTTTTATATAAACTCCAGGTCTTTGCAGTGCTCTTGTGGTGTATTTGTGTGTTTGTTCTTTTGTTGGTCAGACGCTGTTTTTAAAATGTTAAAGGTGCAGTGTGTACATTTTAGCGGCATCTAGTGGTGAGGTTGCAAATTGCAACCAAGGGCTCAGTCCAGTGCTTACCCCTCACTTTTGAAACGCATAGAGAAGCTGGTAGCCGCCACCGGAAAAACATGTCATTATCAGAGACAACTTAAGAAAAAAGTGTGTCCGTTAAGGGCTTCTGTAGAAACATGGCGGCACAAAATGGCGACTTCCACATAAGGGGACCCTCGTGTATGTAGATAAAAACATCTCATTCTAAGGTTATAAAAGCATAATGGATCATTATAAAAAGGTCTTTATACACCCCTGATAATATAGTTTTGTATATTATTTTGAATTTCTGTCAAGAGATCTTTCTAAAAATTACACACTGCACCTTTAACTCTTTCACCGCCAGCGTTTTTAAAAAAAGTTGCCAGCCAGCGCCAGCGTTTTTCATGATTTTCACCAAAGTTTAATGCCTTCCAGAAAATGTTCTTCTTAAAATAAATAAACATACAATATACCAAATGAAAGAACAGACCCTCTGCTTTCAAACAAAAAAAAACGTTTCATCCTACCTTTAGTGGTTCTTTTGCAATCAGCTTTTGAATATGGGTAGGTTTTGCAAAAACACCATATTTTGAGCAAAAAGCAAAAATAATTCCATATTTGTGACGGACTTTTCATAGAGATCCCATTCAGAGCGATCTTTAAAACAGACACGGACATGCAGCAGCTTGCTTAGGGCAATACTTCCGGTTTTAAAAAGTTGCGGAAGGGCGCCACCTGGTGGATAATAGCGGTATTGCGGAAAGACGGAAAATCTCGTCATTGGCGGGGAAGCGTTTTCTCTTAATTGACGAGATATCTCGTCAATGGCGGAGAAAGAGTTAAGCAAGCACTTATTAAGTGTATAAGTATTTGCCAAGTGGCTAAATGTGTATGTGTAAAGTTTGTACTTTTTGGAATAAACCATCCTGTACCCATGTGAGTGTAAGATAACATAATGTAGTGATAACAAACTATATTAAGTAGTGCAAGTCACATTTGACCTTAAATCAACTTGAAAGTAAAACAAAGATATTACATTTGCAGAAACTGAAGCTGACTGTGAAATCATTTACAGGACAGATAAACACATTTTTAGGGGTCAAGCCCCGAAGGGGCGAAGACCCCTATTGTATTTGTTAGTTTTCTTATTATTATTAGGGGTCAAGCCCAGAATGGGCGAAGACCCCTATTGTATCCGTTAGTTTTCTTTTTATTATAATAATTAGGGGTCAAGCCACGAAGTGGCGTAGACACCTATTGTTATTGTTAGTTTTCTTATTATTATTCATCCTAGTTCTTCCGCCATTGAAGTCAATGGCAGCCCATAGAACCGTACGTAGGAAAGTTATGTAATTTGGCACACATGTAGAGGACAGTCTTAGAAGTTACTATAGCAACATTGGTTTGTCTAACTCAAACCCTCTAGCGCCACCAACAGTCCAAAAATCCACTTATGCTCATGCTCATAACTTCTGACCCGTGAGTCCTAGACAATAAATTCTTGTTTCCTCTGAATCCTTGGCTCATGATGATTCAATTGCACACATTGATGTCATTTGTGTCATGCACATCTTTCCGCCATTTTGAATTTTCCGTAAAACCTACTTTTTCGAACTCCTCCTAGAGCGTTTGTCCGATTTGCATGTCATTTGGTATGTAGCATCTAGAGACACCCCAGACAAAAATTTATCAAAAGCTTTTTGATAGACCAATGCGTTCTCGTATACAGTGACAACATATAAGGCGGCGAGCACGCCAAAACGGACGTGAGGCCGTATCTTCGCAAAACTTTTGTGTATCGACACGAAACTTGGTATATGTCATTACAGTCATGACCTGAGGGTGCCTGCAACGTTTCGTCTCAGCGCCACCTAGTGGTCACGAGATTCGAAAAATGCTTATTTTTGTTTATAACTACTTCAAACTTGAGTCTAAAATCATGAAGGTGGTTTTGTTAGATTCCTTGAGGCATGCCGAGTCAAACGATAACAAACGGTTTTCGGTCGGCCATTTTGGGTGTCGGCCATTTTGAATTTTCTCATTAAGTTCAGTATTTCACAAACAAAATGGCATATCGCTACGAAATTTGGCATGGTTCATCAGTGACATGTTCTGAGCGCACCTATAAATCTTTAGGACAGCGCCACCTAGTGGTCAGGATATGTAAAGAAATTTTTTAAAATCTTTATAGCATTTGATTCATTTGCCACACTGACATGAGACTTCACTCTATTGATTCCTTGGCTCGTGCTAAGTCCGACGGTACCAAATATGTCTGAGTCAAACCTACTTCCTGTCGGCCATTTTGAATTATATTGAACACCTACTTTTTCGAACTCCTCCTAGAGCGCTTGTTTGATTGGCTTGATTTTTGGTACGCATCATCTAGAGACACTCTAGACAAAAAGTTATCAAAAGCTTTTCGGTAGACCTATCCGTTGTCGTATAACACATCAAAGAATGCGAGGGCGAGCACGCCAAAATGTGTTTGAGCCTGTATCTTCGCAAAACTTTTGCGTATTGATATGAGACCTGGTATATGTCATAACAGTGATGACGTAAGGGTGCATGCACCGTTTCGTCACAGCGCCCCCTAGTGGTCACGAGATATAAAAATTTCTATTTTTGCTTATAACTACTGCAAACTTAAATGTAAAATTATGAGAGTAGTCTTGTTAGATTTCGTGAGGCATGCCGAGTCAAACGATACCAAATGGTTTTTGGTCGGCCATTTTGTGTGTCGGCCATTTTGAGTTTTTTTTAAGTTCAAGCATTTCAGAAACGCAATTGCGTATTGTTATGAAACTTGGTATGGTTCATCAGCAACATGTTCTGAGAGGGCTTGTAAACTTTTTGGCGCCCCCTAGTGGTCAAGAGATTTGAAGCTATATCTCTGCATCTCTTTATCGTATTTACACCAAATTTGGTGGGTGTCATCACAATCATGACCTGAGTCACCATCTATTGTTTTGGTCAGTGCCCCCTAGTGGTCAAGTCATTTAAGGCTATATCTCCGTATCGCTTTATCGTATTTACACTAAATTTGGTATGTGTCATCACAGTCATGGCCTGAGGCACCATCTATTGTTTCGGCACAGTGCCACCTAGTGGTCTCAAGATACAAAAAATTGCAATTTTTTCCCTAAAACTAATGCAAACTTAGATCTTGAATCATGACCGTCATCACGTATGAATCATTTTTGCCATGTTTGGCTTGACCCCGGTATCGCTGCTTGCAGCTATATTTAGGGGTCAAGCCACGAAGTGGCGTAGACACCTATTGTTATTGTTAGTTTTCTTATTATTATTCTTCCTAGTTCTTCCGCCATTGAAGTCAATGGCAGCCCATAGAACCGTACATAGGAAAGTTATGAAATTTGGCACACATGTAGAGGACGGTCTTAGAAGTTACTATAGCAACATTGGTGTATCTGACTCAAACCCTCTAGCGCCACCAACAGTCCAAAAATCCACTTATGTTCATGCTCATAACTTCTGACCCGTGAGTCCTAGAAACTAAATTCTTGTTTCCTCTGAATCCTTGGCTCATGATGATTCAAATGCACACATTGATGTCATTTGTGTCATGCACATCTTTCCGCCATTTTGAATTTTTCGTAAAACCTACTTTTTCGAACTCCTCCTAGACCGTTTGTCCGATTTGCATGTCCTTTGGTATGTAGCATCTAGAGACACCCAAGACAAAAAGTTATCAAAAGCTTTTTGATAGACCAATGCGTTCTCATATAAATTGACAACATATATGGCGGCGAGCACGCCAAAACGGACGTGAGGCCTTATCTTCGCAAAACTTTATTGTATCGACACGAAACTTGGTATATGTCATTACAGTCATGACCTGAGGGTGCCTGCTACGTTTCGTCACAGCGCCACCTAGTGGTCACGAGATTCGAAAAATGCCTATTTTCGCTTATAACTACTTCAAACTTGAGTCTAAAATCATGAAGGTGGTCTTGTTAGATTCCTTGAGGCATGCCGAGTCAAACGATACCAAACGGTTTTCGTTCGGCCATTTTGGGTGTCGGCCATTTTGAATTTTCTCATTAAGTTCAGTATTTCACAAACAGAATGGCGTATCGCTACGAAATTTGCCATGGTTCATCAGTGACATGTTCTGAGCGCACCTATAAATCTTTAGGATGGCGCCACCTAGTGGTCAGGATATGTAAAAAAATGTTTTTAAATCTTTATGTCATTTGATTAAATTGCCACTATGACATAAGACTTCACTCTATTGATTCCTTGGCTCATGCTGAGTCCGACTGTACCAAATATGTCTGAGTCAAACCTACTTCCTGTCGGCCATTTTGAATTATATTGAACACCTACTTTTTCGAACTCCTCCTAGAGCGCTTGTGTGATTGGCTTGATTTTTGGTATGCATCATCTAGAGACACTCTAGACAAAAAGTTATCAAAAGATTTTCGGTAGACCTATCCGTTGTCGTATAACGCATCAAAGAATGCGAGGGCGAGCACGCCAAAATGTCTTTGAGCCTGTATCTTCGCAAAACTTTTGCGTATTAATATGAGACTTGGTATATGTCATAACAGTGATGACCTGAGGGTGCATGCACTATTTCGTCACACTGCCCCCTACTGGTCACGAGATATAAAAAAATTCTATTTTTGCTTATAACTACTGCAAATTTGAATGTAAAATTATGAGACTGGTCTTGTTAGAATTCGTGAGGCATGTCGAGTCAAACGATACCAAATGGTTTTTGGTCGGCCATTTTGTGTGTCGGCCATTTTGAATTTTTCTTTAAGTTCAAGTATTTCAGAAACGCAATTGCGTATTGTTATGAAACTTGGCATGGTTCATCAGCAACATGTTGGGAGGACTTGTAAACTTTTCGGTGCCCCCTAGTGGTCAAGAGATTTGAAGCTATATCTCTGCATCTCTTTATCGTATTTACACCAAATTTGGTGGGTGTCATCACAATCAAGACCTGAGTCACAATTAATTTTTTGGTCAGTGCCCCCTAGTGGTCAAGTCATTTAAGGCTATATCTCTGCATCTCTTTATTGTATTCACACCAAATTTGGTGGGTGTCATCACAATCAAGACCTGAGTCACAATTTATTTTTTGGTCAGTGCCCCCTAGTGGTCAAGTCATTTAAGGCTATATCTCCGTATCGCTTTATTGTATTTACACTAAATTTGGTATGTGTCATCACAGTCATGACCTGAGGCACCAACTATTCTTTCGGCACAGTGCCACCTAGTGGTCTCAAGATACGAAAAAAGTGCTTTATTTCATAAAACTAATGCAAACTTAGATGTTAAATCTTGGCAGTCATCACGTATGAATCATTTTTTGCCATGTTTGGCTTGACCCCGGTATCGCTGCTTGCAGCTATATTGGTAATTGTTTCTGTTAGTAAATTTTTCTTCTTCCGCCATTGCGGTCTATGGCAGCCCATAGAACCGTACGTAGGAAAGTTATGAAATTTGGCACACTGATAGAGGACAGTACAATGTGTCCCCACAGCAAATTTGGAGTCTCTATCTCTAACCCGCTAGCGCCACCAACAGTCCAAACTTGCACTTATGTTTTTGCTTATAACTTCTGATCCATAAGTCCTAGAAACAAAATTCTTGTTTCTTCTGATTCCTTGGCTCAAGACGATTCGATTGGACCCTATGACGTCATTTTCCGTCATGAAAATTTTTCCGCCAATTTGAATTATTCATAATACCTACTTTTTCGAACTCGTCCTAGAGCTTTTGTACGATTGCCACGAAAAGTGGTATGTATCATCTAGAGACACTCATGGCAAAAAGTTATCAAAAGAATTTCGATACAGCAATCCGTTGTCGTATACCGCCTTAACGAATTTTACGTATAGCACATAAAACTGATTTTAGGCTGTATCTTCGTCAAACTTAGGCCTATTGACACAACACTTGGTACTTGTGATGCCAGTCAGGAACTGAGGGTGCATGCACAGTTTCGTCGCAGCGCCACCTAGTGGCCAGACGAATGTTTTATACGCCTATAACTTTGGCTGTGATCGACCTATTTTCATGGGACTTGGTTCCTTGGAGTTTTGAATAGTTCCTGAGTCCAACGATACCAAACATGCCAGGATTCGCCTTACGGTTAGCCCTGTGCATCAAAATAGCACTTAAAAAACACACGCGAATATCTCCGCGAGCGTTATTCCGATCGACTCGAAAACACCATAGGAAGAACAATGCATTACCTTCTGAACAAAAAGTTCTATTGGCGTTATATTAAAATTTTCATCAGAAATGGCCGAAAAATGCAAAAAACGAAAAATTACCTTTAAATTTTGCATTTTTTACACATAAATGGTTATAACTTCGTAACGCAAAGAGATTTTTTCACCAGATTTGATACGCTGATGTACGACCACAGTCTGAGGCTACACAAAAAAAATTGTATGGTTGCACCACTAGTTGGCCTTATAATTGAACAAAACCTTTGAAATCAAGCCACCCTATGGTCATTAGGGCTGTCAAAATGGCTGAACAAGTAAATTCGAAATTCGTCCTTGAAAAATAATAAAATTCGAATTATATTCGAATTATAAAGACCTACTTTATCTTGGAGAAAATACTCCTAAAAGTCCACAAGAGGACGCAGCACAAAGCCCCAATAATATAAACAAATCATGCACAGCATATTTTTTGTTAAAACGAATGTTATAAACACTAATAAATTAAACATAATTTCTTAAATTCATATGCAAAGGAACAAAAGTGCAAAATGCCTCAACAGCCAGCATGTGTAGGCTATTAACACAAACATAGTCAAGAAACTATCCATGAATACATTTACAAATAATTTTATGTACCATACATTAATTAAATTTACAAAAAAATGTACAGAGCCTCAGTCAACACAGAGCACACGGTGTCTTAATGAAATCAAAATTAACCAGTATATTTGTGCACCTGTAAATGTACAAAACGAATGCCATACATAGACAATGCATATTAATATAGGGCATTTTATATAATATATAAGTAGATACATTTACGTGTTTCTAATAAAGTATGAAAACGAATGAATCTTTATTTAAGCCAAAATAAATGGGAAAGATCATTAGTCATTTAAATTTTGTCAAGCTTAAACGCTATTCACAGCAACTTGTATTATATTTTGTGTGTTCCTCGATTGAAAATAAGTAGAAATATATGCGAGTAATAAAGTACAGAACAGAAATGTTTAACTTACGCGCAGAACGAAGCCGTTAATAACGCAGACTCTCCGTAATTAATAGAGGACGTGCTGAAACAGTCGAGTTGGCAGATGATCATCATGTTCATATTTCACGCAAATGTTGATGAAAAACTTGCATATCAAATGTCCAGGTGAAAGTCAAGTTTCCAGTCAGTTATAAAAATAAAGCCACCGCGGCGTTACATTGCAACTCTCTCATCTGCGTTGTGGACTCTGTAGATGCACATATGGTTTTAATGTTGCTAAACAAGCAGCTGTATTATGGCACTTTCGTGTTGATCAGTTACGTTATTTTAAACTTTAAAACTGCATTTAAAAGCAGACGACACTAATTCTGTCATCTCAGCTAGTTTCACTTTGCGGTTGAATTCCAGTTGATGCTCCAAAAACCAAAGAAGCATCACACAGCCCTTTTAATATGTATTCTGTCCGACTCGTAATCCCCACTGTCATTTCTTGCTATTTTTCAAATGAATAACGCTGGCTTGCTCCGCATAGTTGGCTGAGCCGCGCTCTGTATAACAATCCGCGTCAGTTACGTCATCATCACGTTGCGTGAGCTTCCTGAAACAGGTAAAATTCGAATGCAAAGTTTTACGTTCGAATATGCATATTTTTTTTACATTCGACGAATATTCGAAATTCGAATTAAAATTTGACAGCCCTAATGGTCATACAACTGTTTCTTCACTAAACTAAAGTGTATAGTCATAAAACTAGCTAGATGTAACACATTTATGACCTGAGGTTGCATGCACGAATTTTTTCATTGCGCCACCTACTGGTTTTGAGATAGAATATGGCATTTTTTGCCTAAAACTACTGCAACAACACTTCTAAAACCATGAGTCATCATGGATTATTCCTTTCATGGCTTTGACTATAATCACTGATGGTTGCCAATTCACTCCCTAGCAACCAATGAGAATACCTTATCAACCGTTTTTGCAAAAGCTATATCTCTGCATCGGAACACCATAGAGACACGGGGGTGGGCTCTTTTCACTAATTAAACTTGGTTTAACTAGGTTCTTCAGTCTGCTTATCCAATCTCAATTTTACATCCTTTTGGGCCCTTTTCGGCTTGACCCCGGTATTGCTGCTTGCAGCTATATTGGCAATTGTTTCTGTTAATACATTTTTCTTCTTCCGCCATTGCAGTCTATGGCAGCCCATAGAACCGTACGTAGGAAAGTTATGAAATTTGGCACACTGACAGAGGACAGTCCAAATAATATCCACAGCAATTTTGGAGTCTCTATCTCAAACCCGCTAGCGCCACCAACAGTCCAAAGTTGCACTTACGTTTTTGCCTTTAACTTCTGACCCGTAAGTCCTAGAAACGAAATTCTTGTGTCCTTTGATTCCTTGGCTCAAGACGAATCGACAAGACCCTATGACGTCATTTTCCGTCATGAAAATTTTCCGCCATTTTGAATTATTCGTAAAACCTACTTTTGCGAACTCGTCCTAGAGTTTTTACCCGATTGCCGCGAAAATTGGTATGTAGCATCTAGAGACACTCTCGGCAAAAAGTTATTAAAAGAATTTTGATAAATCAATCCGTTGTTGTATAGCTTGTCAACAAATTTTACGTAGAGCGCAAAAAAACAGATTTTAGGCTGTATCTTTGCCAAACTTAGACCTATTGACACGAAACTTGGTACATGAGATACCAGTCAGGAACTGAGGGTGCATGCACAGTTTTGTTGCAGCGCCACCTAGTGGCCAGACGAATGTTTTATACGCCTATAACTTTGGCTGTGAGCAACGTATGTTCATGGGACCTCTTTCCTTGGAGTTTTGAATAGTTGCCGAGTCCAACGATACCAAACATGCCAGAATTCGCCTTACGGTTAACCCTGTGCAACAAAATAGCGCTTAAAAAACACACGTGAATATCTCCGCGAGCGTTATTCCGATCGACTCGAAAACACCATAGGAAGAAACTAACCTTACCTTCTGAACAAAAAGTTCTATTGGCGTTATATTAAAATTTTTATCAGAAATGGCCGAAAATTGCAAAAAACGAAAAATTACCTTCAAATTTTGTGTTTTTTACACATATATGGTTGTAACTTCGTAACGAAAAAAGATTTTTTCACCAGATTTGATACACTGATGTATGAGCACATTCTGAGGCCACACAAAAAAATTGTATGCTTTCACCACTAGATGGCCTTATAATTGAACAAAACCTTTGATAACAAGCCAGCCTTATGGTCATACAACTGTTTCATAACTGAACTAATGTGTATAGTCATAAAACTAGCTAGATGTAACACAATCATGACCTGATGTTGCATGCACAATTTTGTAATTGCGCCACCTAGTGGTTTTGAGATAGAATATGGCATTTTTGCCTAAAACTACTGCAACAACACATCTAAAACCATGAGTCATCATGGATTATTCCTTTCATGGCTTTGACTATAATCACTGGTGGTTGCCAATTCACTCCCTAGCAACCAATGAGAATACCTTATCCACTGTTTTTCGCAACAGCTATATCTCTGCATCAGAACATCGTAGAGACACGGGGGTGGTCTCTTTTGACTCAATAAACTTGCTGTAACATGATGTGACCTACGTTTTACCACTGCAAACACCACTCACATGTCCTTCAGTGGTCTAATGTTCCATGATTGTCAATAACAGAAGGACGATTGCAGTAGACAAGAACATAGATTATTTTGGTTGATAACTTTTTTGTTTTTTCATCTAAAATTATTAGATTTACCTAGGTTCTTCAATCTGCTTATCCAATCTCAATTTTACATCCTTTTGTGCCCTTTTCGGCTTGACCCCGGCATTGCTGCTTGCAGCTATATTTATTATTAGGGGTCAAGCCACGAAGTGGCGTAGACACCTATTGTTATTGTTAGTTTTCTTATTATTATTCTTCCTAGTTCTTCCGCCATTGAAGTCAATGGCAGCCCATAGAACCGTACATAGGAAAGTTATGAAATTTGGCACACATGTAGAGGACGGTCTTAGAAGTTACTATAGCAACATTGGTGTATCTGACTCAAACCCTCTAGCGCCACCAACAGTCCAAAAATCCACTTATGTTCATGCTCATAACTTCTGACCCGTGAGTCCTAGAAACTAAATTCTTGTTTCCTCTGAATCCTTGGCTCATGATGATTCAAATGCACACATTGATGTCATTTGTGTCATGCACATCTTTCCGCCATTTTGAATTTTTCGTAAAACCTACTTTTTCGAACTCCTCCTAGACCGTTTGTCCGATTTGCATGTCCTTTGGTATGTAGCATCTAGAGACACCCAAGACAAAAAGTTATCAAAAGCTTTTTGATAGACCAATGCGTTCTCATATAAATTGACAACATATATGGCGGCGAGCACGCCAAAACGGACGTGAGGCCTTATCTTCGCAAAACTTTATTGTATCGACACGAAACTTGGTATATGTCATTACAGTCATGACCTGAGGGTGCCTGCTACGTTTCGTCACAGCGCCACCTAGTGGTCACGAGATTCGAAAAATGCCTATTTTCGCTTATAACTACTTCAAACTTGAGTCTAAAATCATGAAGGTGGTCTTGTTAGATTCCTTGAGGCATGCCGAGTCAAACGATACCAAACGGTTTTCGTTCGGCCATTTTGGGTGTCGGCCATTTTGAATTTTCTCATTAAGTTCAGTATTTCACAAACAGAATGGCGTATCGCTACGAAATTTGCCATGGTTCATCAGTGACATGTTCTGAGCGCACCTATAAATCTTTAGGATGGCGCCACCTAGTGGTCAGGATATGTAAAAAAATGTTTTTAAATCTTTATGTCATTTGATTAAATTGCCACTATGACATAAGACTTCACTCTATTGATTCCTTGGCTCATGCTGAGTCCGACTGTACCAAATATGTCTGAGTCAAACCTACTTCCTGTCGGCCATTTTGAATTATATTGAACACCTACTTTTTCGAACTCCTCCTAGAGCGCTTGTGTGATTGGCTTGATTTTTGGTATGCATCATCTAGAGACACTCTAGACAAAAAGTTATCAAAAGATTTTCGGTAGACCTATCCGTTGTCGTATAACGCATCAAAGAATGCGAGGGCGAGCACGCCAAAATGTCTTTGAGCCTGTATCTTCGCAAAACTTTTGCGTATTAATATGAGACTTGGTATATGTCATAACAGTGATGACCTGAGGGTGCATGCACTATTTCGTCACACTGCCCCCTACTGGTCACGAGATATAAAAAAATTCTATTTTTGCTTATAACTACTGCAAATTTGAATGTAAAATTATGAGACTGGTCTTGTTAGAATTCGTGAGGCATGTCGAGTCAAACGATACCAAATGGTTTTTGGTCGGCCATTTTGTGTGTCGGCCATTTTGAATTTTTCTTTAAGTTCAAGTATTTCAGAAACGCAATTGCGTATTGTTATGAAACTTGGCATGGTTCATCAGCAACATGTTGGGAGGACTTGTAAACTTTTCGGTGCCCCCTAGTGGTCAAGAGATTTGAAGCTATATCTCTGCATCTCTTTATCGTATTTACACCAAATTTGGTGGGTGTCATCACAATCAAGACCTGAGTCACAATTAATTTTTTGGTCAGTGCCCCCTAGTGGTCAAGTCATTTAAGGCTATATCTCTGCATCTCTTTATTGTATTCACACCAAATTTGGTGGGTGTCATCACAATCAAGACCTGAGTCACAATTTATTTTTTGGTCAGTGCCCCCTAGTGGTCAAGTCATTTAAGGCTATATCTCCGTATCGCTTTATTGTATTTACACTAAATTTGGTATGTGTCATCACAGTCATGACCTGAGGCACCAACTATTCTTTCGGCACAGTGCCACCTAGTGGTCTCAAGATACGAAAAAAGTGCTTTATTTCATAAAACTAATGCAAACTTAGATGTTAAATCTTGGCAGTCATCACGTATGAATCATTTTTTGCCATGTTTGGCTTGACCCCGGTATCGCTGCTTGCAGCTATATTTATTATTAGTTATTCTTCTTCCGCCATTGCGGTCTATGGCAGCCCATAGAACCGTACGTAGGAAAGTTATGAAATTTGGCACACTGATAAAGGACAGTCCAATGTGTCCCCACAGCAAATTTGGAGTCTCTATCTCCAACCCTCTAGCGCCACCAACAGTCCAAATATGCACTTACGTTTTTGCTTATAACTTCTGATCCGTAAGTCCTAGAAACAAATTTCTTGTTTCCTCTGATTCCTTGGCTCAAGACGATTCGATTTGACCCTATGACGTCATTTTCCGTCATGGAAATTTTTCCGCTATTTTGAATTATTCATAAAACCTACTTTTGCGAACTCGTCCTAGAGCTTTTGCCCAATTTTCACGAAAATCGGTATGTAGCATCTAGAGACCCTCACGGCAAAAAGTTATCAAAAGAATTTCGATAAACCAATCCGTTGTCATATAGCGCGTCAACAAAATTTTCGTAGAGCGCAAAAAAACAGATTTTAGGCTGTATCTTCGTCAAACTTAGGCCTATTGACACGACACTTGGTACTTGTGATGCCAGTCAGGAACTGAGTGTGCATGCACAGTTTCGTCGCAGCGCCACCTAGTGGCCAGACAGATGTTTTTTACACCTATAACTTTGGCTGTGATCAACGTATTTTGACGGGACTTGATTTTTAGGAGTCCTGAATAGTCGCCGAGTCCAACGATACCAAACATGCCAGATTTCGCCTTACGGTTAGCCCTGCGCAGCAAAACAGCACTTAAAAAACACGCGCGAATATCTCCGCGAGCGTAATTCTGATCGACTCGAAAACATCATAGGAAGAATATTGCATTACCTTCTGAACAAAAAGTTCTATTGGCACTGTATTAAAATTTTCATCAGAAATGGCTGAAAATTGCAAAAAACGAAAAATTACCTTTAAATTTTGTGTTTTTACACATAAATGGTTATAACTTCGTAACGCAAAGAGATTTTTTCACCATATTTGATACGCTGATGTACGACCACAGTCTGAGGCTACACAAAAAAATTGTATGGTTGCACCACTAGTTGGCCTTATAATTGAACAAAACCATTGAAATCAAGCCACCCTATGGTCATACAACTGTTTCTTCACTAAACTAAAGTGTATAGTCATAAAACTAGCTAGATGTAACACATTTATGACCTGAGGTTGCATGCACGAATTTTGTCATTGCGCCACCTACTGGTTTTGAGATAGAATATGGCATTTTTTGCCTAAAACTACTGCAACAACACATCTAAAACCATGAGTCATCATGGATTATTCCTTTCATGGCTTTGACTATAATCACTAAAGGATGTCCATTTACTCTCTAGCAACCAATGAGAATACGTTATCAACAGTTTTTGCAAGAGCTTTTTCTCTGTATCAGAACATCACAGAGACATGGGGATGGTCTCTTTTGACTCTTTTAACTTGTTGTAACATGTTTTGACCCATGTTTGCCCACTGTAAGCATCACATACATGTCCTTCAGTGCTCTAATGTTCCATGATTGTCAATAACCGAAGGACAGTTGCAGTAGACAAGAATATAGATTATTTTTGTTGATTACCTTTGCATTTTTTCATCTGAAATCATTAGGTTTACCTAGGTTCTTCAGTCTGCTTATCCAAACGCAACTTTACATCCTTCTGTGCCCTTTTCGGCTTGACCCCGGTATCGCTGCTTGCAGCTATATTTAGGGGTCAAGCCCCGAAGGGGCGAAGACCCCTATTGTATTTGTTAGTTTTCTTATTATTATTATTATTATTATTCTTCTTCTTCTTCTTCTTCCGCCATTGCGGTCTATGGCAGCCCATAGAACCGTACGTAGGAAAGTTATGAAATTTGGCACACTGATAAAGGACAGTCCAATGTGTCCCCACAGCAAATTTGGAGTCTCTAACTCCAACCCTCTAGCGCCACCAACAGTCTAAAGTTGCACTTACGTTTTTGTTTATAACTTCTGACCCGTACGTCCTAGAAACGAAATTCTTGTTTCCTCTGATTCCTTGGCTCAAGACGATTCGACTGGACCCTATGACGTTATTTTCCGTCATGAAAATTTTTCCGCCATTTTGAATTATTCGTAAAACCTACTTTTGCGAACTCGTCCTAGAGCTTTTGCCCGATTTCCACGAAAATCGGTATGTAGCATCTACAGACCCTCACGGCAAAAAGTTATGGAATTCATGTCGATTCGCCAATCTGTTTGCGTAAACCGCGTCAACAAATTTTACGTAGAGTGCAAAAAAACGGATTTGAGGCTGTATCTTCGCCAAACTTAAGCCTATTGAAACGACACTTGGTACTTGTGATGCCAGTCAGGAACTGAGAGCGCATGCCCAGTTTCGTCGCAGCGCCACCTAGTGGTAAGACGAATGTTTTACACACCTATAACTTTGGCTGTGATCGACGTATTTTCATGGGACTTGTTTCCTTGGAGTCCTGAATAGTTGCCGAGTCCAACGATACCAAACATGCCAGAATTGGCCTTACGGTTAACCCTGCGCGGCAAAATAGCACTTAAAAAACACGCGCGAATATCTCCGCGAGCGTAATTCTGATCGACTCGAAAACATCATAGGAAGAATATTGCATTACCTTCTGAACAAAAAGTTCTATTGGCATTGTATTAAAATTTTCATCAGAAATGGCTGAAAATTGCAAAAAACGAAAAATTACCTTTAAATTTTGTGTTTTTACACATAAATGGCTATAACTTCGTAACGCAAAAAGATTTTTTTACCATATTTGATACGCTGATGTACGACCACAGTCTGAGGCTACACAAAAAAAAAATTGTATGGTTGCACCACTAGTTGGCCTTATAATTTAACAAAACCTTTGAAATCAAGCCACCCTATGGTCATACAACTGTTTCTTCACTAAACTAAAGTGTATAGTCATAAAACTAGCTAGATGTAACACAGTTATGACCTGAGGTTGCATGCACAATTTTGTCATTGCGCCACCTACTGGTTTTGAGATAGAATAACGCATTTTTTTTGCCTAAAACTACTGCAACAACACATCTAAAACCATGAGTCATCATGGATTATTCCTTTCATGGCTTTGACTATAATCACTAGAGGATGTCCATTTACTCTCTAGCAACCAATGAGAATACGTTATCAACTGTTTTTGCAAGAGCTTTTTCTCTGTATCAGAACATCACAGAGACATGGGGATGGTCTCTTTTGACTCTTTTAACTTGTTGTAACATGTTGTGACCCATGTTTGCCCACTGTAAGCATCACATACATGTCCTTCAGTGCTCTAATGTTCCATGATTGTCAATAACCGAAGGACAGTTGCAGTAGACAAGAATATAGATTATTTTTGTTGATTACCTTTGGATTTTTTCATCTGAAATCATTAGGTTTACCTAGGTTCTTCAGTCTGCTTATCCAAATGCAACTTTACATCCTTCTGTGCCCTTTTCGGCTTGACCCCGGTATTGCTGCTTGCAGCTATATTTAGGGGTCAAGCCCCGAAGGGGCGTAGAACCCTATTGTTATTGTTAGTTTTCTTATTATTATTATTATTATTTTTCTTCCTCGTTCTTCCGCCGAAAGTCAATGGCAGCCCATAGAACCGTACATAGGAAAGTTATGAATTTTGGCACACATGTAGAGGACAGTCTCAGAAGTTACTATAGCAACATTGGTGTGTCTGACTCAAACCCTCTAGCGCCACCAACAGTCCAAAAATCCACTTATGTTCATGCTCATAACTTCTGACCCATGAGTCCTAGAAACTAAATTCTTGTTTCCTCTGAATCCTTGGCTCATGATGATTCAAATGCACACATTGATGTCATTTGTGTCATGCACATCTTTCCGCCATTTTGAATTTTTTGAAAAACCTACTTTTTCGAACTCCTCCTAGACCGTTTGTCCGATTTGCATGTCCTTTGGTATGTAGCATCTAGAGACACCCAAGACAAAAAGTTATCAAAAGCTTTTTGATAGACCAATGCGTTCTCATATAAATTGACAAAATATATGGCGGCGAACACGCCAAAACGGACGTGAGGCCTTATCTTCGCAAAAGTTTATTGTATCGACACGAAACTTGGTATATGTCATAACAGTCATGACCTGAGGGTGCCTGCAACGTTTCGTCACAGCGCCACCTAGTGGTTACGAGATTCGAAAAATGCTTATTTTCGCTTATAACTACTTCAAACTTGAGTCTAAAATCATGAAGGTGGTCTTGTTAGATTCCTTGAGGCATGCCGAGTCAAACGATACCAAACGGTTTTCGGTCGGCCATTTTGGGTGTCGGCCATTTTGAATTTTCTCATTAAGTTCAGTATTTCACAAACAGAATGGCGTATCGCTACGAAATTTGGCATGGTTCATCAGTGACATGTTCTGAGCGCACCTATAAATCTTTAGGACGGCGCCACCTAGTGGTCAGGATATGTAAAACAATTTTTTAAAATCTTTATATCATTTGATTAAATTGCCACTATGACATAAGACTTCACTCTATTGATTCCTTGGCTCATGCTGAGTCCGACTGTACCAAATATGTCTGAGTCAAACCTACTTCCTGTCGGCCATTTTGAATTATATTGAACAGCTACTTTTTCGAACTCCTTCTAGAGCGCTCGTGTGATTGGCTTGATTTTTGGTATGCATCGTCTATAGACACTCTATACAAAAAGTTATCAAAAGATTTTCAGTAGACCTATCCGTTGTCGTATAACGCATCAAAGAATGCGAGAGCGAGCACGCCAAAATGTGTTTGAGCCTGTATCTTCGCAAAACGTATGCGTATTAATATGAGACTTGGTAAATGTCATAACAGTGATGACCTGAGGGTGCATGCACCATTTCGCCACACTGCCCCCTACTGGTCACGATATATAAAAAAATGTCTATTTTTGCTTATAACTACTGCAAATTTGAATGTAAAATTATGAGACTGGTCTTGCTAGATTTCATGAGGCATGCCGAGTCAAACGATACCAAATGGTTTTTGGTCGGCCATTTTGTGTGTCGGCCATTTTGAATTTTTCTTTAAGTTTAAGTATTTCAGAAACGCAATTGCGTATTGTTATGAAACTTGGTATGGTTCATCAGCAACATGTTCTGGGAGGACTTGTAAACTTTTCGGTGCCCCCTAGTGGTCAAGAGATTTGAAGCTATATCTCTGCATCTCTTTATCGTATTTACACCAAATTTGGTGGGTGTCATCACAATCAAGACCTGAGTCACAATTTATTTTTTGGTCAGTGCCCCCTAGTGGTCAAGTCATTTAAGGCTATATCTCTGCATCTCTTTATAGTATTCACACCAAATTTGGTGGGTGTCATCACAATCAAGACCTGAGTCACAATTTTTTTTTTGGTCAGTGCCCCCTAGTGGTCAAGTCATTTAAGGCTATATCTCCGTATCGCTTTATTGTATTTACACTAAATTTGGTTTGTGTCATCACAGTCATGACCTGAGGCACCATCTATTCTTTCGGCACAGTGCCACCTAGTGGTCTCAAGATACGAATAAATTGCTTTTTTCATAAAACTAATGCAAACTTAGATGTTAAATCATGGCAGTCATCACGTATGAATCATTTTTTGCCATGTTTGGCTTGACCCCGGTATCGCTGCTTGTTATTATTATTATTATATATTATTCTTCTTCTTGTTCTTCCGCCATTGAAGTCAATGGCAGCCCATAGAACCGTACATAGGAAAGTTATGAAATTTGGCACACTGATAAAGGACAGTCCAATGTGTCCCCACAGCAAATTTGGAGTCTCTATCTCTAACCCGCTAGCGCCACCAACAGTCCAAAGATGAACTTATGTTTTTGCTTATAACTTCTGATCCGTAAGTCCTAGAAACGAAATTCTTGTTTCCTCTGATTCCTTGGCTCAAGACGATTCGATTGGACCCTATGGCGTCATTTTCCGTCATGAAAATTTTTCCGCCATTTTGAATTATTCGTAAAACCTACTTTTGCGAACTCGTCCTAGAGTTTTTACCCGATTGTCGCGAAATTTGGTATGTGGCATCTAGAGACCCTCACGGCAAAAAGTTATCAAAAGAATTTCGATAAACCAATCCGTTGTCGTATAGCGCGTTAACAAATTTTACGTAGAGCGCAAAAAAACAGATTTTAGGCTGTATCTTCGTCAAACTTAGGCCTATTGACACGACACTTGGTACTTGTGATGCCAGTCAGGAACTGAGTGTGCATGCACAGTTTCGTCGCAGCGCCACCTAGTGGCCAGACAGATGTTTTTTACACCTATAACTTTGGCTGTGATCAACGTATTTTGACGGGACTTGATTTTTAGGAGTCCTGAATAGTCGCCGAGTCCAACGATACCAAACATGCCAGATTTCGCCTTACGGTTAGCCCTGCGCAGCAAAACAGCACTTAAAAAACACGCGCGAATATCTCCGCGAGCGTAATTCTGATCGACTCGAAAACATTATAGGAAGAATATTGCATTACCTTCTGAACAAAAAGTTCTATTGGCACTATATTAAAATTTTTATCAGAAATGGCCGAAAATTGCAAAAAACTAAAAATTACCTTTAAATTTTGTGTTTTTACACATAAATGGTTATAACTTCGTAACGCAAAGAGATTTATTCACCATATTTGATACGCTGATGTACGACCACAGTCTGAGGCTACACAAAAAAAATTGTATGGTTGCACCACTAGTTGGCCTTATAATTGAACAAAACCTTTGAAATCAAGCCACCCTATGGTCATACAACTGTTTCTTCACTAAACTAAAGTGTATAGTCATAAAACTAGCTAGATGTAACACATTTATGACCTGAGGTTGCATGCACGAATTTTGTCATTGCGCCACCTACTGGTTTTGAGATAGAATATGGCATTTTTTGCCTAAAACTACTGTAACAACACATCTAAAACCATGAGTCATCATGGATTATTCCTTTCATGGCTTTGACTATAATCACTAGAGGATGTCCAATTACTCTCTAGCAACCAATGAGAATACGTTATCAACTGTTTTTGCAAGAGCTTTTTCTCTGTATCAGAACATCACAGAGACATGGGGATGGTCTCTTTTGACTCTTTTAACTTGTTGTAACATGTTGTGACCCATGTTTGCCCACTGTAAGCATCACATACATGTCCTTCAGTGCTCTAATGTTCCATGATTGTCAATAACCGAAGGACAGTTGCAGTAGACAAGAATATAGATTATTTTTGTTGATTACCTTTGCGTTTTTTCATCTGAAATCATTAGGTTTACCTAGATTCTTCGGTCTGCTTATCCAAACGCAACTTTACATCCTTCTGTGCCCTTTTCGGCTTGACCCCGGTATTGCTGCTTGCAGCTATATTTATTATTAGTTATTCTTCTTCCGCCATTGCGGTCTATGGCAGCCCATAGAACCGTACGTAGGAAAGTTATGAAATTTGGCACACTGATAAAGGACAGTCCAATGTGTCCCCACAGCAAATTTGGAGTCTCTATCTCTAACCCTCTAGCGCCACCAACAGTCCAAAATTGCACTTATGTTATTGCTTATAACTTCTGATCCGTAGGTCCTAGAAACGAAATTCTTGTGTCCTCTGATTCCTTGGCTCAAGACGATTCGACTGGACCCTATGACGTCATTTTCCGTCATGAAAAATTTTCCGCCATTTTTAATTATTCGTAAAACCTACTTTTTCGAACTCGTCCTAGAGCTTTTGCCCGATTGCCGCGAAAATTGGTATGTAGCATCTAGAGACCCTCACGGCAAAAAGTTATCAAAAGAATTTCGATAAACCAATCCGTTGTCGTATAGCGCGTCAACAAATTTTACGTAGAGCACAAAAAAAACAGATTTTAGGCTGTATCTTCGTCAAACTTAGGCCTATTGACACGACACTTGGTACTTGTGATGCCAGTCAGGAACTGAGTGTGCATGCACAGTTTCGTCGCAGCGCCACCTAGTGGCCAGACAGGTGTTTTTTACACCTATAACTTTGGCTGTGATCAATGTATTTTGACGGGACTTGATTTTTAGGAGTCCTGAATAGTCGCCAAAGCCAACGATACCAAACATGCCAGATTTCGCCTTACGGTTAGCCCTGCGCAGCAAAACAGCACTTAAAAAACATGCGCGAATATCTCCGCGAGCGTTATTTCGATCGACTCGAAAACACCATAGGAAGAACATTGCATTACCTTCTGAACAAAAAGTTCTATTGGCGTTATATTAAAATTTTCATCAGAAATGGCCGAAAATTGCAAAAAACGAAAAATTACCTTTTACAATTTGTGTTTTTATACATAAATGGTTATAACTTCGCAACGAAAATAAATTTTTTCACCAGATTTGATACGCTGATGTATGAGCAGAGTCTGAGGCCACACAAAAAAATTGGTATGCCTGAACCACTAGGTGGCCCTATAATTGAACAAAATCTTTCATATCAAGCAAGCCCTATGGTCATACAACTCTTTCTTCACTAAACTAAAGTGTATAGTCATAAAACTAGCTAGATGTAACACAGTTATGAACTGAGGTTGCATGCACAACTTTGTCATTGCGCCACCTAGTGGTTTTGAGATAGAAATATGGTATTTTTGCCTAAAACTACTCCAACAGTACATCTAAAATCTTGGGTCATCATGTATTATTCCTATCATGGCTTGGAGATCATTGGTGCATGCCAATTAACTCCTTAGCAACCAATTAGGATACCTTATCAATCCTTTTTACAAGAGCTATATCTCTGCATCAGAACATCGTAGAGACATTTTGTGAGCTGAGAATTGGCACTGCAAGCAACACTCACATTTTCTTCAGTGTTCTAGTTGTCAATGCTCCTCGAGAAGAGAGGGAGAGATTACACTGAATGAAAACACAGCTTTTTGCTGATAACTGTTATATTACTTAGTCTGAAATCAAGAGATTTTCTTAGGTTCTTTAAACTGATCATCCGAATTCAACTTTACTTTCTTCTGTGCCCTTTTTGGCTTGACCCCGGCATTGCTGCTTGCAGCTATATTTATTATTATTATTAGTTATTCTTCTTCCGCCATTGCGGTCTATGGCAGCCCATAGAACCGTACGTAGGAAAGTTATGAAATTTGGCACACTGATAAAGGACAGTCCAATGTGTCCCCACAGCAAATTTGGAGTCTCTATGTCTAACCCGCTAGCGCCACCAACAGTCCAAAGTTGCACTTATGTTTTTGCTTATAACTTCTGATCCGTAAGTCCCACAAACAAAATTCTTGCTTCCTCTGATTCCTTGGCTCAAGCCGATTCGATTGGATCATATGACGTCATTTTCCGTCATGAAATTTTTTCCGCCATTTTGAATTATTCGTAAAACCTACTTTTGCGAACTCGTCCTAGAGTTTTTACCCGATTGCCGCGAAAATTGGTATGTAGCATCTAGAGACCCTCACGGCAAAAAGTTATCAAAAGAATTTCGATAAACCAATCCGTTGTCGTATAGCGCGTCAACAAAATTTTCGTAGAGTGCAAAAAAACAGATTTTAGGCTGTATCTTCGTCAAACTTAGGCCTATTGACACGACACTTGGTACTTGTGATGCCAGTCAGGAACTGAGTGTGCATGCACAGTTTCGTCGCAGCGCCACCTAGTGGCCAGACAGATGTTTTTTACACCTATAACTTTGGCTGTGATCAACGTATTTTGACGGGACTTGATTTTTAGGAGTCCTGAATAGTCGCCGAGTCCAGCGATACCAAACATGCCAGCTTTCGCCTTACGATTAGCCCTGAGCAGCAAAACAGCACTTAAAAAACACGCGCGAATATCTCCGCGAGCGTAATTCTGATCGACTCGAAAACATCATAGGAAGAATATTGCATTACCTTCTGAACAAAAAGTTCTATTGGCACTATATTAAAATTTTCATCAGAAATGGCCGAAAATGGCAAAAAACGAAAAATTACCTTTACATTTTGTGTTTTTACACATAAATGGTTATAACTTCGTAACGCAAAGAGATTTTTTCACCATATTTGATACGCTGATGTACGACTACAGTCTGAGGCTACACAAAAAAAATTGTATGGTTGCACCACTAGTTGGCCTTATAATTGAACAAAACCTTTGAAATCAAGCCACCCTATGGTCATACAACTGTTTCTTCACTAAACTAAAGTGTATAGTCATAAAAACTAGCTAGATGTAACACATTTATGACCTGAGGTTGCATGCACGAATTTTGTCATTGCGCCACCTACTGGTTTTGAGATAGAATATGGCATTTTTTGCCTAAAACTACTGCAACAACACATCTAAAACCATGAGTCATCATGGATTATTCCTTTCATGGCTTTGACTATAATCACTAGAGGATGTCCATTTACTCTCTAGCAACCAATGAGAATACGTTATCAACTGTTTTTGCAAGAGCTTTTTCTCTGTACCAGAACATCACAGAGACATGGGGATGGTCTCTTTTGACTTTTTTAACTTGTTGTAACATGTTGTGACCCATGTTTGCCCACTGTAAGCATCACATACATGTCCTTCAGTGCTCTAATGTTCCATGATTGTCAATAACCGAAGGACAGTTGCAGTAGACAAGAATATAGATTATTTTTGTTGATTACCTTTGCATTTTTTCATCTGAAATCATTAGGTTAACCTAGGTTCTTCAGTCTGCTTATCCAAACTCAACTTTCCACCCTTCTGTGCCCTTTTCGGCTTGACCCCGGTATTGCTGCTTGCAGCTATATTTATTATTATTATTCTTCTTCTTCTTCTTCTTCCGCCATTGCGGTCTATGGCAGCCCATAGAACCGTACGTAGGAAAGTTATGAAATTTGGCACACTGATAAAGGACAGTCCAATGTGTCTCCACAGCAAATTTGGAGTCTCTAACTCCAACCCTCTAGCGCCACCAACAGTCTAAAGTTGCACTTACGTTTTTGTTTATAACTTCTGACCCGTACGTCCTAGAAACGAAATTCTTGTTTCCTCTGATTCCTTGGCTCAAGACGATTCGACTGGACCCTATGACGTCATTTTCCGTCATGAAAATTTTTCCGCCATTTTGAATTATTCGTAAAACCTACTTTTGCGAACTCGTCCTAGAGCTTTTGCCCGATTTCCACGAAAATCGGTATGTAGCATCTACAGACCCTCACGGCAAAAAGTTATGGAATTCATGTCGATTCGCCAATCTGTTTGCGTAAACCGCGTCAACAAATTTTACGTAGAGTGCAAAAAAACGGATTTGAGGCTGTATCTTCGCCAAACTTAAGCCTATTGAAACGACACTTGGTACTTGTGATGCCAGTCAGGAACTGAGAGTGCATGCCCAGTTTCGTCGCAGCGCCACCTAGTGGTAAGACGAATGTTTTACACACCTATAACTTTGGCTGTGATCGACGTATTTTCATGGGACTTGTTTCCTTGGAGTCCTGAATAGTCGCCGAGTCCAACGATACCAAACATGCCAGAATTGGCCTTACGGTTAACCCTGCGCGGCAAAATAGCACTTAAAAAACACGCGCGAATATCTCCGCGAGCGTAATTCTGATCGACTCGAAAACATCATAGGAAGAATATTGCATTACCTTCTGAACAAAAAGTTCTATTGGCATTGTATTAAAATTTTCATCAGAAATGGCTGAAAATTGCAAAAAACGAAAAATTACCTTTAAATTTTGTGTTTTTACACATAAATGGCTATAACTTCGTAACGCAAAGAGATTTTTTCACCATATTTGATACGCTGATGTACGACCACAGTCTGAGGCTACACAAAAAAAATTGTATGGTTGCACCACTAGTTGGCCTTATAATTTAACAAAACCTTTGAAATCAAGCCACCCTATGGTCATACAACTGTTTCTTCACTAAACTAAAGTGTATAGTCATAAAACTAGCTAGATGTAACACAGTTATGATCTGAGGTTGCATGCACAATTTTGTCATTGCGCCACCTACTGGTTTTGAGATAGAATATGGCATTTTTTTGCCTAAAACTACTGCAACAACACATCTAAAACCATAAGTCATCATGGATTATTCCTTTCATGGCTTTGACTATAATCACTAGTTATTATTATTCTTCTTCCTCCGCCATTGCGGTCTATGGCAGCCCATAGAACCGTACGTAGGAAAGTTATGAAATTTGGCACACTGATAAAGGACAGTCCAAATATTATCCACAGCAAATTTGGAGTCTCTATCTCAAACCCGCTAGCGCCACCAACAGTCCAAAGTTGCACTTATGTTTTTGCTTATAACTTTTGATCCGTAAGTCCTAGAAACGAAATTCTTGTTTCCTCTGATTCCTTGGCTCAAGACCATTCGACTGGACCCTATGACGTCATTTTCCGTCATGAAAATTTTTCCGCCATTTTGAATTATTCGTAAAACCTACTTTTGCGAACTCGTCCTAGAGCTTTTGCCCGATTTCCACGAAAATCGGTATGTAGCATCTACAGACCCTCACGGCAAAAAGTTATGGAAATCATGTCGATTCGCCAATCTGTTTGCGTAAACCGCGTCAACAAATTTTACGTAGAGTGCAAAAAAATGGATTTGAGGCTGTATCTTCGCCAAACTTAAGCCTATTGAAACGACACTTGGTACTTGTGATGCCAGTCAGGAACTGAGAGCGCATGCCCAGTTTCGTCGCAGCGCCACCTAGTGGTAAGACGAATGTTTTACACACCTATAACTTTGGCTGTGATCGACGTATTTTCATGGGACTTGTTTCCTTGGAGTCCTGAATTGTTGCCGAGTCCAACGATACCAAACATGCCAGAATTGGCCTTACGGTTAACCCTGCGCGGCAAAATAGCACTTAAAAAACACGCGCGAATATCTCCGCGAGCGTAATTCTGATCGACTCGAAAACATCATAGGAAGAATATTGCATTACCTTCTGAACAAAAAGTTCTATTGGCATTGTATTAAAATTTTCATCAGAAATGGCTGAAAATTGCAAAAAACGAAAAATTACCTTTAAATTTTGTGTTTTTACACATAAATGGCTATAACTTCGTAACGCAAAGAGATTTTTTTACCATATTTGATACCCTGATGTATGAGCATATTTTGAGGCCACACAAAAAAAATTGTATGCTTGCACCACTAGGTGGCCCTATAATTGAACAAAACCTTTGATATCAAGCCAGCCCTATGGTCATACAACTGTTTCTTCACTAAACTAAAGTGTATAGTCATAAAACTAGCTAGATGTAACACAGTTATGACCTGAGGTTGCATGCACAATTTTGTCATTGCGCCACCTACTGGTTTTGAGATAGAATAACGCATTTTTTGCCTAAAACTACTGCAACAACACTTCTAAAACCATGAGTCATCATGGATTATTCCTTTCATGGCTTTGACTATAATCACTGATGGTTGCCAATTCACTCCCTAGCAACCAATGAGAATACCTTATCAACCGTTTTTGCAAAAGCTATATCTCTGCATCGGAACACCGTAGAGACACGGGGGTGGGCTCTTTTCACTAATTAAACTTGGTTTATCTAGGTTCTTCAGTCTGCTTATCCAATCTCAATTATACATCCTTTTGGGCCCTTTTTGGCTTGACCCCGGTGATTGCTGCTTGCAGCTATATTGCCCTTTTAAATTCTTTCGTATCTCTACTGAAAAATTCAGCTAAGACCAGCATAAGCTGGTAGCTGGTTTTAGTTGGTTTAAGGTGGCAGTAGCTGGTTTAAGATGGTCCTCCCAGCCTGGCAAAGCCAGCCAAGCTGTTGGGTCAGCTGGTCTTCCAGTCTGACCAGCTAAGTCCAGCTAGACCAGCCTAAAAAGTGATCAAAACACAGCTAGACCAGCTTGCTACACCAGCTTATGCTGGTCTTAGCTGTATTTTTCAGTAGGGTAGATGTTTAGTTTTAGTTTGTGATTGTAATATAAATACTTCTCAATTTAAATTGTCTTATTTAGTATTTTTCCATCGTATTAATCAGAATTGGGGATAAATGCATCATGAAGCACACAAAATGCTTTCAATTGTCTTATTTTTTTTTTTTCTAAACAACAACTGGGTTGACCAATATCATTTATCGCATGTGAATAATAATATTGCTTATTTTAATGCGCAATTTCGATAAGATTTTTTTATTATTAAAAAATGTGCAAAATGCTCTTATCAAATGTTATCTTGTCTCTATGAATATATGTGGCCCCTGCCAACCCTCTCACAAAGATAGCAGCCCACACCCAGGTCCTTTCCCACACTCCCACAATTCACTTCTAGCTCACACCCGATTTGACCAAACTGTCATGTGCCAAAGCCATCGACACGCCCTGCATGCTTCAACATTAAAGTAAACTACTAAACATGATACTAAACAAGCAAGCACAGTTTCCGTACACATGCAGTATTATTGCATTATTTTCTACTTATGCGTAGATTGCTTGATATAACATAATCACAAAGACCCAAAGAAGTGATAATAGCGAATGGCTTTATCAGGCAAATTTGTTTATCTTAACTCTGTAGGGTGTATCATTTAAAAAAAGCTAAATTATTTTTAATTTCTACTTGTGTGCAGTTGAAAGATTTAAAGGGGACATTCCACAAGACGTTTTTAAGATTTTAAATAAAGAGTACATTATGTGAAGTTTTACCTCAAAATACCATATAGGTCATTTATTGTGGCATGTTAAAATAGGCACTTTATGGTTCTGAGCAAAAATGCACCGTTTTTGTGTGTATCCCTTTAAATCCAAATGAGCTGCTCAGGTGGGCAGAGTCTCAAGCGCTCGCGCTGAAGACAAGACATTGCATTGAGAGCAAGATTCTCTCATGAAAGAAGTTAGTAAGAGATGTTCAGCATTATATATTTGAACAAGTTTAAAAAGTCAATCATCTGTTTTATGCATACTAAATACATGTTTATCAGCAGATGGGGAACATTGTGGAATAAAAGTAAAGAGTTTTAGGTCTCATGCTGCTGCCAGTGTTTTAAACAGGCACAATGATTTTCAGCATGTTACAAATAAAATACACGTCCACAAACACTCAGAAGTTTACTTTTTGACCAAACCACACGAGCACATTTAAATGATCTGTAATAAAACAACACTTTTAATGCTTAAACTTTAGAGAAACGGATCAAATGACATGTTTAAGTTTATTGTGTACACATGGGTGATTCTCACGAAAACTTGGTTTTAAAAATGTCAAGCATGAAAATGTAAAAATTGCTTAAATGTACTTTTTTTCCCACCAGACATTGAAAAACAAAGTCTGGAGTAAATGGGAACGTTAATTTAAACACTTTTACTTATCATTAAACACTTTTTGTAACATAATTTAAAAAATTAGTCCTAAAAAATCTCATTACCGCAACAGTCAGAAAACATCAACACTGACATATTTTCAAAATGACATGACAAACCTGAAAGAACATAATTTGGAGATTCTGCACATGCATTTAAAATCAAAGTATTATGCTTCTATTAATTAAATTAACATTTAATAAGCATCTGTTGCAGTAATGATAATCAAAATGTCGTGTAAGCATTCTGACAAGACAATATTTCAAATTAACTGTAAAAAATTGATCTTACCTGGTAGCCATCTTGAAGTAACTGGTCCATGTGCTTGGTCACTCAAAATCAAACTTTATTAAAATTCTGTATGTGTGCTTAAACTTTTCTCAAAAAGTGTTGCGGAGGATGAGAACATCATGCATGGACACATCATTTTCCTAATTTTTCTTCATTATTATTATACATGAATATTCAGTAAATATTTTTTCTGTCATCTAATGTAGTCTAGAAAACATCCATTTATTTTTTTCTAAATATTTTTGTGTTAATTTGATTAAATTACAACATAACGCATGTTCAAACACAACCGGACACATTGCGGTAATGAGAATTTCAGCAGATAATGAGATAAAATTGACAAATTATAAATTCTTATGTTGAAATCACACATTGTGCAAGGTAGAACACAGTATTGTGTTAATTCTGATGCTTTTTAATATTACTATATTACACATTTTATAGCTAAAATCATTAGTGCCGTGGTGTTTCAATGGTTTCGTGAGAATCACCCACATATTGAACACATTCGCGTTTCTGTCAGTCTCTCATCTATCTTGTAACTCCTCGTATTGATTTGAAACTTCAGAGAAACATTAAACAATATATTTATGCTTATTGTGTGTGATAGTGAATACGCGTTGTTCTCTCACTGTTCTCGCATTAATCCTCGTGTTCATTCATATAAACTTCAGAGAAACATATTAAACAACATACTTGTATTAATGAAAGTGAACTGTCGCGTTGCTCTCTCTCGTTCGTTCGCTCTCTTACACTAAAATAACGTTAATCCTTTAGAACGTTAATTCAACCTTTAGAAAGATTATAAAAACTACAAGTTATAAGATTGTAGGCTATACTGTTTGTGTTTGAGGGAATACAAGCGCGTCGTGCTGTCAGTCATTCTTTCTCTCCGTCTCTCGCACTCGCAAGGCAGCGTCATGGTTGGATAGCGCAGATGAAGGGGCGTTCTCATTATAATGAGATCCCCTTAATACGTCATGGGGTGAGCGAAATCCAAATGACCTACATATTCACATGCTTGCAGAGAGAGCTTTACCAAAACAAAGTTACAGGGTTATTATTTTTCATGTTTTCTGGGTTGGTAGAAGCAATGGGGACCTGATTATAGCACTTAAACATGGAAAAAGTCAGATTTTCATGGAATGTCCCCTTTAAAAATTCTAGTGCGTGGCAGTGATTTTTTTCCAAAAAAGTAAATCTATTTTAATTAGAGTCGTCTCATGAATCAACCAGAATCAGACTTGTGTAAATGCAGTGTGGACTGTATTAAGTCAAGCAGAGAATGAGAGTATAGTTCCTAGCCATATCGCTTAGAAAATCGCAACTTTTAATTTTCTGTTGGTCTTAGTACACGATGTAACTACAGAAGAGTCAAGTTTTAAATAGGAAAAATATTGAAACTCTTTGTTTATTTTTAGTGCGATGCTAATGGTCTTATCAGATTCAATGGATTATGCTAAGCTATGCTAAAAGTGGTACCGCCAGACCCGGAAATCCAAGATGTTTTAACTCCATGCTGAATTTTTACAGTGTATGTGCTTACCATCATTTATCAAAATAAATTAGTTTGTGTTTAACAGAATCATGAAACTCATACAGGTTAAGAACAGTATGAAAGTGAGTAAATAATGACAGAATTTTCTATCTCTTTAAAGGGTCCTAATATGTACTATTTAGGTGCAGATATGATGTACCTTTATATGCACTTTTTATGTACAGATGTGTACTTACTTATTGAAAAGGTACGGCCCCAATGACAGCTTTTGTAACTTTTTTCTGAGAGTGTAGGGAAGATTAAATGAATGTAGCATATGGCCTCAGATGGCTAATCCAATGCTAATCCGAGCTCAGATAGGTCTTTCCTTTCCTTTGGCATAGTCAACTACTAGAAAAACTCTGTGTTATGATTATGAAATAAAGATCTTCTGATATGTTTAAGTCCTGTCAACTGTATTTAGCACCTTAATCAGGCAAGACACTGTGTTTTTCGAAGAGCATTGTAGAGACAGCCAGTGACCCCAATGCTAATCTTTTTAATCCTAAAACCTCTATTCAGTTTCTCAGAAGAGCAACTCTCTCGGGTACATGGCTTAGGGGCTGTCCACACGGAGACGCGTATCACTGTATACGTATACATTTTTTATCGTATTGGCGTTTCGTCCACACGGATCCGGCGTTTTGGGAGACTGAAACCGCTATTTTTTGAAACTGGGTCCTAAAGTGGATAAATCTGAACTCGACACCCTTGCGGTTTCGTGTGTACAGCCAATCCGTATATTTTGTTAAGCAAAAACGTCATCACATCACGTGTCGGCAGCGTCACACGTAACGGCAACAACAATAATAGCGGACTACATGATTGTGTTCGTGCTACTAAGCCTACTAGCTTTATTACAGCAAAATCTATTGCTTTTATGCAATTGTGGTGAGCAACAAGCGATAATGGACAACACCATACGGCACATGCTCTTAGATCCACCGCGGAAGACAACCAGGAGAAAGACTCACTCTTGCTCTTGAAGTTGTTGCGTTCGCCATCACTTCTTCTTCTTGGTTTCTATACAGCGCGCAAGGTTATGCGCATGCTCAAAGTCTTCTTCTCCATGTATAGTGTATATCTGTGGCAGAATTACAGCGCCCCATACTGGTCTGGCATATATACTACACCGCTTTCAGTCGGTTTCAGTGGTTTCTTGTGTGCGCAGATATTTCTTGAGACGACGTCGTGTTTAAGGATTATTTTTTTAGAACGAGGAAAAAAAATGATCGGATAGGGAATGCACTGGCTTCATGTGGACAAAGCCTTATATGCTACTGCTTTTCATATATCATCTGTGTATCATGACACTCGATGGTCTCTCCTATTGTGTTCAGTCAACGACACAAACACTTTAAATTATATGATGTTTTATTATAAATTGGAACTGTCTACCTCACACACTGGTTTCCTTTTGACTCATTCCTAAATCAATATGTACAGGAGAAGAGCAGGTAGATGTTTGAATTGGGCTGTGGTTCTTATCTGTTTAAACAGTTTCAGCCATATATCACCGGTTGGTTTGCTAAAGAGGGAAGTAGATAGATGACGGATCATTTTCTTAGTTCTACATTACATTTCAGTTCTTACTGCAGTACATTTCTGTGCTACAGCTTGAAGGACCGAGGCTGACTTAAAATGGTAAACAAGCTTCTCTTTGTCTGAATATCTCATTCTCTTTTGTGTATATTTATGTGGTTGAATTTAGATTGGTGAGGAAGCTGAATTGTCTTAGGTGGTGGTTGAGTTTAAATCACATGATGTGTTGCGTATCAATAAGGCTTAGTGTCTCCGATGTGCTGTGGTGTGTTTTTTTTCTGCTGTACGTTGTGCTTTTTTACATTCTTGTGCACTTTTTTTGAAACTGCAGGAATGTATTTTAGGGTCATGTGAAGTTTTTTTTCTAAGCAACTTCAGAGCAAATTATTATGGGAAGTGTTGTTGCCACGTAGAGGGCAAGTGTTAACTGGTTTACTTTCTGTTCTTACATTCGCTGTAAGTCACATCTGAAGTATTTATTTAAAAATGATTGATATTTATATAGTATATAATCAATCAGGATATATTTAATGGTTTGAGCATACTGTATACTGTATACAAAATGCTGGGTTATTTTCAACCTATTTTTAACCCTTTTTCAACCTATGCTCAGTTGTTTTATAAAACAATTTGGGATGTGACTATAAATGCTGATATACACTAATAATATCTGGACATTTTGATGTACTAAGGCTTTTGATCAGTAAGTCCTTATCGATCTGAAATCACTGTTAGTTTGAGTCGTTTAAAACATGCATTTGAAAAAGCAACACTCATCAAATATGATCATTATATATATTCTTTAATATCATGAAAAAACCTGAAAAGGTTTGAAGAACTGCAATATAAATATATCCTTAAGCCATTTCCTGGAGCTGCGTGTCTAAGGCCCTGTGCCAAATGGCACACTTCATGTGGACTTTTGGTCTAGTGGCCTTAAATTGCGCGTGCTCATTTAGTCTACGAGTCCGTAGGTTGTCCCATCTGTCATTTTTACACAGCGAAGTGTGCTCATCAGCGCCCCCTTTGAACTCTTGATGCAGTCTTCGGCAAAGCCCGCACTGCAGCACGCTTTGCACACTCTACCAACCCAGAAGTCCATGCGAAAGAGAAATCAGACGACGGAGGGAGGAGTTCACACTGATGGGCAACTTATCTTCCTATTTCCAGCGTGATGCTCGAGTCTGTCCCAAAATACAACTTCGGTGCACCCTCTTGGACTCGCGTCAAGGGTCCCTAGTAGGGGTGTGCATTGGCACTGCCCTCACAATTCAATTCAATTACGATTCACCAGGTAAAGATTCAATTCGATTCTACGATGGATTGAGATGCATCAGAATTCTACTGTACACAAGGCAAATTTTTTATCAGTCAAGTAGTAAAGTCAAGTGCAACTATTCTCAACAAAAACGGAAGCTTAGCAGCTTTAAGACAATGACAATTATATATACCTGAGATGAGAATTTTACACACAGCGTTAGTCTTGTATAGTTTCCCATTAACTTCATAGAATCCGAAATGTGCCCATATGTCAACTTTCCATGGAAAAGGGTGCGTTTTTATATCACGGTCATCTCTCTCCGCCTCAGCCATCTTGATTGTTGTTGTTATCCCCCCGGAAGTAATTGAAACTTCACAACTTTATTGTCCACTCAAGGCCAGAAAATAAACAGTGACATAATCGATTATGGCCAGGGGCGTCAGTTTGTGTTGAAAAGTGGTGGGGACAAAAAATCAGATGAAAAAACATTACAGCAGGACAGGAAAAATATTGAATAACGGCGCATCAAAAATGGGCATAGTGTAGGCCGGTCAACAACACAAAAATACTCAGCATAAAACCCTCAACAATGTCGACTGCACATATAACAGTCCCTACAACACCAGCTCAACAGAACAGTGCCAAAGCACCATACTGTAGAAAACAGCAGCACGTTAAGTCAATGATTACAATGAAATTCATTACATATGTAAAAGAAAACACACTATAAGCACACAACACAACATATGTGACCCTGGACCACAAAACCAGTCGTACACTGCAAAAATGATTTTCAAGAAAAAATGTTCTTTGTATTTTTGCCTTGTTTTCAGTAAAATATCTAAAAATTCTTAAATTAAGATGTTTTGTCTTGGTGAGCAAAATTACCTTAGAAAATAAGTCTAGTTTTTAGACGAAAAATACCAAATTTAAGTGATTTTGTGGATAAAACAAGCAAAAAAATCTGCCAATGGGGTAAGCAAAAAAATCTTAAGAATTTTTCATTAACATTCAAGAAAAATTCAAGTAAAAATTGCTTACCTCATTGGCAGATTTTTTTTGCTTGTTTTATGCACAAAATCACTTTTTTGATATTTTTGGTCTAAAAACTAGATTTTTGCACATCAAGAAAAAGCATCTTAATTTAAAGGTGCAGTGTGTAAATTTTAGCGACATCCAGTGGTGAGGTTGTGAATTACAACCAATGGCTCAGTCCACTGCTCACCCCTCGGTTTTGAAAAGCATTGAGAAGCTATGGTAGTCGCCACCGGAAAAACATGTAATTGACGGAGACAACTTAGTAAAAAAAGTTTATCCGTTAAGGGCTTCTGTAAAAACATGGCGGCACAAAATGGCGACTTCCATGTAAGGAGACCCTCTGTGTATGTGGATAAAAACGTCTCATTCTAAGATAATAAAAACATAACGGTCCATTATAAAAAGGTCTTGATACACCCCTGATAAAATAGTTTTGTATATTATTTTGCATTTCTGTCAAAAGATCCTTCTAAAAATTACACATTGCACCTTTAAGAATTTTTAGATATTTTACTAAGAACTTTTTTCGTATTTTCGCAAAAATATTTGCCAATGAGGTGAGAAAATTTTGCTTAAATTAAGTGTGTAAGAAAAAATAAATCTTATTTTTAGATTTTTTTTCTCACCCCATTGGCAGATATTTTTGCTTGTTTTAAGCACAAATTCACTTAAAATTTTATATTTTTTGTCTAAAAACTAGACTTATTTTCTTAGGTCATTTTGCAAAAACATTTTGATTTAAGAATTTTTAGATATTTTTACTGAAAACAAGACAAAAATACTAAGTAAGAAAGTCATTTTTGCAGTGTAAGTCACACAGGTATTGTTTGATTTTTCAGAACATTTTAACCAAATGCTTTCAAAAAGTGGTGGGGACAAAATCAGCCATTTCAAAAAGTGGTGGGGACATGTCCCCAGCGTCCCCAGTGTAAATGACACCTATGATTATGGCACTCTGCTGCATCGATGCTGAATCGTGCATGCGCGGATTGCAATGCATTGCCCAGGGTTCCCGCGGGGTCTTAAAAAGTCTTAAAAAGTCTAAAATTCAGAATGTTAAATTTAAGGCCTTAAAAAGTCTTAAAAACACCCAGATTTTTATCCCAGGTCTTAAATTTAATTTACCCAAGTCTTAAATTTCTTACCTCTTCGCTGAAGAACTAACTTAATCAGTGGCGGAGGCAGAAAGTGTATGATGGTGGGTCTCTAAAAAGAAACTTTCCGCCCTTTGTCATAATCCACGCAAATCGTGCCATAAGGTATATTTCAGGTGTTGTGATCTGACTGTTTACTGTGGGTTTGGCGAGAAACAATCCTTAAACTTAGTTCTGTATAAGCAAAAATCTTTTTCGGGGTAATTTATAAGCCCGTGGCTTACCTGAGCATTTTCCAGGTTCTAAAACATAGAGGACACAGAAGCGAACAAAATCAATGCTGCTTTATTGAAAATCAACTTAAACAGTCGGGCCGGCAAGTCACGAGCCGCCAACAGCGTGTCAACTTTAGTGTTACACAGTTTTATATTTTAGACTTTAATATTGCCCTTTGCTGCGATGCACTTGAACCTAACGCGCTTTCCCTTCAGCTCTCCACAAACAGCAGCGATTGGCAGACGGAAAGCAAGAAAGTACCGTAATAAACCATATATTTCAAAAAAGTGCAATTGTCTTCTTTTAGGAACAATTCAAACTTTTTGATTGCGCAAATGCTTCAGGAGTTACGGTAAAATGAACAGCGGTAGAATCAGAGCCCTTTCGCATAGGCAGGCTGCTGCATACGGCATTGCCTGGTTTATTTAAGTTAACTGAGCATTACATTCGCAAGTCATAAGCATATTACAACGATTAACTAAGAATAATAATCAATGTTTTAAAGTTAATTTCAAAGTTAATATTCTGAAATAAGACCGTTTTTATGACGTATCCATCTTAGAAATGCGACCCTTCGGAGGCTTCAGCCTTCGGATTGAGAAACGGTCTTAGTGGATAACGTTAGCAACACATATCAAACAGCCTTTTAATGGTAAATTTCATTTTCTTAATGCAGATTAATCCGTTATTGTGTAATTAGAGAGGCTATTAAACCTGATGGCGGTATATAGTGCATATTTATGCATAAAACGTATGGGTGGAGTGTTTTTTTGGCTCTGTGATTCTGTATTCAATTAAATGCAATACATTAATTTATTAATAACTTGTATTAATAAAATGCATAGTAATGCTTTTAGGGATTAATAATAATTAAAAGTGATCTTTTGTTCTTTGTATATTTATAAACAGGCACAAGATATATACACAGCACACAGTCAGTTGTACATTAAACATTATGGGGTGGTTTCCCGGGCAGGGATTAGCTTAAACCAGGACTAGGCCTTAGTTTAATTATGACATATAACTAGTTTTAATAAACATGCCTTACTAAAACCATTACTTGTGTGCATTTTGATGTATTTTAAGATATGTCAGTGCAAATTGTTTTCAAGTTTGGAAAGCTCTTATCCCTGTCTGGGAAACCTCCCTTATAAGCTTACGTACTACAGAGTGTGATGCATTTTAAAGCTTTAAAGTTGTATGAGGCAGTGTAAAACTAGGCACAAACCAGCAGCTGACCATACTAACTGATCTAATATTAGTGAATTTTGTTTGTCAAAAAACATTGTTAATAGAATTTTATAAAAATACTACTTACACATATTAGTGTGATGTATAAATATTGTAAATCAATGCATTTCTTGACTATTAAATTTAATTAAGAAAAATCACAGCTCTTTGCCTCTAACTCAATGTATTTCAATGGCTCACTAGGAGCCAGTTTTGGGCTTCCATTGTCAGAAGTCTCTTCCTAAAGGGCTATGGGTAAAATTTGTCGGTGCCAACACTCGTGGTCTAATAGAGTTAAGCATAATGTATTTCCATGTATTTTGATTATCTGTTTTAAAACTGCGTTCATTTTATATTTTTCTATAACTGAATCAATAAAAATAGAATGTTTTAAGAATTGCTCAGATCATTTGAATGCTTCTAGTAATGTGTCGTGTTGGTCTTAAATTTTACTCATAATGGTCTTAAAAGGTCTTAAAAAGGTCTTAAATTTAACTTGCTGAAACCTGCAAGAACCCTGTTGCCGAATCGATTATTGTTGACACCCTAGTCCCTAGGGTCTGCACTACATGATGTCATCAAAGTGTGGACTCTGAAGAGGTCCACAAGTCCGAAGTGTGCAATTTTGGACAGGGCCACAGCTGCATGTGTAATGGTTCTTCTTCTGCAGCCCATATTGAGTTCCTGCACGAGAGCGCCCTCTGGCTTTTGGATTTAGCTGCATTTCACTGTAATTCATTGAGAAGCATATCAAGCATCATTGGTCGATATATCGGTGCACCCCTAAAAAAAATATGCTGGGTTATTTTTAACCTATTTTCAACCATTTTTTATCCTATGCTGGGTTGTTTTACAAAAAATGCTGGGGTGTTTTTTCTAGGGATGCACTGAATATTCGGCCACCGGACATTTTTGTCCGAAAATGGCCCAAAAGAGCATTTTCGGCCGAAATGCTTTTATCACCGAAACAATACGACCGAAATGTTGTGATGACCCAAACAGAAACCGTGACCTGCACGTGCTTGTCTGAAGCAACATGTATGCGGCGTGGATGTATTTAACCGCAAAAAGGCGCTAAAGTACGCACAGAGGCACATGCGGTTGTGTCCGGTCCAGACGTGATCATCACAGTGAGTACGCCCTTCAAAGATCAGAACTCTTGATGTGTAAACTTTAGAGAGAGTCGCGCAAATGTGTCTCATACTGTATAGTCCATTAACATACATGTGCCGAATAAAGCAATGAAAAACAACGTAACGTTTTTATGCTACGCTGTTTGGGATTCGCCTTCGTTCTCTGTGTGCGCGCGCGTTTAAGTGCCCTCAATAGTGCACACACAAGTGAGACGCAAACAAGCGAACTTAAAATCTTTCTGTTATTGACAGGGCACATATAAACAAAATTATCTCCAAAGTATTCTTTTTCTAATAAAAACATTTGTTTATGTCTTAAGTGTATGTATAGATTACAGTCATAAACCAGTCTCTGCATATTTAAAGAGACAGTAACCTCAATTAACCTACTTTAGTCTAACAAAGAGACAAATAGCTCTAAAAATAATAATATATTTAATTTATACAATAAAGACAGTGTTATGACTCATTTAATTCGATTTCTGTACCTAATGCTAATGTTATCCCTTATTAATGTGCAGCTTTGTTCTTTTTTATAAATGTTTGTAATTTCTTTATTTGTTATTAGATTTTCCCCACCCAATTTTTGCTGATCTGAAAAATAATCCGATCCGTGCTAAAAACAAATTTTCAACCATTTTTTAACCTATGTTGTGTTGTTTTAAAAAAAAATGCTGGGTTATTTTTAACCTATTTTCAACCAGTTTTTATCCTATGCTGGGTTGTTTTATAAAAAATGCTGGGGTGTTTTTTCAACAAATTTTCAACCATTTTTTAACCTATGTTGTGTTGTTTTATATAAAAAAATGCTGGGTTATTTTTAACCTATTTTCAACCATTTTTATCCTATGCTGGGTTGTTTTATAAAAATGCAGGTTTTTTTTTCAAATTTTCAACCCTTTTTAACCTATGCTGGGTTGTTTTAACCCAAAATGCTAGGTTGTTTTTAGGGACCTATTCCTCCTGTGTTTTTGAAGTTTTGATTGTGTTTACTGTGCGCAATATAACATAATCATGTTTCACGTATAAAAAACACAGTATGTTTTACATAATTTTTTCACTGTCCTAAAACGGGCTGATGTCTTCCTTGTCCCTCCTTCAGAAATACGTAAGTTGATGTGTAGTTTGTTTAGTGTGTTGTAATTCGACAGCAGCTTAGTTTAGCAGTACGGTTCGAGCTTAGCTGGCGACTGACGTATTTCTGTGGGCAGAGTTTAGTAAAAAAATATATTGCCTGGCAGTGAACTTTGAGCTTTATCATTTTGCATATATTATTTATGCTGTAACAGCAACATTACACACTAACTAAAGTTTAAAAAAAATGGGATCAGGAAGAATTTGACCTTTAACCCATTGTTGGGTCAAATATAAACATTGTCTAGGTTAATTTAACCCAATGGCTTTTTAGAGTGTATGCATGTATATTATAACTGACATTATGAAATGTATCATGAATCTTGTTTTGGTAGAATAAGATGACCAGATTTTGTCTTCCTTCTTAACTGTCTCTGCAGGAATCAAAGAACGAACTGCGTCCTCGTCTGTGTCACATGAATAAGGGTGCCACTGGTTACGGATTTAATCTTCACACGGAGAAATCCAAACCTGGGCAGTACATCAGGGCGGTGGATGAAGACTCTCCAGCTGACAAATCTGGACTTCGGCCCCAAGACAAAATAGTGCAGGTTTAATACATCATCTAATCTGTAATAAACACAACTCTGTGTGTGTGTGTGTGTGTGTGTGTGTGTGTGTGTGTGTGTGTGTGTGTGTGTGTGTGTGTGTGTGTGTGTGTGTGTGTGTACTTTAGGAATGTGTTAAAATAATAACTCTCATTCCTTTCTTTTATCTTACTCTCCTTCACATAACTGTGCTAAAGTACACCCATGAATATCTTTTTAAATAACAATGAACATTCTTTCACTAAGTAGTACAGTACTGACAGGCTAAGTGTAGCTTGTGTACTCTTGCCACAACAATAATCAATCAACAATTAAAGATTTGTTGAATTAATTCAACGAATCTTCCAATAAAACATGTTGTAATGTTGAATTCGGTTGTGCTTAAAGGTTTACATATATACTTTAGGGTGTTTCACAATTCAAACATAGCTTATTCAGGGTACGTTTACACAAACAGTTGTGCCAGCATATTTTATCAATTGCTCTGAAATATCAGAGAAAGCCCATACATATACATGTACAAAACGTTGTGCAGCATGTTTACTAACAACACAAGCAGCGGACTCTGACATAATATTAGTGAACGACTGTGCGTCAATTAAAACCGTCATTTCTCCCGCTCGCATTTAAATGAAAGCATAGGGACTCGCACATAGACCATCCCCTCGAATTAATCAGGACAGAAGTGGTCAAAAGAGACCGATTAAAACACCAGGTGTAAGCGTGTATGTGTCTCTTTCATCAACTTGTGATCTGATTGACCAAAATGCATCTTAATACACACAGCCCCTAAATGCCTGAGCTGTGTGTGCTGTCTCCAGAGCAGTAATCTCATTAAATAGCAGTGAAGGAGAGGTCAGTGTGATTACTGTCTCTGTGGCAGACGAGGATTAGGAAAGTCCTGTGGAGAGCTCAGAGCTCTTCTTGTTTATCAGCCCACCTGAAATCCCACAGGAAATTCGATTCATGCTGATCGTAAAAGAGAAGATGACGTAGTGGCGGAGACAGGATGACAGACAGATCAAGTGACAGAGACCGTTAGGGAAAGTTAAAATATAGCGCATTAGAAGTGCTATTTAAGGTGGCAATACAAGTCTTTTAGTGGATATATTTATAAAGTCAGAGTAGTGTTAATGCCATGCGTACATTGTGTACCCTTCTGTATATTGATTGATGGTGTTTGTACTGTAAAGTAGCATGTATGGTTTTCCAGGTCATGGCTGGCATGTCTGTGGTCATGTGGTTTTTCACAGTTTAATGCATTCTGCTTGTGAAACTATTTTGAATAAATCATTTGCTCTCACTGGGTGCAGCATGACATGACTTCAACTTAACCACAGTATACAGAAAAAAAGCACACAAGTCTTCTTTCTGTCTGCCTCACATCCAATTTTCTGTGTTTTTAATAATTGAATAATGAATAGATTTATCTAGAACTTTAATGGGCTCTTGTGAACGTATAGCCCTGATTGGCCTCATAAAGAGGTGTTGAATTTCCTTTGAAGTTTCTCTTTAGGACCCCAGCACTGTAGGTGTAAACGCCGTCAATCCTTACATCAAAGTTAGCCATACAAGAATTGACATTAATTAAGTGTTAAAGGGACACTCCACTCTTTTTGAAAATATGCTCATTTTCTAACTCCCAAAGTGAAACAATTGATTTTTACCGTTTTGAAATCCATTCAGCCGATCTTCGGGTCTGGCATTACCACTTTTAGCATAGCTTAGCACAATCCATTGAATCTGATTAGACCAGGGTCCGAAACTAAAACCCGCCAAGCACCAAATGTGGGTAGATTTTCCGTTTGGCGACTAAATTCAAAAGGCTATCCGCCACACTGGCGGGTGATTTTCATACCAAAATACTAATGCAATATAATGTGTTTGCCAGTAACTTATCTGGGGACGAGATGAGCTAGCTACAGAACGTATCTACGCACCAAGTTTTGTGTCACTGTCTCGGGGGCCGAAAGGTAAACAGTGCCGCGAGACTTGAAGCACTAGAGACGGTCCGTTGTTACCTAGTACTGCAGCTAACCTACAGTCTGCAGCTATCTGCTGCATATTACCTGATATGTGGAGACATTTACCGGGAGTGAGCCGACCTTTGAAACGAAAACTCGCAGAAGAAAAGTGGGATGTGTTAAATAAAAAAGAAAGTTTTGTGAAAATGGAGGTATGGAGATAATGGAGTTTCAACGCTGTCGTGATGAGTTGTTCGGTGTGTCGCCAGTATGATTAAGATAAAAAGAGAAACAAATAATTTGTCGTCGGACATAAAACGATGAAACTTGAGAAAATTCGTGACTATGAACACAGCAAATGAAATTAATGTATATGTGACAAAAAAAGGCTGTTTATTATTCTGGCCGGTAAAAAATATGCTTGGCTGGTGGATTTTTTTCATCTACCAGTCCCTGTGGCAGGTGAGCCAAAAAGTTAATTTCGGACCCTGGATTAGACCGTTAGCATCCCGCAAAAAAATGAATTTTTCATTTTTAAAACTGGACTCTTCTGTAGTCCTGGAATGAAAACCTCTAAATGCCAATATTCACTTATAGTAATAGCACCATCAGCTGGCAACAGGAAGTGGTACGTTTTGGAACATGTTAGCTAAACACTTTGCTAAGTCTCGACACTTATGTTTGATGGGAGTCCTCTACTGAATACAGCTACATGTGACAGTGAAAAGTAAAACATGTTTGTCATGATGCCATGAATGCTCTAAATGTTTCTTCTGCATGTAACCCATTCCAGTGAGTAGTGAAAACACAAAATAATCTGCTTGAATGCACACTGCCCACTGTTTACAATTGACTGTTTTCCCGAAGCACTGGTTAGCGGTGGCACAGGTGCGAGAGTCGATCATCTCTGCTTGCAGTGTTGTTTTCAGTCAGCGGCCGTGCCCTAAAGCTTTTGGACTCTTAAGAATTCTGTTCTTAGTTTCAGTTCAGTTTCCTGCATCTTTTCTCGTATTCCTTTGAAATGTCAGTCATCATAACATCACATGCATTACCTGAACATGACAATGCAAGCATGCCATTTCTCACGCTCACTGAGATGAATTGGCTCTTTTGCTTCCTGTGAATCTGGCCTCTTGTTTTGTGTGTGTGTGTGTGTGTGTGTGTGTGTGTGTGTGTGTGTGTGTGTGTGTGTGTGTGTGTGTGTGTGTGTGTATAATAGGGCCGTGTTTAGGGACATTAAGGAATGCATAAGGGGGCTGTTGTTTGTCCGTTGCGTTTTAATTGCCTGCAGAACGGGAGAGTGGGATCAGCATTCCTAAGAGCCCACTCTTGCCCAGAATCTTCCCACGTGGATTCCTTAACCTCTGGATCTGCGATAGACCAACAGAACCGTGGTTTTCTCCCAGGTGTCTCCTCTCGGAGGTCATGTGATCAGTCATTTACATAAAATGCATGAGTGATTCTTGCGAAATTAGACTCATGAGGTGTCATGAAACATGTTGATAACAAATGTAAATGCAAATCAAAATTAGAAGCATACAGTTATCTCTTCGTGTACTATTTTGCACATGATTTCAAATGAAATCATACAAACCAATTGTGTTGTTTTTTCCACATTTAAGGGGAAAATTTTCATTACCGCAACGTGTCCATGACTGGATTTGGGTTATTTGATATGGAAATATTTATGATAAAAAAACTAAAAAAAAAAATGCTTCAGTGCATGTTATACTATAAACATTTACAGTGAAGAAACATGTGGTATTTGGTGATCATTGGTAAATGTGTAGACAATCATAAGAAATATAAATGTGTCCAAGACCAATTTTCTCATCCTCCGCAACAATATCATTGTTTAAGCCCTAACATTTAAGGAACTAACATTTTTTTTAAATTGTTGGAAGGGACATAATTGACTGTGACACTCAATATGGCTCCTTATAATTCTATAAGAATTTTTTTTTTAAATCCTCTAAAATAATGGTTATGTAAGTTCAGACCTTAATCTTATATGTTTAAAAAATTGGCTTCAAGGGCTTTTTAAAAATTCTGATGCTGGACACCTTCTATGTCTGGATTTCGTGGGAATCACCCGCATGCATCATGCAGACACATTTATACAAACCGACTTGCAGAGCAAGATATACATTTATTTCATCTTTATACCACAGGTCTGTTGAAGCTGTATTCTGATTGGCTGAGAAATGTTCCATGGGTATGCATTAATTTCTGATAACCGCACACCTAACTTGTCAAATGTCTTAAAAATAGGCCCCTGAGCAATGTTTGTGGTAACCATGGTATAAGAGGAATAATTGACTCCAGTCCTTTGAATTATTTGAAAATAATGCACACCCGCGGTGTAACGGCACTCCGCTTCGTGGTGTGTCGCATTGCACCTTGGGTGTGCATTATTGGCCCGTCGTCAATTATTCCTTACGTATGTGTGTTTGGGTTATTGGGAATCAAAACCACAACCTTTGCGCTGCTACCACAATGCTCTGCCACAGGAAGTTAATATTCTGTAATGGTATTGCACAAGTTGGTGTGCCCTGTTATTGCTACAGCAATTTGCACAATGTTGTGCAAAAGGACGGAATAGGTAACGTTTTACCAATAAAGTAAAAATGTGGTTTTTATTGGTTTATTTTTTTTTACTGAATTTTAATAAAAAAAGTTAATTGAATTACTGTAAGAATTTTAAGAGATAAAAATGAAAAATACAAGTAGTACAGCTTCGCAACAACATTTGCTTTTATTTAAATAAGAATGGTATTAGAAGCGCTCATAGGTGCCGATCCAGGGCTCGAGTAGCCACCGAAATGGTCGAGCACCCATTCCTCCTCCTTTCCAAAGTGCTTGGACACTCCCGTTTGGGGAATCCCATACCCCATCAATTCACTCCTTTCCCAATCAAGGAAGGGGGAGTACTCTGGGTTCAGGCCATATTTTGAATTTGAAGCCCTCCCACGGACAACACAACAAATATGCATTCATTGTCACATCTGATTATTTGTGGAAACTTGGGAAATAATCCATTTTGGTTATTGCCAAAGCATTCTCTGTTAATCTTTTCCAAACTTTGTGAGCAAACGCTCCCTATATACCTGATTTTTCGGACACATTTTTTGTCTGTGATTTCATGTGTCGTTGTCTTTATGCAGGTGAACGGTGTTTCTGTGGATGGACTGCAGCATTCAGAAGTAGTGGCAGCCATCAAGGCAGGCGGAGATGAGACCACACTTCTGGTGGTGGATCCTGAGACGGACGCCTTCTTCACAAGCTGTCAGGTCTTACCAACTGAAAAACACCTCACAGGTACCAGTGTAACATTTTAACTTGATGTCGCGTGTATAAGCAAGTTTTTATGTGCAAAGTGTGCTTCTGTCCCTGTCATTTTTAACCTCTAGTGTGGTTTTGCTGATCATAAACTTTTCAGACATTGCACCTGACTTTACACACACGCACACACACAGTAACAAACCGCTGGTTAAATATCAACTTGAAGCCTGTTGTGACACTGTCCGTACATGTAAGAGATAGTCAAAGTCTTACTGCCAACATGTGGTCATAGTGACCAGGACCATGGCAACAGTATGAGAAATAGGGAGCGTAAGTTACCCCCACCCTAAAAATGGCAGACTGAATTAAAAAGCCCAGCACAATCTTAACATTAATATATTTGATTTAGATGTAACATTATTTTATTATTGGAGTATTATGAAAGTAAACATTTTCCTCTAGATCAAATTTCATCAGAGCAAAAGGTTATAAGTTAATTATACACTTGTATAGTTTGACAGCACTTTGGATAAAACCATCTGCCAAATGCGTAAATGTGAATTAGATCAACAGGTAAAATAGTCACATCAATGGCCATGTTGTTTTAGTTTATTTTGTTCAACTTGCCAACAGTACAATGTTGTTATGAGCGTGCCAGAGGGCCACTGGCCTTTCTCCATTTTTTGCTGAAAAGATGTTGACAGCTACACCCCCACACATCTTTTATTCATTATTCATTCACATCAATCATGTTTCCAAATTCTCATGAACTTTTAAAAGGGCTGTCTGTCTGTTCGTCTGTTTCCTGTTTTTCTGAATGAAACTCACTACTTTTTGTTGTAAAAAATAATTCTGCGCATTTGTCATTTAGCCAATGGCATGTTAGCATTGACTATTTTCAGTCAATTAAACCCTTAAGTAGAATTAAGAAAAAGGTCATTTTTGATTTTCTTTGTTTAAAGAGAACTCGCAGACTAAGATTAATTTATTTTTACACCATGGGGCTGTTGAATGCGTTATTCTGATTGGTTGAGAAATGTTTCACATCTATGCATTATTTTTCGAAATACGCACACCTGACCTGTCAAACGTCTTAAAATAACCACCAGAGGAATGTCTGGAGTAACTGTGATATAGCCAGAATTGACTCCGGTCCTTTGAATTATTTAAAAAAAAATCCATACTCCACCCGTGTCGCATTACCACCTTGGGTGTGCATTATTTTTGAATAATTCAATGGCTAGTCATCAAATATTCCTTGCATAACAGTTGAATGATAAGTCTGCTATCAGTAACAGATACTGTATACATAAAATGGCTGGGCGATATTGACCGAAAATTCATATCTCTGTTATTTTGGGATGAATTGCGATAATTGCTAACTATCTTGGTGTTTTCTACAAAGTGAAATAAATGTTTTCATGATGAAAATGTTTATACAGAAATATACAACATGCAAGCAGTTGGAAAACTTACATCTGACCATCTGACCTTAATGTACATTTTAAAGTAGTGATAGACCGATATATCGTCCGGCATATCGGGCCGCTATTTGCGAATTTTATGTGTTTCGGCATTGGCCGATATGTGGCTGCCGTGTTTGCCGATTTTTTTCCAGCATTATTTACAAACAGGGTGCTGGAAGCCGCAAGCGATTGCAGGTCATGTGGCTAAAAACAAACAAACTTTCCATGACAACATCAAAAGATGGTTCCATCCCAGCAAGCAATTTGGGCTAAAACCAGGCTAAATTTGGGCTGTCAGTAAAAATCTAATAGACGTCTACCATAGCCCAAGAAAAGACGATACGTATAAGTTTAAAACAAATGAAAGCAAACACCTCGAACACCTGTTGACTTTGCCTACATGTTGGAATATCATACATCTTCAAGTTATTTTGGCAAAAATGGCATGTAACCAAATTCAAGGCTATTTAGGGTAGAAGTGGGTTACTCATAGTCGGTCTATATCGGGTCTATAGTTAGCGTCATTTCAACGTCTTGGTTTTTGCTTGCTGGGATAGCACCCTCACCTGTTTTTTACTATTTGTTAAATATAGGTTTTTTTAAGTTCTATAAATGTTACTTTTTTAAAATTGAGACTTGTAAGTTAACATTTGGCATCATCATTGTGTCATTTTTATGATGTAAATTGAGTGAGCAAAAGCAGTATCGGCTCCAAATATCGGCTCAAGAAAATCGACTGCCTGTATCGGTCATCGGCTAAGGCAGATGAAACAAAAATCGGTATCGGCACTGAAAAATCCATATCGGTCGATCCCTAATTTAAAGAAACACTCTACTTTTTTTGGGAAAAAATGCTAATTTTCTAGCTCTGCAAGAGTTAAACATTTGATTTTTACTGTTTTGGAGTCCATTAAGCTGATCTCCGAGTCTGGCGGCATCACTTTTAGCATAGTTTAGCATTATCCATTGAATCTGATTAAACCATTAGCATCACGCAAAAAAATGACCAAAGAGTCTCGATATTTTTTGACTGTACTAAGACTGACGTAAAATTACAAGTTGCGCTTCTCTAGGCCGATATGGCTCGTTCCGGCGTAATAATCAAGAAACATTGCTGCCATGGGTGCAGCAGGCGCAATGATTTTACGCAGCGCCCGAAAATCGTCACAGACTATTTTGCCATAACTAAGCCCTAATACAGCCATACTAATGCCCCTATATAAAATGCAGTCCTACAAGATAACAAATATATGGGCAGAAATCGCACGGACAGTACGCGTACAACAGAGCACACGCAAGAAAATATTGAGACAGGACACTTCACTACAAACAATTACATAAAGGAAAAGACAGCATTTACACACACACTTTCGGATTGGCTACTTTTCTTCACTTATACTAAAGTTTTTAAATTTTACTAATCGGTGCTGCCCTGACGGCCTAGTAGAGTAATAATTTGAATAAGAAATCATTTGTATTGCCTAAGTGTCGAACACGCGGACGCAGAAAAAAGGTATACCCGGCCCTTACCTCACCTTCAAGTAACGCATGCCTTGTCGCGTACTTGATGTAGCCACGAATCACGATACAACGATGTTTTTGAAAAAGTGGATCGTGGCGACATTTTAATCATTCACGTCCAAATATCGTCATATGGCACACCCGTAAGCTGGGGACTATTTTCGGGTGCTGCATAATATCATTGCGCCTCCTGCAGCCATGTTACAACAGCAAAGTCCTTGATTATTACGCCAGAATGAGAGTGTAGTTCCTAGCAATATCTGCCTAGAAAATTTTTACTTTTTATTTTCCGTCTGTCTTAGTACACGATGTAACTACAGAAGAGTCAAGTTTTAAATAGGAAAAATATCAAAACTCTTTGCGCGATGCTAACGGTCTAATCAGATTCAATGGATTGTGCTAAGCTATGCTAAAAGTGGTACCGCCAGACCCGGAGATCAGCTGAATGGATTCCAAAACAGTAAGAATCAAATGTTTAACTCTAGAGGAGCTGGAAAATGAGCATATTTAAAAAAAAGTGGAGTGTCCCTTTAATGGCAGTGCTTCTAATGCGATGGAGGGTTATACAGTATCAAACCAAACCGATATAGAGCCCTAAATGATTTTAACCTCTTTCCGCTTATCATCTTTCCCTGATAATCTCAGTATATTTGATCCCAAAAGGTTTTTAAATGCCACTATAGATTGCGTTTCCAGGTCACAGCTCTGATTTTGGGTCACTTCTCTGTCCGCAGGTCCACTGCCAGAACCTGTAGTGAGTCAGGATGCAGACACTCAGGTAAGTTACATTAGTCATGCTTGTTTTTTTCGGTGTTGCTGGTGTTCAAGTAACCAGCATTTTTTTCAGACCACTTCTACCAGTTATTCAATAGATTTTTGAGAAGTGGACATTTAGTACAAAACAATCATTGAAGAGATGAGACAAGGTGTCTGACAGTCAGATGATGTTCTGGATTGACTCAAACCACTCCTCTGTTAGATAAGCTATGAGAAATCATCTGGAGGAGATCGTCTCTGTTTTCTAATGGAAGATAAAAGTGTCAGGAGATTTTTACTCTTCTCTCTTTCCTTTCACAGTAACAGCGGCATCTTAAACTTTATCAGGTGATACCCGTGACATTTCTCAGATAGTCTCACCATCTCATGTTAGGAAACAGCATTTGTTGCTCTCGCCCTGAGTTTAGAGATAGAGGACTTTGAGTCCTGTAAATGCAAGACTAGTCATCATAACTCATGAGATTTGTAAATGTTTTCTTGATAGATCATTGGCTTTAAATATGGGGCCAGGAGTCATCAGGGAAGCTCTGGTAACTTTCATGGAGACGGGAAGATAACTTTATTAGATAACTAAGATAAATATATATTTTTAAATCGTGTCATATTTCTTATCTGGAAGGGTGCGTTCTGGTTACTCATCACACCACCGGATTTTTTACGTACATAACCCTGGTAACATGAAAAACATTTTGTTTCATTAGTTTTTTATTGTTGCTGTGCTGATATAGATCACCAAAACTCTGTTAGTAATGCTGTAAATCTTTTGTGCAGCCTTTGCTGACAGATAAGCACCATTTCCAGGCCAGATATGTTGCTTTGTTTAATTAAAGTGTCAGACTGGTCTTTGGCGTCATGCCAGAGAGGATCAGATTCAAGTCTGTTACTTTTCTCATTTTTCAGAGTACATTTGCTTAGGTTTTTTTTTAATCATGAGATTTTTACCTTTTTTTAAATTGTGGTACAATAAGGTCATTAAAATTAGAATCATAATTATTTTAGAAATTATAAAAAAAATATCTTCTATTGGTGAGACGAGTAAACATTTAAAATTAAAAAAAAAAAATAATAATGTGTATATTAAATAAATTAAATGAAAACGGATGTCTGTGGGTTTAAATTTAAAATCTAATGTCAACTCTTGAGATTTATTAATCATTATCATTATTATTAATCAGTTATTTGTGTTCTTTTGTAACCTGTTAGTACATTAAAAAGTTCACTACATATTCTGTATTGTTTGTACCGAACAGTACTGTACTGTACTGTTACTGTAACAAGTTATGCAAAACATGGTCAGACTGTCTATTGAACACAGCTCAGAGTCCATCTAGTGGTTAGATGTGGTAGTGCATTTCATTTTTGTTTTCAGTGTGACCTGTATTGCATGTGTTTGAATATACTAAAAAGATACTTAAATACCAGCAAGTACATTTGTAGCACAATTGTTATTTGTGCGGGAAATTAACGTGTAAAAGTTATACAAAGAAATGAAGATATAAAGTCTATTTCAGTAGTACTTCAGTGCACTTGAAAAAAGGATACTAAATATCAGTACACTTAAAAAACTAAAAGATGGATCTACTTAAAAGATTACTTCAATTGGTAAAGCTTAAAAAATGTAAGAGAACGTTTTATTAATTTAAAAAGTTACTTTAATCGGTAACACCTAAAAAATAGATTTTTTAAAATCTGAAATTTTCTCACTTAAAATAAAAAATGTAAGGCCAAATGAACTTTTTAAAATGACTGATAACACCTAAAAATGTAAGATTTATCAACTTTAATTTTACACTTTGTATTAAAAACAACACAATCAGTGTTAGTGAATACACACATCTCTGTGTTATTATTGGAACAACACATTTTGTGTTACTTTTAACACAAAATGACAAGTAACGTGTTAAAAGCATAACACAAAAAATGTGTGAAAATCTAACACATCCTTTCTTAGACTGTATTTTTAGTGTTACCATTGAAGTAACTTTGCAAGTTTTTTTTATTAATATTTGAAACAAAGAGTATAAAGCAGAACTATCGGTATGGGTAGATGTTATTCTAAGTAATCCAATATCAAAGTTGGAAACACCCCTTTTTTTCTTTTTTTTTTTTTTGCTGGGGTGGTACCCTTGAGTTAATTTTTGTATCTTTGTCGGTATGCAACACATTGAAATGTTGTACATTTTTGATACCAGTTAGTTAAATAGGGGTACAAAACATTAAACTGTACACTGAAAAAAATATTCAGTCAATTTACTCAATTTTTTACGGTAAGTTGTTGCAATCAATTTATTTAAGCTACATTTAAAAAAAATAGTAAAATAAAATTAAAACTTTTGTTTAAATGTAGCTTAAATAAATTGATTGCAACAACTTACCTTTAAAAAATTGAGTAAATTGAATGAATAATTTTTTTTTCAGTTTACCAACCCATCGACAGAAAAAAAGTTTTTAAAGTTTTAAACCTTTTTTGACCATTTAAGCTAAACTGAAGAATATGTAAGTGTACTCAAATGTACCGAGCCCCTAAGGTGACATTGGAGTAAAAAAAAATCTATAGTTTAGTTTCATGTGCTCACGCAAAACTTTCATGTGCAGAATTTTTTTTAAAGTTTAGTTTCGCGTGCTCGCATGAAATTATCACGTGCTTGCGTAAAACTATCTCGCGCGCACGTGAAACTTCCGCTTTCACGTGTGCGCGCGATAGTTTCAGGTGAGCACGCGATAGTTTCACGTGCTCGCGCGATAGCTTCACGTGAGCACGCGCAACTGAACTTTAAAAAAAATTCTGCACATGAAGGTTTCGCGTGAGCACATGAAACTAAACTTTATTTAATTTTTGCTCCATGTCCCCTTAGGGGCTCCGTACAAATGTCCCATTTTAAAACATAATTTATTTCAATACAACAAAAATTTCTGTGCTGATATTTGATTACTCAGAACATCACCTACAGATACGGATAATTTTTTCTACACACTAATCTACTTGTATATTAAGTATAAAATCAGTGCATGAAAATAGTAGATTTACTAAGTGTATATGTTTGATGTCAATGCAGGTGAATGGAAAGGCAGCCTATGAGGAAAAACCAAGTCTATCCGTTAGTCTTTCTAACTCCAGCAATGTATCCAACACAATCACTTCTGCAGCTCCAGCCAGCGTTCCTGCACCAGAGGTTTGTCTCTACATTTACTGGATGTTTTGTGGGTGTGTGGAGGCTCTTAGAACGGATGTTAAAGGAAAACACCACCGTTTTTCAATTTTTTACAATGTTCTTACTTCAACTTAGATGAATTAATGCATACCCATCTTTTTTCAATGCATGCACTTAATCTTTGCAAAGCGCTTTGTGAATGTGTTAGCATTTAGCCTAGCCCCATTCATTCCTATGGTTCCAAACAAAAGATTTATTTTGTGCCACCATACTTACTCGTGTAACTACTCATGTAACAGTCTTTAAAAACTGAAAAAAATCGAAGTGTTTGGTGGTTTCTAAATTCATCCCTGTTTGGATCCTAAGGAATGAATGGGGCTAGGCTAAATGCTAACACATTCACAAGGCGCTGTACAAAGATTAAGTGCATGCATTGAAAAAGATAGGTATGTATTCATTCATCTAAGTTGAGATAAGAACATAGTAAAATATAAAAAAACTGTGGTGTTTTCCTTTAAAAACAGCACACCAGTGTTCGTTTAAGGATGACACACCCATCTTTGTGTTATTATTGAAACAACACGTTTTGTCTTACTTTTAACACAATTTGTGCTTTATTTGAACACAAAATCAACACTAAAAATGTGTTAAAATGACACATAACGTGTTTAAAGCATAACACAAAAAATGTGTAAAAAATGAACACATCCTTTGAAAGAGTGTAGAGGCTGTTGCCTCTTTAATGCCGAGTGATCGTGGATGGTTTTGATGATGATGTGTGCTCATTTCAGGAGAGACCCAAAGAGACGGTTTCAGGTGAAGATAAAGGAATATCCCTAAATCTGTCATTACAGCAGGCTAAGGAGCGCGCTCATCAGAAACGCTCCAACAAAAAAGCTCCACCGATGGACTGGAGCAAACGAAACGAGCTCTTCGGCAACCTCTGAGATTTCTTTGTGCCTTTTCTCAATGTTTCTTTTACCTGTTTTTATTTTTCCTCCTCATGGACAGTTAGATCCCCCTTCACATGTATTTGTTTAAACCAGTGTTATTTTACCTGTGATTTCTGAATATGTTATGATATGTGGATTTTTTTATATTCAATCACCTGTACTTCATTTACCTCTGTGTCACTAATGTTAAATCTTATATTTTGTCTTATATATATATATCACTGTATGATGTACAGTCTAAATTTTAAAAAAATCTCTTGTTTATATATTTTTCTTGCTTTCTTTACAGTAATATTCATGCAGTATTGATTGCCTTGCAGTAGTAAGAGTTGTGTATTCAGTGAAAGCTGATGTTATATTTCTTTCAGAGCTTGTCTTAAGTAAATGAAGGCACCAGATATAGCTTTTATTTTTTTTTGTAAATGTGAACGTTTATAAATCATGATCTAGGACCAATCAACCACTGAAACAGGTTACCATTTCTGACTGAATTAGGTAATGATGCTGAAGAATCTCTTATTAAAGATTTCATTTAAAACGCTTTTGTTTAGTGCACTTTTTAAACCACATTAACGTCAATAGATGTAAACAAACATGCTTCATCCTAAAACATGTAAATTACGCACAGTTTTGTTTGGTTTTTGTAGTGAAATCCAGGGTTCCCACGGGTCCTTGAGAGTTTGTGAATCTGTGGGAAAAATTAAAGGTTCTGGGAAGTTTTTGAAAATATGCATACATAGATACAGGTCATTAAAAGTGCTTGAATCTATTTAATGCAAGAAGTTTTCTGGAAAAAAATCCATATTATTCCCTGTTTAGTGTAGGATAATATCATAAAAATTCTAGACTTTTTAAGCACACGTGCTAAACTTTTCACTTTAAATGCTTATTTCTTCTGTATGCAAATGTTGATTCATACCAAAATGCTTTTTTGCACAGTTGTGTTGGACACATGAAAACGTCTCGTGTTACGTATGTAACTGTTGTTTCCTGAAAAGGGAACGAGATGCTGCGTCTCCCTTGCCATACTTCCTGCGTCCCTGTTATGCCATCTTTGGCAATATTTCAGATAGCGATATACTTCCTGACTCCCGTGTCACCCTGTCTTTGTCGTTAAGCCTCACCATTGGTTGAATTTGATGTACACATTCAGACGCACTTTCCCCACGGAGGTGTCCCCAAAGTGTCACCACAGTGACGCAGCGCAAGTTCCCTCAAAAGAGAACTGTAACAATGTATCTTAAAAGATAACACGATGTAACCTTGCACTCATTTGAAATGTGTCCCCACATTTAGTCCTTGAATTTGAGGGGATTGGACCTGGAAAGTCCTTGAAAGGTCCTTGAATTTGAAGTTAACTAAGGTGTGGGAACCCTGGAAATCTTTGTACACCAGTAATATTTGAAAATGAATTCATGTTATGCATGATGCCCGCAGGATTTTTAGATTAGGTCACTTGTATCGTCCCAATAAGGGAAAACCAAACAACGTTTAGTATCATTTTAATTCAGTGTAAAAAGTTTTCTTTTCAAATTCAACAGATACAATTTTCACAGCCATGCGGAAACAGTTTGAATGCTTGTAAACAAATGAGCATAAAATTCAAATCAACAAAAGTTTTCCCCCACAGTTGGACTATATACATACAAGCTATCAAACCCTATTATATATATATATATATATATATATTCATATTCATATATGTATATATATATCACAGCACACCATCATCATCATCATTAGAAATAAAGATACCAGGATACAGAGACTATCAAAAAAGTTACAAATCCAACACCCTCACGTCTAAGTACAATGAGGGTCGACGTTAGTTTTTTCAATATATCAAATGATTCGGCTAATCGTATCCAAAAATACAGATTTGAAGTTATAATCACCGGCTTTCCAACATATAATTACAGACTTAACTCTCCTTTAATAGACCTAATGAATGAGTTATCAAATATATATATGTATTATATATATTTTTTTTATATATATATATATATATAGCACCATGATGTGATTACTGAGGACAGAGGGAACGTCACAAAAACCCGTGTTAGTATCAAGACCAGAACAGCGACTGGCCCTTGTAAGATTCTCACATTGCTGCATGCACTGATACTCATCACGCTACTGGACAACATATTTTTTTTGTTTCGTTTCTATTTTATAATCTGTTTCTATTTTGAAATCAATAGCTTTTCTTACGAGACAAAACGACACGGAGGATAAGGCATCAATTTTGCTAACGAGAGAGAAAGAGAGAGAGGGTTTACTTAAAGGTGAAGTTGTGCGTAAAAGTTTAAAATCTGAGGGTAGCAGCTAGATTTGCCTCAACAGTCATGTTTTAATAATTGCAAACGATTGAGGGATTTTGGTCTTTCTGTGAAAAAAAGCAAGCTTTATACGTGATCGTAACCAGTGTGTACCTAAATCCTGATGGTATGGTTGGGGTTTATGAGAAGAAAAAAAAACAAATATATGTACCAACATAACGAAAAGTATGTAGTTGCTGCAGCAGCTAATGTAAAACGTGATGTGAAGTCCCAGTTTGACAAATTAAATAAATGACAGTGCCTTAGATTTTGAAATCTACACATGCTGTACAACACAACAACAACAACAACAACGAAACTAAAACTGAATCGAAAACAGTACAAATATTTTGTTAAAAAGAGTAAATTACAAAAGGAGAGGGGGATCCTTTATACAATGAACCATAATTTAACATGGATCTGGTTGACCACCTTGTCAACCTTCGGAAAGCATTGAATGAGAGTAAGGATGAAATGAAAAAATGAAAATGACGCAGTCACATTTGTCAGGAGCTTCAAATAACAAACAAAACTTTAGCATCGTAATCGAACTGAATGATTTCAGAAGCACTTAGCCGCCAATCTTTGAATAAAGCAGAAGTCAATGAAATACGTTTCCTGAGAGTTCACCAACAACCTTACTGGTACTGAATAGAGCGGATTATTATACTAAGATAAACAACTATGCAAATGTAATATTGGTTGTATTCTCTATGATGATATAAAGATTATATACACAGGGAAAGCTCAAGTCTAACTTTTTAAAAAATCGTCACAGTTTTGCAATATATTTGATTTTATATGTACCTAGTCTATATATACGACTTGTGTGATTTTTGTTGTTGAGTAAAACACCCCCCCCCCCCAAAAAAAAAAACACATCAACAACGGACATTATTGCATAACATTCTTTTTCCACGTCGAGGACTCATGCTATGATACAAATATAAACAATGTGTAGATATCGAAGTGTGTAAATACTTTTCTGTTTGCATAAAATGTAAATGAATAGACCCTTTCCTACGGAGCATGAAAACTACCCTATTGCAACCTTAGCGAGGTTAATTTGATTGTATTAAAAACCGCTTGTTTACAGAGGTAGTACAAATGTCTGGAATGAATGCTGTGATTTAAGTTAAATACATGGGATGCACGAATCCTCTCGAGTTAGCGCTTGATCTCTGCACAGACACGAGGGCTGGTAAAAAAAGATGCTGGCGCTAAATTGTTCGCTTTTTATGACTATAAACATATTCCAGAAGAATCCTCCACTGTGCTGTCACATTAAAGATGACAGAAAGGTAGTGTTGAGATAGCAACGATTGCTTACATTTATTCTGTGGCTCACAAAATACTTAAACTCTTTGATATAAAAATGGCTCTTAATTGGCGTCAAATAAAATTTTTTTGTTTTTTTTTGCATATAATCTCGACTTTTGACTTGAGCACATCCCACTTCTATAATCACATTTAATAATCACGTAATACGATAAAGTCATTTTACAAGCCAATACAGATTTTTGTCCCTGTAGTGCAAATTGAGTGTGTTTCCATTAGTCTACTCTTCATACCAGTAAGGTTTGATTTCGGATACCATCATCCCTCATATCTCTGTGTGTAAATATTTCTATGTGAATGTGTGAGTGTGTTTAATATGAATGTCATACACGTACGATATACTGTCTCAATATAGATTTCTACCACTCTTTATCAAATGCACACCCATCCAAAACCAACGAAAAACAGCGCGAGAACACGTGGTACTGAAAAAAAAATATTTTTTCACCAAAAAAAGAAAAAACAGGAAAAAGCCAAGAACTTCAAGTACAACGAACACTAAGGAGAAAACCAAAAATTAAAAAAAGTCCATAGGGCGAAAAGTCAGTATCTCAGTAAATTCCCTATTTATGCACTGTTTTCTCTCAGATCAAATGTCTGTTCTTCAACCTGAAAAGAAAAAAGAGAGAAAGACAGAGAGACCTGGTGTGTATGGGAAATCACGGTCTCATGTCCCAGGTCTCGTGTGCATCGCTTAAAGTGGGATTTTTTTCCAGTGCTGTTGGCAGTGAGGTGGAGCCTCTGATGGCTGATGATGCTCAGGGCTCCTGTCGGATGTAATAACTGCCTGAGCCGTTGCTCTCCTGGTCTGAGATGCCCTGTGAGAAGGTGAACTCATCGATCTCTGGAGTCTCCTCTTTCAACTGCAGTGAGGCCTCTGGCAAACAAAAATAAGACACGAGAAAATTTGATCTCTAAAATGAAATGTGGATGGCAAAGTCACATGTGGATCAGATTTACAGCCATAAAGAAAAAAGGTGAGATAGGTGTGCCACTACACTGTGATGCAAAAGCAAAAGGTAGGTATATATTATTTTAGTCACCAAAAACACAAGTATATTGCAGATATATAGATTCAGGTGCTGTCTACATATGGTGCTACTATTAGTCATAGATCTATTTATTTTTTTAAATCAGCCAATAAACTTGTTGTTCATAATGATTCAGATGTAAAGCCAAAGTGCGACAGAGTAAAATGGCCAATCATTATTCACTTTTAACGTGACGTTACATCGTTACACACAACAACATTCTGGTGTGCAGCAAAGTCTTAAACAAACAGTACCGCGTGTCTTGTAAATATTTTTCAAAAACTTATAAATGATAAACCAACATGATTCAACATGAAGCTAGCATGAAGAAAGCTAGCATGGAGCAAGTATAAATTAACATGATTTAGAGAAGTTAACATGATTTGGCATGAAGTTGGCATTAAGCTAGTATGAATTAGCATGAAGCTCACATGATTTAACATGAAGCTAATATTATTTAGCATGAGGTTTAACTTCATGCCAAATCATGTAAGCTTCCTGTAAGCATAATGTTAATATGATTTAACATGAGGTTAACCTTATGCTACACTCTAAAAACAAACGGTGCTATATAGCACCAAAAGTGGTTCTTTGCTCGTAATCATAGAAGAACCGTTTTTAGTGCCATATAGCACCGGTGAACCACCAGCGAAGCACCTGTGTAGAACCATATAGTGCTATGTAGAACCAAATGTGGTGCTATATGGCCCCTATATGGTTCTACACAGGTGCTTCACCGGTTCTTCACTGGTGCTATATGGCACTAAAAACGGTTCTTCTATGGTTACGATTCAAATCAACAGTTTTGGTGCTATATAGCACCGTTTGTTTTTTTAGAGTGTAGTATGAAATAACACAGAACTAACCTGATTTAACATCAAGTTAACATGAAGCTAACATGATTTAACACGAAGCCAACATGATTTTACATAAGGTTAGCATTATGCTAACATGATTTGGCATGAAGTTAATATGACGCTAACATGACTTAACATGAGGTTAACATTATGCTAATATAAAGCTAACATGATTTGACATGAAGTTAAAGTGATCTGACATATAATTAACATGATTTGACATGAAGTTAACATGATGTTAGAATGATTTAACATGACGCTAACATGATTTAACATGAGGTTAACATTATGATTACATGATCTGACAAAGTTAACATGAAGTTAGAATGATTTAACATTAGGCTAACATGATTTAAAGGGGTGGTTCAATGGTATTTCATGCATTCTGACTTATTAACACAGTTATAGAGGTGTTTCCTCATGCTAAACGTAGGCAAAGTCTCAAAAACGCAGTTGGGCGTGTTACAGAGTATTTCTGTGCCGAATGCACTTAGCCAGGGTTTGTACAAGTTTCGGAAATTTTTTTCCATTACAGGCCCAGCTGACGTTTCAGGGGTTTCTGTACCTATCACTTATTTATAAGGGCGCTTCCCACGGAAAACGGCGCCCACCGGTCAATCAGCGGGAGACACTAGAACTTACAAACATCACATCACGCGATAGCTTTGTTTCAATTTCAAGACTCAACAATGGCACAAAAGAAGAAGTGTGTTTTTGGATGTAAGGAGAAGAAAGCCAGCCTTATGGAAACAATGGATATAGTTTATTATCCGGGGTAGAAGCGGAGTTTTGCGTGTGTGTTTGATGCGCTGGATTTCATTGAAAAGTCCCAACCGGGTCATGAGTTGCATGCGGCGAGTAAGACTTCTGTCATATGTTGGAAATAGGCACGTGCAGATTATATAAATGACATGAACATGTAGTGAATCATAAGATAAACAGTATTGTATAGTGTTGCATGACACGTACTCGCTCCTCCCGCGGTAGTAACTCCTCCTTCTTCGTTTTTTTTTACGTTATCGGAAAGATTCGGTAAAGCTAATTTTTCTTTTATAAATCTGACTCTTCGGAGATATAAAGGATGTCATACTACTCTATAGGTACTCCAGATTAACATCAGAAATGCAGCAATAGCGTGTGTTATGTGAGCTTTAACATGAGGTTAACATTATGCTAACATGATCTGACATGAAGATAACATGAAGCCAGCATGATTTATATCGGCCTCATTGCTTTCTTGATATCGGTATAGGTCATAAAAAAACAATCGCCCAACCACTAAATTAACAAAACACAGACACACACACATATTAGACACAATAAGTCGTCAAACAGAAGTGCATTGTGTGACCAGATGTGGTTGGGAGAGAGAGAGAGTCCTTCACTGTAGTTCAGGACATATCGGGCAATAGTATTTACTCCACAATTTTCATGCAGAAATGTGTTGTTTCAGTAGACTTACCTGTAACATTTAACACCCAAAAATCAATGTGTTATATGTACACACCCTATTAATTCACAGCATCCTTAACTAAACTGAATTAAAGAATTCAGAGTCAATACAGTTGTGGGTGTAAACGGACCACACGCAAGTCTATAAACTAGGAAAAAAGTAGTTGCAATTTATACTTCCCTCCCTTATCATGCAACTTTGGTAACTGATATATGCTGCACAAATTACCCAAACACCCGATGACTAAAACTGCACTCCGCACCGGCCAACCTGAAAAGTTCAACAGAAATGAGCTCAGTGGCGCCCTCTCGCTGAGTGATGGAGAATTGAATTACCTGAGTTGAGAGCGTGATCATGCTCTACACCTGAAGTGGGAGGTCGCCCGGACCCAGAGAAGTGGGATAGGTAATGGGGCGGGGTCTGCTCTTCATCACCCGAGAAGCTCCTCCTCCTCAGAGGCCCACCCAAACCGATCGGCCTCCTCCCAACTGGAATCTTCCTCTCTAAACACCAAGCCAGACTGAAGTTACCGAGGTTACTGAGTTACCCAGGCTACCGAACTCCACTCCACTGTAGACCACCCCTACCACTGAGTCCAAATTTCAAGTGAGAGCTTAACCTTAATTTGATTTCTAATGGACAGAAGGGTGATTCAGATTGAAGCATACCCACAACATTATGACCCCTGACCTCTGTCTTGCTCAGATTCTTCTCACCCTGAGGTAGCGTGACACTCTTTTCAGCTGCTACTGATGATGGTGATACTGGCTAAAGTTGTCTGTGCTTATCTAGAACCCCACTGAGTCATGACAACTGCCACAGACCATCAAGCAGAACCAGACCAATCCCAAGCCAGAGAAAAAACAGAGGACCAGTTTGCCCCCCAAATCAGTGATCGATGAGTGGAGAGGAAAAGAGAGAGAGAGAGGTGGCCAGATAAAAACTAATAGGACTCACTTTTCTTTTGTCCCTTATACTGTGCAGTCTTCTTTTTCTGTTTCGAGACATTCGGTGGTGCCTCTCTCATGGCTGAGGGAAAAAGTAACAGTATTACTCGACACAGATAATAAATAAAACCTCATATAAATAAAATAAAAAAGATGTGATTACATTAAAAAATAGCAATATTATTTGTGACCCTGGACCAGAAAAACTCATAAGTCATATTTGTAGCAATAGCCAACAACACATTGTATGGGTCAAAAAAAAGACAAACTTTTATGCCAAAAATTATTAGGATATTAAGTAAAGATAATGTTCCATGAAGATATTTTGTACATTTTCTACCGTATACATGTAAAAAAATATATATATTTATCATTAGTAATGTGTGTCGCTAAAGACTTTATTAATTTATTTTTATTATTAATAATTTATTATTATTTATTAAGGGTGTCACGATTTCGATTTTAAATGCTGCACATGATTTTAAATAGAAATCGATCGAAATGAACGGCAAATTCACACAAGGCGTAAGCGTTTATGCTTCCCATTGACTTTAAATGGTTGAAGTCAAGCGTTGGCGAACTGAATTGTGGATCCGTCGGCGCCGCATCACTGCCGTTGCTCGCGGCAGAAGTTGAACATTTCTCAACTTTTCAAGTGGCAATGCGAGCGTCAGCCACTCAGATTGTCTTATGCAAATAACCTAGGGAGAGCCAGCCAATTACGTTTATGAAAGACCGGAGCATGTGCTGCGGCCACTGTGATTGGCTGTTAGCCACGCTTCAGACCAGCCTTCCGATAAGCGTTAACGCTTTTGCCCTGTGTGAATGCGCTGTAAGTCACAACCTCGAACTTTGAATTAAAAAATGACATCGTCGATGCTGCCGGCTCCCATGTCACGTACGGTCGGCTTGCCAAGCGGGAAAAAACACACACGTGTTGAGTGCTGGGAGTCAACCTCCTCTAACTTTGCTAACTACAGCCAGTCAAAAGATAGCATGGCAGATGCAGGAGACACCATGCGAGCTGATCTTTACATGGGGAAAAAAAAATAGCGAGCGCTTTCAGCCTTCAGCTGAACGTCGTCTGTGCCAGGACCAGTCGTTTCTCTGAACTGAGATCTGTTTAAGTTTCACAACAACTTATTTCAGTTGCTGAAGAGTTATGAAAACATAATTTAAACATGCCTTATTGGGGTATAGTCTCACAATCTCATCTGACGGTAATAATAGCGCGTTTTTAAGGTGCAATGTACTGACAGGAAGTTTCGTTTTATCATGTATGTGCATGTACCATATTTTTCCACTGGCAGCACGACTTACATAGCAGGGCATCTTCGGGTTCATGGTCAGATATTATATTTCATAAAAGTCTAGTGTAAAAACGGTATAGCATTTTTTTGTGCTTTCAAAGAAAAAAATAAAAAGCGAGCACCGAATCGAACCGTGGCCTTAGAATCGAAATGTAATTGAATTGAGGATTTGGAGAATGGTGACACCCCTAATATTTATTATTTATTCATTTAGACAACTTTAAAGGCAACATTAGCTTTCAGATGACGTATAAATCACAATTTAGATTACATCTTGGTAATGTCCACATTAACATAACCGCATATATTTATATACGAAAGCCTATTGAAAATAATTTTATAACTGGCTCTTGTGTGAAAAACACTGCAATGCATGTCAGTAATTAATCTTAACAAAAAAAAAAAAAACACATTACTAAAATGGCAAAAAAGTGTTGCTTGGAGTCCAAATGTCCTGTAATGTTCACTTACTTTGTGTAGCGGGTGGCTGGAGCTGATATCCAGTCAGTTGGCACCAGCCCACAGGGTAGAGATCTGGAGACTCACAGTCCACCCACTGATCATACTCATCCTCCCAACCATCAAAGTGAATGCGCAGGAGTCTGTGGACGATCCTGGTCACCGTGGCAACACACACCAGCCGTGGCTCCATCAGGTCCACTGCCTCCAGTTTCATCCCTTTACGAAAGCCGTGATTCGGCACTTCCTGAAAGCAGGCAAGAAAAGGACTAACTCAGAAATCAAATCATCTTGACATAGAAAACATAGTGTATGTTTCATAAAAGCTCTTTTATGAGAAGTCACAATGTTTCATCTGCTGATGTGATATGTATCACTGTTGCAAGCTTTCAATGAAAAAACACAACACAAAGTCACATTGCTGCCTAACAACTGCAAAAAAGCATTCGGAGGATGTTAATGATATACTTCAGTTAAGAAAGAAGAAGATGATAGCCTAAATCCGTTTTTTACCCATGAGTACCTACTTTGTTAAAGAGCTTCACAGGGGCTGCAATTGAACCTGTTTCTCTGAGGTAGTCAAACCATTTGAAAGGGAGTTTGGTGTACCCTGTGGAGCAGTTTCAGATTCATTAGAAAAGTGATCCGATCAGAGGAACGTGATGAAATAGATAGAAAACGCACCTCTCGGGGGTGTGAGCTCAATGCTGTTAATTTCACAGAAGCCGACAGGAAAGATGGAGGGAGAGGTGGAGTGATAGCAGAACCAGTCGGAGCCATCAGCAGCCTCAGAACCATCAATCCCGATCATAAGGTATCCATCTGCCAATACCTGTGAGCAGGAAAACAAAATATATATATATTTTTTTTTCTGTCACATTAGGGGTGGGCATTATATTTTAATAATTTTCATGGCAACACAAAAACTAAACAGCATTTGATGCAGCTTTACGCACGTAGTGTATGCACATCCCCAGAATTTTGAAACCCTGTGTACACTGTATGTACAGGTCGCGCTTACAGGAGAATGTAGTATGTAGCCAAAGAGATAGAATCCATTTTGTCTAAACACATACGAGTCAAATAAACTATAGGGGTGCGCGGGGGAAAAACTAACGCGGGGTTAGTTGTAACACTGACTGTTTACATTGTTGCACAGGGTTCAGCGATTTGTTTTTCCGGTATTTTTTTCACACTGCCAAAAGACGATCTTCAGCAAATTTATGGAAATGTATAATGTTTTTCCAGAGAGTTATTGATGAATGAGTGTTTTGGTGGCACGCAAGTAAATTTTTTCATCATATGTTTTTTTTCGGTTTCTGAGTCGGGTGTGTTAGATACCAAATCCAATGCCATGTCATGTTAATCGTTGTCTTGTTGACTAAAACATAGCATCGTTTTGAAATATGTCTGCAGCTCTAAACAACTTTTTGGTGGGCTTGAAAATATTTTGACCCAGCGGGGTTAATTGTAAAGCTGTGTTACAACTAACCCCTCAGCACTTATTATATGAAAAAGCTAATGTTAGCATAATTCTTGCCGTTGTTTTAAATAGGCATCACATGAATTATTGCTGGCTGCCAACAAAATAAATGTGCCTGTCTTATCAAAAATCATGTGTCAAATTTATTTTTGTTCATATCTTTAATATTGATTGAATAAGGTCACGTCAAAGATTGAAATCATAATGAAATGAATGGCTAAAATCAGACTTTGATTTTCATTATCTCAGAATTTGATTTTGAGACTTTATGGTTTTTACAGACTGGGTCACATATAAAAAACATTTGTGTCATAATTGTACTGCTTTTTCTTACATATTAAGACATTTGTATCCATTTATAACTAAACTATGGTTAGATGAGGGATGAAGAGTGTAAATACCTGTCTATTATAGAAAGAAATATAATAAACAATATCCACTTCAAGTATATTGACAAAATAGCATTGAAATATTTGCCTGCAAACTTAATTTTTAGCAAGTGTTATAACTAATCCCTTGCCTGTTACAATTAACCCCACCTATGGGGTAAGTTGTAATGTTTGCACTGCGCTCACGTTTGGTATAATTGTCCAAGAATGGTAAGCAAAACAAACTTCAAACGGTAATTTGTAGCAGGGTTATGTGTGTTGCTTGTGTAAAAATATAATTAATCAAACTCAAATATTTTTTAATGATTGAGCCAAAAACAAATAGCGTTAGATTGTGCCCCGCTCTCTCCTACTTCGCTAGGCTGTTCATTCAATCGTACACGTACGTTCGCATACACATAAAAAACTGACTATACTCTCTCTTATTATTACATCATAAATACTAAAGATATTAACAACTCTATATTTGGCCATTGAGACACCTCAAAGACGTTATAAGAATATAGGAGTGTTAACATTCCTTTGTTTTAAACTTTTTACTCGCCCTTTAAAAGAAATGACTGGCATTTTACCTTTCTTACAGTAGCAACACATATAGCTGAAAGATTGAGGGGGTCGATCGCCTCTAACTTCATCCCATCTTTAAACCATTCACCGCTCTGGTCCACATCCCTAACCTGTGGATTTAAAAGATGACACGTAAGCCAGTAAACGCAAGGGAATATAAAAACAAGAAATAAAATAAAAAAAACAATACCTTAACAAACAACTGTGAAGGAGCATCCATCAGACCCTCTATTTTCTTCATCACCTCTGCAGACAGCAACATTACAATTTTAGATTTGTTAGCCACAAACTCATCAAATTGTCCTTGAGAAAATGGACACTTATCACCATTTCTATCTACATTTATTAAAAACTTTGATACAAAGCGATTACAAATGAGGCTAAAGGTGGTTGCACACCAAAAAAAAAAAGCGTTGCGTCGCGTAGCGTAGCTATCGCACACCGGAAGTGCACATTAAATATCGCAAGCTTAGCATTTACTTCAATATGCAAAATATGCATTAGCAGCCTATATTAATCGTTAACGATTTGGGATAAATATGATGTTATTTTTTTGTTAAAGTATGCAACTAGATTGTTTTAGATTCATGGCACAACGCATGCTTATGGTCCAGTGTGCGACCCCCTTAAAAATGTGTGATTAAACTGAAGTGAGATCACAAGTAGTGTGAACACACAAAACAAATCAACATCTTTATCATTTCACTGACCGGATCTTTTGAAACGGTGTCCGATGCTTCGAGACCAGCCAATAGAGTGGATGAGTGGGCTGAACATGTGACACCAAAAGTCATCAGTGCCATCCTGACTCTCTTCGTAGACCAGACGCAGACGCCCACCGATCACCTGCTCCACCAGGGCGACGCGAGTCCGGCACAGGTGGGTCTTATCAACCACTTCCACACGCATCAGTTTCTTAAATGGGTACTGCATGTTCTCATGCACCTTTAAAAGGGGTTGACAACTTTCAATTAGGTTTACATACTACTGCATAGATTTTGATACTGTAAACCCGTAACACCTTTAAATCTAATGACTGACGCATATGTAACAAGTAGATGTTGTACTACAGGTTTATCCAGATCTAATTGAGAAGTTTTATAATGTCTGCTAGGGTACAACAACGCCTTACCCTTGTGGCAAAATCCTGTGGAAGAGTTTTGGCTCCAGTGAGTCGCTTCACGAGAAACGCTTTCCAGTTTGAATACTTATGCTGGATGGCTGTTAAAGGAAATAAAAGGAAAATCACTCATTTGGTAACAGTTACATTTAATGGTTCAAGCAACCTGCTTGATCTGTATATGTTGTACATACATTTAGGAGGCACCAGTGGCTTTCTACTAGAAGCACACCATCCAACAGGGTGGACTTCTGGGATACACATATTACACCAGAAGTCTTTGCTTGAGTCGTTATCAAAACCTTCATAACGCAGGAGAGCTTTAAAGCCTGAAAGCGATGAAAAATATATTTGACATGTAATACCTAGGAGAGTTATCACAAACAACAGCTGTCATATAAAACGTGGACTCTTTACCTGCAAGTTTAATAATCCCTGCTACCCAGTAAACTTTTGTGGAGAGGTTTGTGTCAGAATTGAGGACCTCCACTCTTACTCCTTCAGTTATGTCACCCCAACACAAACCCATGGGCACCTAAAAAATGACCACACAAATCCAGTATTTATATTTTATAACAAAGCCAAAAGATTGGGGTTTTAATCAAAGCACTGTACTCACGTGTTTAAAACAGCTGACTGGTGCCCCAACCAGATTATTGCTACAGATGTACTGGCCCCAGTCAAAGCCTTCAACAGGAACCACTGCATGAGAAAAAACTAATTATTATAAAAGCTATTAACAATAAAAAAAAAAGAGGAGCAGAGAGGATGCAGAAAATCCAGTTAACCCAAAGAGTTAGGATCAATATATATTAATATTAATGTCCTATACAGATAACTCGAACTCCATACAAACACGTTAAGTAAGTATTGAGCAGACAATGTTATACAGACAATAACATCATTATTACAGTTCAATTCTGTACCTGATTTTGATTTAGCTTGGTTCTGTTGATTTGCTTGATACTGTGCATAAGCTGCCAACTTTGCCATTAAAGGCTGTTTTTGTAAGACCTTTGCCTTTTTCGTTGGTGGTTTACCCTTGATAGGACACAAGCAAAATACATAAACCTTTTAAGAAAGTCCTTGTATAAAGGCCATGAACAAATCTATTTCTCCAGCAGTCCATGAATATTTACCTGAAGTCTCGCCAGTATACTGGCCTTTTTAGAATTGGAGGAATAGCTTCTGGAGCAGGACACGCTGCAAAATCTCTTCGTTTTAGAGTAGAAAGCATCCCGGACACCGACCATACCACACATCTCACAGGTCGCTGAATGAAAAAAAATGAAAAAATATCAAACATCTATTTTACATACAACACAGCTCAGATGCAGAAAAACAGGTGTGTTTTTGTGTTGGTATGAGGACCACTACTGAAAATACTATCTTTATCCACTTCTCAGTAAAAAATTTTTCTTAAAGAGCACCCTTTTAATTGCTAAAAAACAACATTATTTACCACATACTGTATTTTTTTAGCTCCAGATTTCACTATCTTCCTAAACGCACAGATTTGGCTAGCTAATCTGTACATTCTGATTGGCTTGAATAGCCAGAAATGTGAAGCTCCTTACCATGTTTGAAAGATTCGGTCACAATGCAATGCTAACAGGAGTTAACTTACAGGCTGTGAGACAACGCAGGAGGAATTATGATAATGTCGATCTTGTCTACATCACCAATCCCAGGAACTAAACTGTTTCTTATAATCTGTGTGTTTGTTGTAGTCCAAGAAAAGAGGTTTATAAGAGACGATAACTTGCGTAATCTTTACTATGGGGTTTGTACCTTTGCATATCTTTAACATACTTATGTACTAATACACTCTTACACACCAAAGGAAATAGGTGCCCTTTAAAGAGATAGATCACCCAAAAAACTAAAATTGTCATAATTTACTCTTCCTCGTGTTGTTACAAACCTGGATAGATTTCTTTGTTCAGCTGAACACAAAGGAAGATATTTTATGCAATGTTTTTAACCAAACCGTTTTTGACCACCATTGACTTTCATAGTAAGATATTTTCCTACTATGGAAGTCAATGGTGCATTTGTTTCCTGCTTCATTGCAAATATCTTCCTTTGTGCTAAGCAAAACAAAGAAATGTATACAGGTTTGTGACAACATAAGAGTGAGTAAATGATGACAGAGTTTTCATTATTGTGTAATTTATCCCTTTAATTCAAATAATATATTATAAAATATTTCAATGTATATATTAGAATATATTTCAAGTATTATATTATGGTATAAATCTCATAATCAAATAATATTTGCAGAAATACAATGAGGTTTTGAATGGAACACAATGTTCTAGACAGCATCTTGTGTGCTTTAGTAAAAGCAAGGACATCTTTTTTTACAAGTCAATGTCATATTATGTTTGTTAAGTGTGGAATCTGTAATATTTATTTATTCTTTAACACCATAACTTTGTCGTTCTTTCATTTACATTTGGTAAATGCTTTAATCCAAAACAACTTAGAGAATTATTTTGCTTTTTTCATTTACATTTTTTATTAAACAACATTTAAAATGTTTCATCAGTATGTGTGTTTGCTGGTTTTAAACCCATGACTTTTTGCACTGAGCTATACAGGAGCTTTTATAAATCCAAAAATATTTTAAGAGTTTGGTTCCAAAATCTCATTTTTTGATTGTGCAATCCAATTAATATCAATCAAATTGCAGTTGGTAGCACAATAAAAACATGTTAACATAATAATAAACATATTTTAACAAAAATTTTAAAAAGGGGTTCTTTCATTTTGGAACCAAACGCTTAATTTACTAATTTTCAGATATAAAACTTGGATCCCAGTTGGATATGTAAATGACTAACCCATTCCTGCTTTTCCATCAGGATAGGTGTACACCTGGCCGTTGTTTTTGATGATAGGAAGGCTGGCGGGGATGCTCGGCACCTCATCCTCGCTGTCCTCCGAGCTAGAGCTGCTACTGCTGTCTTCACTGCAGCTGTCATACCCATCAAACATCCCGAATGAATCTCTCCTCTTCCGCTCGGAGCGGGGTGTGTGCTCAGCCTTTGCGTGACAAGAAAAGGGACCAATCAATTAAAGAAAAGGCTGAGAAAATACAGGTCCCTCAAATGACACCCTTTGATATAATATGACTGTTATAAAGGATGATTAATACTAGTCTTAACTATAATATTCAGTAGTTTAACTATAAATAAGCTGGGAATTGGAAAGCAGATCAACTGCAGTCTCTCACAGGTCACAAAAAAGGAAATATCGTATTTAAAAGGGGGTAGCAGCACTCAATATCCCCACAGGGCACTTGAGGACAGGATATACCAAAAGTTCAGGAAGAACAGTTTTTATTGCCATTTACAAACAAACATTTAGGTATATTTACAAATATTTTCATCGCTGACTGGTGCAATGGAAAATGATTTGGACAAGACCGTATTTAAAAATGAATTATTTCACATCTCTTCCCTATTTTATTTAAACGTCCATTTCCTCTATCTAAAATACAATTTCACCCAGATCCATACCTTTAAACATTCCCATAAACCATTTAAAATGGTTTGATGGCCATATCACAAGATAAAAACACATAAGATACACGAGCTATAAAAACACAAACAAACAGACTACGGTTCAACCCAATGAACTGTCTAACAATACAGGGTTTTTTAGTCATTTTGAATGCTCCAAACGTTCAAGGATAAAGTATTTTTTCTCCAAAAAATGCTGTTAACTTTTTTACGATTTGAAATACGAGCATAAACACAAACATATACACATACATCGGCCTGTGAGGGGATTTTAGCACCACAAAACACACAGATAACCAGTTAAATTTACAACATTTAACGAGACAGCTGGTTTAAATGAGCCATTACAAAACAAGCAGGCTGTTTCAGGTGGTTTTAGAAAAATAAATAGTGTAGTTTGTGTGAGAAGCAGCATCTGTTTCTGACAACCAAAACAAAGAGGACGGCTAACACTGCTAGCCGCTAACTACGCTAAATCAAGGAAGCGGGATAAATAAATTCTTTCTTACCATATCTCTGGGATTTTCCATTAGCCCTTCATACAAATCGGTGTTTTACGTCCGTTGTGATGTGTTCCGAAAGCCCCCCGAGGGGAAGGGCCTGCCTTAAAATAATTTCACTCCAAAGCAAAAAAATAACTCCAGTTGATTATCAACAATTGTCATGGCTCGAATGCGCATGCGCGTGGGTCTACAATGATTGACGTGAGTGGCCGCCAATCGCACCTTACCGTTTAGGAAGCGTTGCACCATATAAGGTCATCGGAAATGTTTAAATACAGGGCAAATAAGTAAACTTTGGGGTGCTTTAGCAGATTTATTGACTATACAATTCAAAATAGTAATAGAATATAATAGACAGGTTGAAATTATATTTGTTAGTGTATGACCAGGTGGATTACCAAATGAGCTAATTAAGATCAAATTCAGGGTGTTGTAAACTTTATGTACAATATTATAAACACTTGTAAATCAATTGTGTTAACCAAAGGAAATAGTTTTGTACACGAGAGCCAGTAATGCAGTAACAAAATCATTACAATCGTTTGCAAGTCTTTTACAGTAATCATGGTATGCAGCTTCATGGTAAGCAACAAAATGTATTTGTAATTCTTGAAACCCAACTACATCTTAAAACTATTTATTAGCATTTACTTACAGTCGTTTCAAAAGAATTTGTATTAGACAAAAATATACTAGTCAACATTTGAAGTGGATCAAAAAAGTTTATCAAAGTTGTCCTGAGACAAGAATGGGTATTAGGGATTGGTTTTATGTCAACTTTTTTGAATGGTTTTGATCCACTTCGAATGTTGACTAGTGTATATTGCCATATTAATCAAATGTAAAGCTTAAATGCACTGTAAGTCGCTTTGAATAAAAGCATCTGCCAAATACATAAATGTAATGGCGCAGATAAACTTTATAAAATATTTTTTACCATCTGCTCAATCCATGTTACCCTTTAATAGAGTTTGTATTTTTATTATACATGATTTTATGACCAGAATTCAGTAAATAAATGTTGTTTTTACCATATTTTTTAACAAAACAAAGGGTATGTAATAATAAAACTGTTTCTAACAACCATTGATCGTTAAGCAACGGTTTACCCAGTTTACACAGAAAAACTATAAAGCAAATCAGGAATAATATTAATCTTTATTATATTGTACAGTATATATTACATAGGACACCATTGCAATAAAACTTAAGTCACAACATAACACTTGACAAAACAAAATGCCAACCATCTATAACTCAACACAAAGTAACAGTAACAGTTTGGTGCAAAACGGCATTAACACTGAAGTTTCTAACTAACTCAGTCATGAGTTCCCTGAGCACTGCTCTTCAACAGTCTCTTTAAACATTTAATGAAAGCCAAAGAAGAGCTGAGATAACACCCATAGTACATGAAACAAAACAAGGAAGTACAAATGGTACAAAAAACGTCAACTGCTCTTCGGACACTTGATGAAAACCAAAGAAGTTTATGCTACATTCAAAATGTGAAAACAAATCCTTATTTGAGAGAATTATGCAGTAAATACAGTCAGTCCAATCAGGTGGCATAATCCTGTAAGGCTCTCTTTCAGCGTCGGGTTGCACGTGCTGAATGCTAAATGAAGGTAGCGACTGGTCTCTAGGAAGGACAGGAGGATGCAGGATGACATCATTAGGTCAATCAAAATAAGGGTTTGTTTACACAACAACATCTTCAACATAAACCAGCATCGTTTTCATGCATTTTGGCTGTTTATTTACACAACAACGTCCTGCAAATGGAAAAAAAGTGTTGACATCTCCGTGTTATCTGTGAAAACAGTGATGCCATGCGCAGGTGTCATTTAGTTAAAAAGGCATGCGCAAGTATAATTAAAACAACCGCGGCCTACAGGATTGTGTTTGTGCTGCTCAATAATTGCGTACGTTTTTATTTATGCATTTATTTATTTTACGTACACTTGAATTTCTTACGAAAACTTTTCGGCTAATTCACAACACGTGCGTACGCACATTCATTTGTTCTTGTTCTTATGTAATTTGGAGTTTTCTACATGAGGGGCCGCGTGCACAAGGTTGGTAATTTCCATAAAACACGGCCAGACCAGCTCCATTTAAGGGCTTTATGCAACGCTGGTCCACATAAAATTTTAGAGCAGTTTGTCATAGAAGCAAAAGAGCTTAAAAAGAAATCCATGATCATATTTCTTATTGGCGGTAAAGTTCCGTTTTGCTTTGCAATTTTTATTTTGGAGTTTTTGCTGTCCAACGATCGGAGTTACATTAAAAAACTATTGGATGCGTTAACAAATATGACATTTCATTAATATGACAGAGACACGCATCTGTATCTAAAATAAAACAGACAGGAGATCAAGTGATTGACGTTTGGACTTCTTATTTCATTTACATGACTTTTACATTAGGCATTAAGCAGATGCTTTTATAAAGAGATTTAAAAATTGAGGAACGAAAGCCTAAAGATTTGTCATTGTATCTTCTTCATATGTGTAGAAAAAATAAGTAGACTATAATAATGTATAATATATACTACTACCACTACTATAGATCATTTATAATCATAATAATAATAATAATAATAATAATAATAATAATAATAATAATAATAATAATATATATAATACAGAAAATATTATAATATAAAAAATATAAATCACATACATTTTATAAATCAACATTATTAAGCTAAAAGTTATAATTATACCCTAGTATTTGATTATCGTGTACGTGATTATTCCGTACAAGTGGTTTTAGGTTTTCTTGAATTTTTGCGTACATTGATATGAAAGTTTTTGTTGAATCACGATTTTTTCGTAGAAAAACATCTGTACGCACATCTCACGCACAAATTTGTGCGTACACATGCTTCGTGAATAAGACCCACTGAGTTTATTAACGCTTCTCCAACAAAGTTTATAAAATGTTGCAAATTTACAGGTACCTCATCATCCGTTAAAACAAAACTGCTTAATGCGATCGCCATCTTGATTGTTTTTATTTGTCCAGGTGTGTAGCATTTCTTTAGAAAGTAACATCGCCATCTACTGGCCTGGCATGCATAATACGTTTTTCCCTATTTATGTATTTTTATTTATTCTTCACATCATTCCAGCACATATTGCTATACTCATGGCGAGAATTATATTCCATACTAAAGTTGATCCACACAAGTTTTCAATACACAGGTTAGTAGTGGGGCAAAATGGTTTCTCCAATTCGCATAACTTTCATGTTTTTGGCCTTTGGGAGGAAACCGGAGTACTCCTACGCTGACACAGAGAGAACATGCAGACTTCACACAGAAATGCCACCTGACCTAGCCGGGGCTCGACCGGGGACCTTTTGCTGTGAGGTAAGTGAGTCACTGTGCCGCCGCTATAACATTTTAAGTTGTTTTTACGGATTTATGTAAATGCAGACTGTTTTGACAGCATTGTGGTGCATAAGTGAAAACATTTGAGTTTTTTTACAACGTCGTTGTCATGTAAATATACCCTTAGATGCATGAGCATCTATTCAAATACCGGACACCATACTGATTGATGATTTGGGGTAAAACTTACCAATATCAAAGCATACAAATCTTTGGTCTGTTGTCAGTTGAATTCCTCATCAATAGTGTCATCCACACTTCCAGAAATCGAGGCGACTTCTATAGAAAAAGAGCGAAATGTTACCGAAAGTTTATTAAGTTTAGTGTTAATTTACAGTTACCTTTAAGTCACGTATGACATTACAGTGATGTTTGCACCATTAAAACAGACAATTATCTCTCCCATTAAAGCAAAATCCCATGTGCAGTGTAAATGAACTCTTTCCCCCTGACACTGGCACAGTGAAACCAGACATCCCATGGAGATTAACAATACCCCTCCACAGAGACTTAAAACTGGATATAACCACCACAGTGCTCCAGTGTGTTAAGTTATAGATAAAGGTTAAACCTTTCGTTGATTCATCATCGCCATCTTTGCCTTTCTTGCTTTTGAAATCCACTTGCTTTGGTTCCTGAAGTTCTTCCCCACTTCCACTTTCAGCTTGATTTTGTTGTACCTCTTTATTCGAGCCAGGACTCAACATCCGGTACCTCCCGTCACTGTCTATCAGGCATGGTTTACCTTCTAAATTTCCTTCTATACAGGACACACTTGTGCGTTCTTCAGTGCCGTTGCAAATAAAGTCACTTTCACTACTACTACTAATATCACTAAGAGTGATTATTTCCTGATTCTGGTGTGCACAAACAGGTCCTGGTGCCATTTCGGCATCTTCGGCACTTGATAAATCCGAGCTTATTTCAATCACAGAGAGAGAGGATGTGGTGGTCTCACCCCAAGATTCTGTGGAATACGAGGATGTTGTGGTACCAGAGCGAGGCATGGTAGTGCTGAGAGAAGCCTCGGATGAATCCTTAGAGGAAGTGAGGTAATACCACACACCTCTTATGCTATTACTGCTGTTACTGCTCCCTAAACTCTCACTACCATCTACAACACTGGATGAGCCCGTCTTTTCCGATTCGGTAGACGTCACATTTTCCCTGGCAGAACGATGCGAGTGACGCGACCCTATGAAAACATCATCACTCAGTGTGAACGAATCCAGGGTGGACATCAATGCCTCCACACAGGACGGAGATGTAAATGGGGAGGAGATCTCGTGAACCGCCTGCACTTGTAATGGCGACAACGGGGTCAAGTTGTCAGACTGGATCCTGTTTTCAAAAGCCAGCTGATTTGGTGGTTCCACCACTGAAGACGACGACTCGAGTATGTGGCTGACCAGCTCGCTCAAGTTCTGAGAAGGAGTGGAGTGGATCAGAGAAGACGACAGGAGACCGAAACCAGAGCTCTGGTCGATGTCAGCACGCTCAACCTCCGGAGAGCCGGTGAGATTTGATGACCATTCCAGGTTTCTGAGCCACGGATGTGCTGAACCTTAACAAATGTCACCCATGGGCTGGTTATACACAGACGAACTGAATAGTTTTATTCACACTGCCCCAGTCTCTCAGACGACAGCAATAATAAGTCTGTTCACTTACTTTCTAAAGCAGACTGTCCACAAAACTATTTTCCATTGCATAGTACCCCACGGTTTGGGTCGGGTCAGCATACTTATGGAGGCTTTTCCACTGGGTGCAGTATTATATAATTTTTTTAGTCCGACTTCGGTTGGGGTACAAAGCAAGCCGAGCTGATACCAAAACGTGATTCAAAAACACTGTAGATAACTGAATGGTCTGAGAGAATCGTCACTACCAGCGTCATCGCTATAATGTAAAGATTAGCTTTACCCTCATGCTAGCTTGCGCTGTCTCAAGTAAACCTGTTGTCATCTATGCTTTGCTGTAAGTTCCCAAACTCCCTTTTAGCGATAAAAAACATACACAGTTTGAGAATCAGGAACACCATACCAGTTTTTTCCAGCCTTGCAGTTTGTGGCGGCACATTCGCGACGCACACGTCCGCATATATGCTTAAATGCAACTTAAATGAGGCTCAGCAGAGTGCATCGACTGATTCCACAGGTGTTTGTACAGAAACTGTCATGTGAGAGAGGTAGCGATAAACGCGATGTGCAAACATTAATTTGTGGTGGTCAAATTTAATTTTGTGGCGGATTGAGAAATAATTGAATGAATGGGGATGTATAGCATTCCAACAACGCTCTTGTATATGTACTTGTATAATGTCACAGCAGTAGGCAGCGCAAATAGAACGACACGCCTATAATCCCTCCCACTCCTAAGTGATACTAAACTCGATGGAAAAGCTAACCAAGTCAAAGTGAGGTGAGCTGACCTGACCTAAACTGTGGGGTACTATGCAATGGAAAAGCGCCATTTGTAGATTGAGTAAGTAAGCACCAATTTGATTGGCTGACTTTATGCAAATGCAACTTTTGCAGGTAAGGTCCTGACTGATCCAAGCTTTATAATGGTAGTAATGGATGATCCGATCGGTCGTAGATCGGTATCAGTCAATCATCGTATTAAACGACTCAATCGGTACTTGCTAAATTTGCTAAATTCTCATAAAACTAATCTTTATATTTACTTTTGTCATCATAGGGCTCCTTAATGCGGGTGCAATGAGACACCATTTTTACGCAGTGCAAGCATTTTTACAATCAGTTGCTCATATGTGACCTGCAAATTTGGATTTCTCTCTCTGCCTTTACAGAGATATGTGTATTTTCTATGAGGGTGCACTCCAGTCCTAACATGCAGCGCAACAAGTCTTCACATCCCCATCAAACAGCATATAAAACATATCACAGACATTGCATCTTCATGCCAAAAGCTTATTTGTGAAGTTTTAACAGTTTAATCTTTCTTTTATTCTTTATCAGATTGAAAAATGCGTATCAGGCTTTGGTATTGGCCGATCATGACGACAAGAAATTGGTACTGGCTGCAAAACCTCTGAACGGAGCATCCCTAATGGTAGTAAATTGAGCTTCTTATCTGAAGCCAAAAAGTCTATCCATCCTTCACAGAAGTAATCTACACGGCTCCAAGTATTTAATAAAGGTCGTCTGATGACAATCGATGTGATTTTCTAAGAAAAATATAAATATTTAAAACTAAAATGTCTGACGCACGTTCGCAAGAGGTTTGGACAGCACCCACCCTTGGATGAGTTTGAACGCATGACGTACTGCGCAATTATAAAGCTTGGAACAGCCAGGACATTTTCTAATGTAACTCCGATTGTGTTCTTCTGAAAAAAGATAATCATATACATCAAGTATGACTTGAGAATGAGTAAATCATGTTTTTGTTTTTTGAGTGAACTATCCCTTTAAATAAGTCACCGTTTCATTTTTATAGGTGTGTGTATGTGGTGCTGGGGTGCACTTTTTTTGCACAATTTCTTTATGTTTTTCACACTGCTGTTCATGGTATTATCGCAAATTCCTTAAGGTCTCACTTAGATTACACACCCCCAACTGCTTTAAGTAAGTAAACAAGAAGGTTCAAGCATCTTGTTCATATTTTCTTCAGGTTGGAGGCAACATACCCGACAAACTGATGCAGGACATGCTGAGTTCTGAGGTTGCTCCCGTCATGTCGTCCTGCGAATATCCAAACACAAAATCCATTACTGCTGTTATCACCTTAAAAACAAACAAACACTATAACAAAAAGTGCTTGTTTCCTTACCAGCATCTTCTGCAGTGATCTGGACTCCCAATCTCCCCTCAGGCCAATCCCTTCATCCTCACAGCTCATGGCATGACCGAGGCGAATCAGTTCCTTGCCAATATCCAATGTCTGGGAGGGAACAGACAACAGATGAACACATTTATGCACATTTTTAGAAGATGCAATGTAAGTCTCGGGTACGCCTAGAATAAATCTGAAGTTTCAGTGGCTCTGGGCGGGGCTATGCTTTAAGGAGGATTAAAAAAGGAATGGGTTGATTTTTTCATTGTAGGGGGGTTGTGTTACACTGCCAACACACATTGATGTCCAAACACCTTGTAAAAGTGGATTTTGCATAATATGGGCACTTTGATTAATATTTTTATAAATTGACTGAAAAAAAAGTGTGACTTGCTTGACCATGCAACTCTTGCTGAGACATTAGCCGTTTCTCAATATGCGTTCTTGTCTATACTTGTGTTCTTGTGGACTTGTGAAACGTCATCAGTCGCGGACCAAGTACTGTTCCAAATCAAAGTTCGCATCAAGCCCAAGTTCACATAAAATCCTCGGATGTGTTCTTGATCCGCCCATTTTATCGAGGATGCATCAGAGGAGACTTGTGTGGACTTATGACAGCGAAGTTTCCCAGAATGCATGTCGTGTCAGGAGTTCGTTCTTCCGAGTCTGAACTTGCAAGTTCGAACTACGAAGTCCGAGTTTGGCATACTTGGTATTGAGAAACGGCTAATATCAGAGTAAACTTTTCAAGCATGTGAAGGTGAATGCTTACTGGTTAGTGGGCCATTAATGTTGGAGATATGGGTGATAAAATCCTACCTATTTTCTACATGCTTAAAGACAATTTGTTAAGATAGACATGTTGACTCATTTTTCATGCCAAAATGATTTAGAACAAAGTGCATGTGAAGAAACCTGCCAAAGTTTAACAATTGAGTTTAAGAGAGGAGGGGCTTGTTTGTTTTAACATCCAAAGCCATTATTTTAATGGTGAAAAACAAATTAAAAGATAAAACCCTTATATAGACGTGTCAATATAGAAAGTGTCTAAAACCATGGACTGACTTTATTAGGGTATAAGCATCACAAGACTTGGATTTAAATGCCAATGTTGACTTCTGACCTTTCCATCACTGTTATCATAGAGTTTAACATTGGGCCAGGATGAGATCTCAGAATGAGAGTAACTGTGCAGTTTAGCCAGCAAAGGTTTCCATTCGGCGCAGTACGTCATGTGTTCAAACTCATCCAAGGCGGCCTCCGTCCAAACCTCTCCTGAAACAAAGTGAGCAGGGACAACATTTTACTTTTCCTCTGTCTTTGTTTATTTCCTATTTCGTTTAAAAACCTCTGTACGTTACTCTTTACCTGCCGGACGAACCCCCGCTAGACTACATTCAATAGCTTGGAAGGGGAGGCTTAAGAAGTCACTTCTAAACAACACAAAATAAATGTCAAAAAAACTCAAATAACTGCATATTCAACATTTCCGAAATCTTTCAGTCTACTGCTGACCTCATGCTTCGCAAATGCTCTCGTGGAAGCTCGCCATTATCTCCGAAGTCCACATAATACAAGTCCACCAATCCAGAATCCAGATTTCCCAACACCCGGGCACGGTTCCATGTGCCGTGGTCTCTATATGAAGCAGCCACTATGTCTCCAACAATAACGGTCTCCACTCTGTGTTCCTGGGACAGGCAATACTCAACATTATTTTAATATTTACCTTTGCTGTGGACCTGAGAGACCAAAGCGGCTTGAGATAAGCTTACCTGTGAGCTGTCACCATTATAGAAGCGGCTCATTTCGTCTGTCAGTTTATCCAGCTGCAGAGATCGGACCCCCAAAATCTGGATCCAGAAATGCTGAGGATTCTCGGATGCAGATACGTAGACTTCCAGGTGCTCATCGGGCTGGAAGCTCAGGTCGGGGCTGGGGACTGACAAAACAGATGGACTGATATAGATTTTTATTCTACATTCTTAAACCTTGCAAAGAAGGGTTAGGTGCATGACTCTAATTCTTACTTTCAAATTTTGAGATCTCCAGAGGTGATACTGGAGACAGGATCTCCTCTGATTTGGGAGAATGTTCAGCCGTATCATTGCCGTCTACGAAGCCATTGACTTTAACAAGCCTGTCTTGTTTGAGATCAGACTCTGGTGAAGGTAAATCTTTGCCATTGAGTTTTAATAATTCCTTCTCTGGTCCTCGAGTTTTGTTAAATTGCTCCATCTCTGGTGGCTTCCTCTTCTGACGTAATGCAGAGGACTGACTTATCCGCTTTCGCACGGTTTCGCTCTCAATGACCTTCTCCATGATCATCTCCTGAGAAAACATAATACAGCTGTCTCTTCATCTTAACCTTATTAATCAAAACTTCACAGTCTTCAAAGTAAGAAAATAATTTCACCTTTGCACTTTGAACTTCCTTGCGAGTACCAGTTATCGTAATTTTGCCCTTCTCCTCCAAGCTGCGTCCACGATCTCTTGGGCAGTTCACACGGGCACCTGAGATCCTGTTTATAAACTTCATGGTTTCACCACCACGACCTGGTGCAACAAATTTGATGATTACATGCAACAGACAGACTTATATGGAATTTAAATGCTTAATTAAAAAAAAAAAATAGATCTACCTATGATCCGTCCGAATGCCGTTTGGGGTACTTCAATGACATCATTGATGACCTCACAGTCAGTGGCCAATGTCTCTATGGCACACTGTGCCACAAGAATCTGCTCCGGTGAACCCTTGATGAGAAAATTCACTGAGCTTTGATCTCCAGTGTTCGGTAGCACGTTTATCTGAGCACCAGACTTCTGATTCACCTACACAAACAAGAGTGTTATAGAGCTGCACATGTTACAAATCATACACTACATTGTGCTATAAATTGTGGCTACGTGTTTGAGGTTATAATAAAACTAGATCAGATAAAAATACCAGTGTTGAAACAGATTTAACACTTACTATGTCTAGGAAGTTGCTTTGATATGATGCAATAGATCGGTACACATCAAGTGGAACAGATATTGTGGACTCCTCGTGGCTTTGGCTTTGCACTACAGAGCAAAACAACATTAATGTTAAACCATAAATCATTACGTTTACATGCAACCAAAAAATCAGTTTGTAATTGTATTGATGACTCAATCGGATTGAAAATCCTACATGTAAACACCTCAACTCTTTCGCCAACAATGACGAAGTTAACCCGTCAATTAAGAAAAAACGCTTCCCTGCCAATGACGAGTTTTTCCGTCAATCTGTAATTTTGCTATTAACCACCAGGCGCGCTTATCAAACTTATAAAACCCGAAAGTATTCCCTTAGGGCAAACTGTTTAAACTCCGTGTATGTTTTGAGGATCGATCTGAATTTGATCTCTATCAAAAGTCCTTAGCAAAAACAAAATTATCTCAGCGTTTTGTTTAAAATTTGGTATTTTTGAAAAATCTACTCATATTTGAGAAGTGATAAAAGAACAAATAAAGGTAGGATAAAATTTTTTTGAAAGCAGAGGGTCTGTTAACTTCAAGTCTTATATTTACCTCATTTACACATCACTGAAACATGCAAAAGCAAGGCAATGACAAATTTGGCGACATGCATTATTAAGGTAATGGGGTCACGCGCTTGTACATTCTGCAGCACTCCTGTGTAGTTTCATAAAATTACATAAGCAATAAAATAGCGTTGTGTCTTTCGAAAAGTGTTTTTTCTTTGCCTATATCTAACTTTTCAACTTTGACTTTGTACACTGAGATAAGACGTGAACTCGACAAGAGATGATGTGTGTTGCATTGCCAAGTTCTCTGGTTTTGTGGCAGGATTTTTTTTCTGCGGGATAAAGATTGAAGGATTTTGTTGATTAATTATTGGTATTTGGGCTCTGAATATTCTTTAAAATGCTTTTGGGATAGTTTTGAATGTCCATAGGGCTGGTTTTGATACACAAATCCGGCAACACTGGCTGTGGGCTTGCACAGACGTTTAGTTTGGATTATATAGAATGTAAATTTAAACAAATATTTTAATCAGATTGCAATTTTTAGGGTGCATGTAAACTGATAAAAACTTTGTGCATGTAAACATAGCCAATTAATTATAATTCCAAACAACTAGTTGCCCATTATTGGAGAATGACATTGCATGTCAGATAATGAATGGAAATCACTAAAAAAACAGGGTTTCCCGCAGCACTTTTCAGTTTGGGCGGCCCACCTAAGCTGGGATACCCTACCACCTTAACTCTTTCACCGCCAGCGTTTTTAAAAAAAGTTGCCAGCCAGCGCCAGCGTTTTTCATGATTTTCACCAAAGTTTAATGCCTTCCAGAAAATGTTCTTCTTTAAATATATAAACATACAATATACCAAATGAAAGAACAGACCCTCTGCTTTCAAACAAAACAAAACGTTTCATCCTACCTTTAGTGGTTCTTTTGCAATCAGCTTTTGAATATGGGTAGGTTTTTGCAAAAACACCATATTTTGAGCAAAAAGCAGAGATAATTCCTTTTTTGTGACGGACTTTTCATAGAGATCCGATTCAGAGCGATCTTTAAAACAGACACGGACATGCAGCAGCTTGCCATAGGGCAATACTTCCGGTTTTAAAAAGTTGCGGAAGGGCGCCACCTGGTGGATAATAGCGGTATTGCGGAAAGACGGAAAATCTCGTCATTGGCGGGGAAGCGTTTTCTCTTAATTGACGAGATATCTCGTCAATGGCGGGGAAAGAGTTAACTAGGTCGTCCAAAAACGGGGAAAGAGTTAACTAGGTCGTCCAAAAAAAATTCCACCAAACGCCACATGGCCGAAATGAGAGAAAGACATGGTCCGTCACTGTCTGGAGGATAACTAGCCTGTTGATAAAACATTTAATTCATTACTAATCTAGTATGTGTTCATTTTCTGTCATAGTTTCTTCAAAATTGAGTTTTATTTGAGTGTTTTAAATAAAATATTTTCATCATGACGTGTACGCCCCGCCCCTTTGATTGCCACGCCCCCGGCCCGCCCACCTGCACAACCCTACCACCTTAACTAACAAATTTTCTGCGGGAAACCCTGAAGAATGTTATTAAAAAAAAAAGGAAATATTTTCCCCCAAAAATGATAATCAAATTTCACTTACCACTGCTGCTTCTAATGTGCCGGTAAACAAGGTAGCCCACCGTAGCCCCTACAGAGATGCCTGCAGCCAAAGCCACTTTCTTCCCTGAGCTCAGGCTCCTCCACGGGCCATCTCGCATCGCCGCCATCACTTGGGTCGGGCTAGCCGGGACACTCCACCTAGAGATAAATAATAATATGTACAGTCCACCAACAAATCAGCAGCAAATCTTTACCACACACCATGTACGGTCTTACATAGGCCTTTGGAGCAATGCCATGTAATTTATGATAAAGACTAAAGATGGGATCTTGGTAGTTTGTGTTTTATCAGCTGCTTTTAAACTTCACAAAGAAAATCCGCAAAACATAACCTACTTAATAGCTCATTTTATTTGTTTGACTAATTTTTGTTACCCAATACCACATTTTCCGAAACATACTGAGACTTTAATACCTCTGTAATTGGGTCTAGAACAGCAAAGCCGGTGAAAACCTTAAAAGAATGTAATCTTTCAAATACGCAGCAGCAGTCTTAATAAAACAATCTTTGTTTAACTGAGAAAAGCAACAAAAAGGAGACATTTAAGCACACAGCAAAGTAAAAGACAATAGACTGGACAATGCTGATGCAATAACAGATGACTGAAAGTACAGTAGCTTTCTTTAATGACCAGTGGTGTGACTCTGGCAACATCACAAAGTATAGGTTGCATTTAAAGGAACACGCCCACATTTTGGGAATTTAGCTTATTCACCGTATCCCCCAGGGTTAGATAAGTCCATACATACCTTTCTCATCTAAATGCATCCTGTAAATCTGTCTGACATAGCCCACGCTAGCTTAGCTTAGCACAAAGACTGGAAGTGAATGGCTCCACCTACCAAACTGCTCCCGGAGTGATTTGCACAACTCTGACCGAACTCTCTGCTCCTCACCAGGGGGCTTCTCGGGTGCTGCGAGCAAATCAATCCGCCCAAGTAGCAGTGCTTCGCCTTCTGAGAATATAGTTCCCAATGTGTATACTGTTAAAAGATGGCTGTGTCTCATATGACCTTGTTATTTGTACACGGTGTGACTATACAAATCACAACACATAAATAGGAAAATGTTCACGTTATTTTGTCACTTATTGGGAGCAGTTTGCTAGCTGGAGCCATTCACTTCCTGTCTTTGTGCTAAGCTAAGCTAACGGGGGCTGCGTCAGACAGAGTTACAGAACTCAGGGAGATAAGAAAGGTATGCATGGACTTATCTAGCTCTGGAGACTACGGTGAATAAGCTAGATTCCCAAAATGGGGTGTGTTCCTTTAAAAATATGAATTTGCAGCCTTACATGATATTCTCCTACATCTGACATAGTATAGGAAAATGCTTTAAAACATCCGACCTTCATTCTGCATATACCTGCTGTGTTCAAGAAGTGGCCACTGACCAGTCAATCAAAGATGCTTGAAACGTTTAAGTCAGGGGTGTCAAACATGCGGCCCGCGGGCCGGATACGGCCCGCAAAGGTGTCCAATCCGGCCCGCGTGATGATTTATACAGTATTATTAAATATTAAATACATATTTTAAAAACCCTTTTAGGCGGGTGTCTAGTTCGTTTTTAATATGAGAGACTTGCGGAAAGCAGCAAAACGCGGAACATAGACTAAACACGGTGCCCAAAAATCCTGCCGTTTTATTGTTACCACTCCGCTAAAGATCCACTGATTCCGGTGATCCACTTCGTGTTTTCTCGCCCGCTCCGCAGCATCTCTGTGTCCACTCTCTGCCTGGAGAGCGAAGACAACAGTTTCCGAAGTTCGTTGCATTAACAGGTAGATTCATTACATTATATCAGTTGTTAAACAGCAGAATTAGTAACTTGTAAGTATGTTTATGTATTTCTTTCGGTAATGATTTGTTGTCAGTGTTCTAAAAGTGCTAACAACTTAGCAAGCTAACAAAAACAAAATATCCACATTCTTATTAACGTTACAATGCTTGTCTAATCGATTTAATGTTCCTGATCAGATCTAAGTTAATATAAACACTAAATTTGCTGTTGTTGGCACACTTTGTAGACAAAAAATACAAAAAACACCAATGCCTTCACAAAATAACGACAGAGAACGGAAAGAGAGGCTTTTAGCAGCAGTTCAACATTGCAAACATGGATTCAAAGCTCCATCAAGCCAGCAGGTAAATCATATTGAATATTTAGCAGATTGTCACACTTTAATTCTTGTTATTATATTTCCCATTATAATCACTTGTCTAAGTTGATGCTAGTAATATAATACATTATATTTATAATACTTTATTAAAACCATAATAATAGTACCACCCCCCATAGTCCCATTTTTGGTTTGGGCCACTGCCCCATCTAGCATTTTCTAAATGACTGTTCTCATTACAAATATATTCCAAAGAAAAGTGAATGGTTCATAAATAATTTTGGCATTAAGGCAAAAGAAGTTAAATTAAAGCTTTTCAACCTATAAGGCCAGTGGGTTTTGTTCAGATGTAAAATTTGTGTGTATAATATACAGTATGAGTGTGACCTTATGAAATTTAGTTTTCACAGAGCTGTGTGTTTCTTTGGTTTTCTTGCTAAACAAACTAATTAATTGGTTTGTTAAGTTAATTTTAACACAATTATCAGCACACTAAGGTTTAAAAAAAATTATCCGGCCCGCACTTCATGGCGTAATTTACCATCCGGCCCACAGCCTAAAATGAGTTTGACACCCCTGGTTTAAGTCATATATTTAAAAAGTATTAATGATTATTCCTCATTAGGCCTAAGTAATTTACACATTTTATTCACCAGAACTCTTTATTGCATAAAAATGTTTTATGCTTATGAGAATATTAATCAATACAAATACGCCTCATATTAACCCCTAATATTATGTCTACCCGTCAACGTTGAAAGAGAAATTAAGCAGGCAATAAAGCCATGACCTAGTCACACCTCTGATACATAAAGCTGACGTTTCCATAAAGCACAGAACAGGAGAAACATGCAGATTGATTCTCACTGTGAAAACAGGGATGTGGGGTTGTACTTCACTAACACACGAGATTTTGGGATGTCCACGTCCATTTTGGACCCTCAGACCATCTGACTCTTCAGGACGAACAGGCAAAGAAGTAAAACACACACACTTGCTAAATTAGAGATGCAGCAATGTATCCGCTGCCGATATTTATCAGCTGATATTTGATTGCTATAAACCATCAGCATATAATTGAATGATAGAATGAAGACTTATAATGGCTGTTGAATAATCCAACTTTTTTGTTGTTGTTAAAAAAACACTTAACTAAACAAAAATTTGATTTGTACAAAATACAAATGAGTTCTTTATTGATAGCTTTGATGCAACTAGCTTTTAATGCACACCTTAAAAGTGACAACAAAAGTATCGGCCGATGGTTGTCTGTTAAAATCGGGATCAGTCGTGAATATTTAATCAAAATAACTATACATGTCTGGTTTGGATTTAGGACCCTAATCCCAAATTCAATGTATTGTATGGTTATTAAATTAGATATAAAAACCTTTACATGGGGACCTGTTTATCATTGCTTGCACGTGCGTAATGCGCGTGCAATTGTAAACGCAGCGACTGCATGGGTGTCACATCGGGTGCGGTACTTCAAACCTTTAAAAAATCTGTCTCGCGTTTAAACCATGCACGTTCAATAACCAAACCGGTTTATTTTGCTGGGGTTATCGTTTATCGTTAACAGATACAGTACCGAAAGTCGTTTTGGTTTTTAATGGCGTGTCGTTAGACGGCTATAACGCAACAAATCCAGAAACAGACATTGCACTCAAACAGATGCCACATTTACCTCAGAAATTGTTATAAACGTGAACGCATCCACGAAGCGAGTCCTTCAAATGATCCTGATGACACCCGTGAGTGCGCCGCTGTCCGCTCGTTCACCGGTGCTACGTTTCGCCCTGCAGGACGCAGCACGCGCAGTTCACCCTTCAACAATGATTGGCTATCATCCCGCAGCACAACCGCTACATCCAATCACAAAACGTGATGTCGCATTTCCTGGAATCTCACAATGAGAAATCGATCTGATTTTAATACGGACAACGCCCCCTTCTGGAAGACAGAAGCCACCATAGACATAAAACCTCTAGACGACGCTGCTAAATCAGTAACGGAGCCGCCATATTAGGGAGGTCAAGATTTTCATATAAACACAGCAAGCTACGGTTTATCTGAATGAAAACAAAGTTACAATACGTTTCTCAAACAAATCTCAATGAGTAACATTTTTAAAATCTAACTTTTGAAATTCAAACATGCAACATAGCTCATAATACTCAAATCTGTTAAACATCATTGTACATTTTATGCAGAAAAATGTGTTTGTGTTTATAGGGTAGTCTTGACCTCCCTTAAATGACAAATTTAGTTAAAAATCTTGATTTGAAGAAAGAAATCCCAGTGTTCCATCTTGCCCCCAGAAAAGCTCTTGTTGTATTTACAATACATACAATGATTTAATCACATTATGTACAGTGAGATATTCAATTTGATTAGGTTAACTAGACTTTTCATAATGTAAAAATAAATAACAAATGTATATAAAATATAATATATTTTAGTGCGGGGCATAGATTAATCTAGATTAATCTCATACAAAATAAAAGTAATTTTTGTAAATGAAAATAATTTTTGTTTGTGCTGTGTGTAATTCTTATGTATATTTAAATACACATACATTCATGTATGTATTTAAAAAACATTTACATGTGTGTGTGTGCGTGTGTATATTTATTTATTTATTTATTTATATTTTTATATATTCTATATTATATATAAATAAAAACGATATATAAATAAAACATTTCTTAAATATGTGTGTGTGTGTAAATATACATATTTACACACGGCACACTTTTATTTTGTATGAGATTAATCTAAATTAATATTATGCAAAAAACTTTTATTTTTTATGAGATTAATCTAGATTAATCTATGCCCAGCACTAATATATATACAAATAATATATAATATAATAATATATAAAAAATAATAAATACATTAGAAATATTCTGAATTTTTCCAGATAGATGTCTCTCAAAAATATTATGCATGCGAATTGAATTGCGAATTGTTCACATGTAAAAGTAGTCAATTTTCCATGTATTCCAATAGATCTGCTTGACATAGCACGGTTTCAATAGCCCTAAAACTGAAATTCACAACTCTGACAATTCAAGAGTAAGTTGGGCAACATGTCAAAGTTGTCCCTACTTAAATAACAAATGTAAACATTCCTCATAACAACAGACTTGAGAGCATGTGAACATATTTATTAACATAACATTATTGATTCACAAATAATCAGGGGGAGGTGTCAAAGACATCTTAAAAAAATACAAACTGTACAACATGTATAAATTTTATGAACATTCATAAATAGCAAATATTTGTATGTTGAGTCAATCAGTGCAGGTTACAGCCCAGGCACATTATTTCACATGTTTTAAAAAAATGTAATTCATATGCCTGGTTTACAGATCTGGTTACAGCACATTTGTCCGTTAGAAGAAGCTTCAAGTAAAAAAAATTTCATCCATGCATGACTGACTCAACATTTTCAGCAGTGAATAAAGCTATAAAGAAACATTTAACAGCATTGCATTCTATGGTCTTTCTCATGCATACATCAAAAAATGTGCAGAGAGAAAATAATTACAAAAAAGCTTGCTGTACAAAAACACTGCTCACAAACATGTCTCCTGTTACAATACATCATACCATATCAGTGCCTATTAAAACCAATTTTACCCCTTTGCAGGTTGTAATTTTACAATTAATTGTACATTTCCTCAAATGCCACCAATTCAGCACCAATTAATAAAGAAAAAATAATAAATAAAACAACAGCAGGATTTCCTTTACTGACTATCTTTCAATTACTTAGAAAAAATCTGAATTAGGGAGATGTAGTTATACAGCCGTGATGCTAAACAGCCCTATAATTTTATTGAACCACAAATGGGCCAGCGTCACCTCTTAACGCACACACATGATAAGAAATGTTTACCAAAAATACATAACATATTTTCATGAACATTTGGTTACTATGGCAATCTTTAGATGCAGACAGTATTATAAACAAGGCTGTAAGGTGGCAATCATTAAATGTTAACATGAACTTTTGTAAACCAGCTGCTGTGGAGATTACATGTTACAGTACGTAGTTGTGATTTAACCACACCAGTAGTTAAACAGGAACAAAAAATTAGTTAAGACTTTATATAGAAAAAATACAGACTGAGTTCAATGCCATATAGATGGGAAGGCAGGTTCTGTAAGAACACACCCAAAATAAAAAAAGTTATAGAGTTCCCATGATGCCTTCAAGCACTAAATGTCACACTCATTCAGGCCGCATCGTCCCAAATTCTCTATTTGATTTGTTTAGGTTAGTAAGATGATTTATGTACAAAGAAGGTGTAAGTTTCCCTTAACAGAAATTATACTATTTGTATGCTGGTAGTTTAGAGGTTAGCTGGTAACTGTCAGAAAATACATTTGCAGTGTTTTTCAGAGTCTGATCTTTAAAACACATAGGTGAAACTGAACAAGCCCCTTACATTCCATAGCTGCAGAACAACCATATAAATTACATTAATTAACCCAGTAAGATTTTAACTATACCGCGAGAATCTAGAGGTAGAACAGAAAAAAAGTTAAACATCTCTCTTTACCATCAACTAGTAAAAACTCTAGATGAAGAAACAAAGAAATTGCATAAAATACAACAAAGTCTCCATCCATAGTTAGATATATTATTTACAGCTGTAGAAATCTGAACTCTAAAAATATTTCTCAACATCCCGCTGTTCAATGAGAAATTACTTAGGCATCTTTTTGAATGCAGTTGATTTCAGTGCATTCTGACTTACAATCACAGATCAAAACATTTCAAAAAGCCTAGTGAAGAGGCGTTTATTTCATTTTTATCAGGCGTTTGATAAAAATAGCTTCTGTTTTGTCTGGACAAAAGCTTAGAGTTCCCAATATGAAGTAACAAGAGATAAAAATAGACTCAAGACTAAAAATGGAGATCAAAAGTGGCTAAAAGTTTCAAACCCAGCATGTCTGTGGTTATTGATATGCATTTGAAATTAATTTGTATTACAAAAACAAATTTTAAGCCTTACCTTAAAAATTTTAAGTGTTATGCTGACTATATCTAAACCTTAATTGGCTCTGGCTGATATTGGGGAATTAAAACATATTCACTTGCTTATGCATTGTTAATATAACATCATAATTACAAAATAAAAGTGAATTAAATATTTCCCCTCTCAATATGAGGTGAGATTCACATTATAACCTGTTAAAACAGGCTGCAAGCTCTTCTGATGTGGTAAGTGAACTTCATGAAACACACCTGGGTGTTACAAAGATACACATGCATAAAACAAGAGAAAAAATATCTAAAGATCAATGTGTAAGCAGCCGATTGTTTCATTTAGGGATGCATAACGATTAATCGCGATTAATCTATAGCAGAATAAAAGTTTTTATTTACATCATATATATGTGTGTGTGTGAACTGTGTATAATAATTATGTATATATAAATGTGCACACATCCATGTATAATTTTAAGATTTTTTTTTATATTAAATATTTATATATAATATAAATTATACATAAATATACAAACGTATATACACATGTAAACATTTCTTAAATATATACATGCATGTGTGTGCGCATTTATCTATTTAAAGTTATTATACACAGGTCACACACATATATGATGTAAACAAAAACTTTTATTCTGCTATAGATTAATCGCGATTAATCGTTATGCATCCCTACTTTCATTTCATTTTTAGCTGAACTGAAAGATAATCTTAAAATTGCACGACAGTTGATAACAAAGAAAATAAATCATGCTAATTTAGCCCTCCATTGTAAATTTTGGTATATACACTATTGTGCACTACAGTTATGAGGTTTTAATGAATGGCCTCACAAATAAACAAGTCCTCAAATAAATTACCCTGCTAGATCCAAAGCAGCATGCGGGTCACTGCCCCTAAAATGACAAAAATAAAAACTCCTCACCTTTTAAACATTTCACCAATTAAAAAAACAAAACAAAAAGCTGCCCCTCATTTAGGCAGAAATACAGTTTTGCCCATTAGAGGTGTGGTAGGAAGAGCTCTGCTATGAGAAATCTGAAACATTCAGGGTTTGTCTTCTCCATGAAATAATCAGGAAGCTACAAACATGCGGCCCTGAGCAGATCCAGGTCAGAAGGGAGAGTTCATGCCCAGTTTAGTCTCAAACTGAAGCTTCTGTCTCTTCTGGTACCGCACACGTACCCTGAAATCAGCACAAAATGTATATTTAGGATCAAGTGAAATTAAGGGATTTGCAAGAAATTTTCAGATTCTTCTATTGTCTGTTATGATATTTTTATGGGGTATGGCTGTTTGTTTACACAACAGCATTTTGGGGCCCTGAAAATGCAAACTTTCGAAAATGATTTTCAAACGGCATGTTTTTATAAAATGACACCTTGTCGTCTCCATTTAAACTATGAAATTGAGAATCTGGAATCTGTGATAATGGTGACATCATGTTTGTATTAATTCAGTCTATGGGCATGCGTGAGTATAACCAAAACAAAAACGGCGAGTCTGCGACCTATGTTTGTGCTGCTCAATTTTTTTTTACTCAATCTTCTCCAGAAAATGTTGTTGGGTCACTTAAACCCTACATCATCTTCGGTCGATACTTTCACTGTCTTGATCGATTGTATTTATCGCTCTGTAGAAAAATTTTCAGGCGTGTAGTGCTTCTAGGTAACATCGCAATCTACTGCCCTGGTAAACATTATAGCAGTGGTTCCCATTCCCAACCTTTTTCACTTCAGGGCCCCCTAGTTGCCCACAACAATATTTGAAGGCCCCCCAAAAAAATTTCCACATAAAATAAAATAGAACTTGGAATGACTGTATAGATAGTATAAATAGTACTATATAGACCCCTTCACGGTTTACGTCACAGGCGGTTTCCACTGCGCATGTCGGGGTCAGAAAAGTAATTACAGCAGATTGAGTTGCGTGTTATTCGGTATCGTAAAAATGCCTACTTACGTCGTGGGCTCTGAAAATCGCGCCAGGTCTTCCGTTAAGTTTTCGCGATTCATGCAGAATCTCAAAAACAAAAAAATACAACATCTGCGGCTGCAAGCTATTAACGTGCAGACTGGAACAATACAAATATCTAAGAGGCTTGTGATTGTAGTGCTCACTTCATTTGAGGTAAGTCATCATTTTTCAGCCCTGTTAGATTAAATTTTAAAGCCTCGATTGTATGAACAGTTTGACCCCATGCTGCGCGCGCACCCGATAGTCATTCAATGTTTACAAACCTTGAAGGGGTCTATAGTATATTCGCTACTAAAATGGCCAAAAAAATTAAAAACATCTTGATTTTTGCTTGTTTTAGCTTATTTTAATGCTTGTTATGTCCAATTTTATATAATAAGTCATCTTGACGTCCCCTTGGAAGTCTGCTGAAGCCTCCCTGTGGGCCCTGGCTCCCTGGTTGGGAAAGACTTTTTTACAGGATATTTTTACATGTGTGACAATTTTTTCATTTGTCAGTTTTATATCATCGTTGTCTTGTAAACACAGTCTTAAGGCCAAAATATGGTCCATTTTTTACGCGTACGCAAGGGTCACCATACAGTGCACGTGACAAAATTTTTGTCATCAGTAGGGTGGCCACGAGAAGTTTTGCAAATTGTCGCAATGCGCATGCGTTGAACGTCAGCGCACGTGTATGAGTCAAATTAACTATGCTTTGCAAGGCTGTGCGTTCATCTTTGTGCGTACGCTCATGTATGTGTAAAAAACACACTATACTCAGGGCTTTAGTCTCTCACCTGATTTCTTGCAGTTTGACTGCTTCGTTGAGTAGCACCACAAGTACAATGGACAGAGAAACCAAGAGCCAGACCATCAAGGGAAAGTGATCTAATGTGAAGACTTCTGTACTCCTGTCCTGCCATAAATGATAATCTATCACAGCTTGCACTACCTGCCCCAACAACCTGTGACAGAGAAAATCAAATTAAGTTAAGTCCAATGATCACAAACCAACAGAAAATGGTTGACTTTTATGTGGACATCTCTCATGTGTTGCATGTGTACTAGTGAATCATATGAAGTGTGAATCATGTGTCAGACACTCACACCACAGGTACAGTCAGGCACCACCATGTGTTACTGAAAGGGTTCTTCCTCCACAAGGGCTGGGAACGGTGCACGTAGCTCAGAGAGATGACCACTGGAACAAAAAGTTTGGTTTGAGAAATAAATATACACGCTTTACAGATATGGAAAATCTAAAAATAATTTTATTTGATCTAAATAAATTGTACATATTACATTCATATTACTATTTTTTATAGTTTTTAACAAACATTCTTACTCTTATTCAACTTTTTATATTATTAACTTATTTTTATATATCTATGCCCTTCATTTTGGAAATTTTTTGTCGGCCGATTTTAAATTAATGCCGATTTTTTTGCCATTCGCCTTTTAATTTTATTATTGGCTTGAGATTGTAGTGAAACTTTAATGTCAAATCATCAAGTGAATTTAAAATTTTTTAATTTGAAAGTGAAGATGCATTATCAAAATAAAATAATAATAAAATAATAATATAATTTAATGTTTTAATTTTTATTTTAGCATTTAATATTTAATTTTGGAACATATTTTGCGATTTTATTTTATCATTTAATTAATGAATTTAAAATTGCCAAAAAAAAAAACTTAATGACAAAACACAACAGATTGCGAAACGTAGGTCATGACACCTTATTGTGGTTTAAACCATCTGAAATGTATGTAATGTCATTGGAATGAGGTTAACACATTAATGTGTGTTGTAAGCAGTGGCGGCCAGCGACTTCTTTTTTCGAGGGCGCTTAACTCTTTCACCGCCAGCGTTTTTAAAAAAAGTTGCCAGCCAGCGCCAGCGTTTTTCATGATTTTCACCAAAGTTTAATGCCTTCCAGAAAATTTTCTTCTTTAAATAAATAAACATACAATATACCAAATGAAAGAACAGACCCTCTGCTTTCAAACAAAAAATAACGTTTCATCCTACCTTTAGTGGTTCTTTTGCAATCAGCTTTTGAATATGGGTAGGTTTTTGCAAAAACACCATATTTTGAGCAAAAAGCAAAAATAATTCCATTTTTGTGACGGACTTTTCATAGAGATCCCATTCAGAGCGATCTTTAAAACAGACACGGACATGCAGCAGCTTGCCATAGGGCAATACTTCCGGTTTTAAAAAGTTGCGGTAATATAATAATAATAGCGGTATTGCGGAAAGACGGAAAATCTCGTCATTGGCGGGGAAGCGTTTTCTCTTAATTGACGAGATATCTCGTCAATGGCGGGGAAAGAGTTAATATGAAGTTCGTCACAACATGTATGTAGCCCGTCATGTGTGTGGTTCGTAATTTCAAAATATGTGTTCTGCGCATCGAGAGATCCTGTGTGCATCACGTGTCTTGCCAAAATAAGTGCCTGCTGCAAACGCATCTAAAGGGTTTATGATAAGAGAGACGCTCGCGTTTGCCAGATACTCGCATAATCTCATGCGTAATCAGAGTTTACTGTTAAGTGAGTGCCTTGCGTCTCTTTTATCATAAACGGTTTTGACGGGTGTGCAGCAGGCCCTTATTTTGACAAAACACATGATGCACATGACGCATATTTTGCACATATGATACTCCGAACGCATAATTTGAATTTGCGCCCCTCGGATGAGCAGTCAGGAGCCGCCACAGGTTGTAAGTATAGACAAAATTAGGTTATTCATTTTCAATAGCCATCCACACCAATATAAAAGCATCTAAATATGTTTTTCAGAAGTTACCTGTGTGCAAAGCCAGGAAACCTGCCATGACTTTCTGAATCAGAAGCAGCCCATTGGATAATTCACCGAACCATTGAGGGCCATCCTTGGAGCTGCAGATATGAATCAGTGATAAGGACTCAAAACCAATTCGTAATACATGTAAGAAGGAATAATATTTCATTTGAGTGCGCATTTGCTTCAGGTGGTAGGGCATCATGACAGATAAACAAACACGTGTGATTGTGTGTACCTGAATGCAAGTATGTTCGAGCAGTTAACTGATCTGGTAATATTGACGTTCGCTGTTCTTGAACACACTTCCTGTAGAGAAAACCCAAAACCGACTAAGTAGGCCAATATCGTCAGACCAAACTTCAACAGGAACCAGCCCAGGAAGTACTGCTGCGTCTGTGGGGTTGTCAAAAAATAACCTGAATGCACGTAGGCACCATGTCTAGTCAGTTTAAATAGTTTACAGTTCAGAAAGGGCACCGTGTGGTCTCATGACTGACCTTGCGTGGTATTGCGTCCAAATTCTTTCCAGTAGCAACTGTCATCACTGAACTATCAGGAGGTTTTCCCAGAAAGGACACGCTGAAAATTCCAAATATTTATTTAGAATGATCACAGGTACAAGAGTCAGTAAACAGATTATTTCCTTAACCATCCAACATGTGGGTGTTTTTTTTTCTTACCTTAGCAAGGGGTAACAAAAGCAGGATAGCCAAAGTATGTCTGTGATGTTCATGGGAGGGGGCAGCTGAATGAGGCATGCCAGGAACTACAACCATGAAATGTTAGATTACCAACACAATACATAGTACAAGATGTAGATGGTGCTTGAGCGTGTCACGTGTGTTGATACAGTAGGTGGTTGTACCACTTTAAAAAAGGCTTCATTACAACTTCATATGCAGTCTTATTCTTACCTGAATGATGACCAGGGTCAACTGACACTGCAGTAGAAACAGGAAGCACTTGCGAATGCCGTAGGTGGTGTGTCTTGCCTAGAGATATATGGAAGATAAAATGTCTTTCACTAAATAAAAAACATTTTAATGCTTTTCAACGATAAGATTACGAAGATCTTGAGAGAGTTCTTTGCTTTTAAACATCATGAAGTCTTTCCTGTGTGCCTCCTGGATAATGAGAAGCCTTTATAGGCCATCAATTAGGACTTAAGCAGCTGATATCAATTAGTACTGATAAGGGGCAGGGTTTCTCTCTCAATACAGACAGATTTCATGTGATCTCCTGGCTTTCTATGCCATTTTGCACCTTGTTCTCTTCATGTGCTCAATACTTATATGTGTCACTTCACTTTAGTTATTATGACTCAACTTGTATACTTAAATGTTCTGATTTCTTTGTATGAATTCGATATTTGGCTTGATGGCTACATCTGGTGGAAATTTTGTGTCAATAGCCCACTTACTGATAAAAAATACTAATGTCTCAAATACTTATTTTTCCTGCTGTACATAGATGCATTATAGATGCATGGTGTCAGCCATAGACATAGATACATAGATTTATTGATGCGAGCCCTTAATAGGGCATCAATGAACCATTGATAAATCTATGGCAGACACACAATGCTACATTACATTATGTTTATGCATGTGGCAGACACTTTTATTCATTCAAGGTATACATTTTATCAGTATGTGTAATCCCTGGGAACTGAACACCATGACCTTTGTATTGCTCATTCAATGGTCTACTAGTTGAGGAATAAATGCCGGTGTTCAACACATGCATTCACTTCTTTTATGAATACGCAGCGGAAACTAATTTTATAAGTACAAAAAGTATTTTTGTCACGTCATGAAATGAAGATTGAACCACTGTAGTCACATTTTATGTCTATTTTATTTCGACATGCATTTCCTGCTAATCGAACCCATAAACTCAGGTTGCAATTGTTATACTGTGCTGTTTAAGCTATAGGAATACTAAAGTCTCTACTGTAATTGTTTAATATCCGCCTGTACCTGCTCTATGAGTCTGACCATGCTGACGCTCTCGCCCTGATGGAAGGACACAGAGCAAGCGAGGCTGTTGAGACGACCACTGAGTCCCATTGGTGAGAGCTCATCAGAGTCTCCATTTAGCCCACAACCAGCAGCATAGCCAAAGGTCTCCCATGAACACCGGGATGGGTAGAGAGGATCCAGAGAAATACTAAAAACACATAAAAAGATTGATATATATGATATTAGATTAAGTTTATTTAATGATGCAGTTTGCTGGTGGTAGCTAATCTCCCAGCCTGGCCATACTCGTGCACAGGCTGGTTTAAGCAGTTTTTTTGCAGAGCCATAATGAAAACAATCATGTAACAAAGAAATATGATAAAACCTTTGATTACTCTTATTAATAACACGGTGCAATCTGTATACGGTGACACTCAAATAATTTGCATTTGCTGCCCACCTTATGTCACTCTGCAGGAACAGGCAACTGTTCCGAAAATTTGCAGAGCTCCCCAAACAACAGGTGACCTCTCTGTTCTCCTGCATGATCTTCATCATTTCACACATGGCTGAAAAGGCACAGTCACAAAGATCAACATGGGTCTCAGAACATACATTGTTTTAATGTGGAGTAATTTAAATGCATTTGATAATTTCTACGACATTCCCATGATGATGCAAATGGATAAAAAAACATTCTTGTAAGTCTTTTTATTGCATTGGTTCACTCACTTTCAGGGGTACAGTCTGTGAAAAGGGGCACCAGTAGAGGCACATTATCTATGTTCTTCAAATGAGGACGAACCTGATGGATACCACGAGGCAGTTTGGCCTATGGAAGAACAACGAAAGGTTTCACATCTGCATTTGAAGTGATGTCATAGAGCGCTACTGGAGCAGACTATGCTTACTCTGTTACAGTCTTCCAGGAAACTGGGAACGTCGCTGTCAGTGGGTTGGAAGCTGGCGAGATCTGATTGGTCTTCAAGCAAGAGTGGACCTTCCACATCATCGCGAGAGTCTAAGAACACAAAAAAGGTCAACAACAAAAAAGCAGAACACCGCATTCATCTAATAGCAATAATAAACGGCTTTAATACGCTACGGCTCTTTTAGCTACTCAATTCTGATTGGTCAGTTGCAGTCAAATATTTCTGTGTAAACTCAAGGAACGTATTTTTTCGAAGATGCTTAATGTGTCTTGTATCACTTTGTCGCCTTTCTTATCTTGTATAATAATAAATTAACCTTAAATTAATATTCTATGTCCAAGTGTGTATTTAGAGTTTATTTGGTAATAGTTTTGCATAATAATCAAATATTTTGATATGTAATTTTTTATGCAGACAAACACTTACCGTGACCCTGCAGAAGATCGTCATGTAGAGATCCTGCTTGGCTAGGGCTGGATGGAGCGCCATCACAGGGACCATCTCCATTTGGAGTCAGAGAGATGTGACAGTTCCAGCCTGTCTCCAAACCCATCTTTTCTGCAAACACCTTTACATACACACAACATTAAGAGGTGACTAAATATAACACGACAAATAGTATTGTGAAATCCCAATTTGAGTGAGTAGGTTTATCGATCAGCGTCTTACTTTGCTGCGCAGCTCGTCCTCCATGGAGAAGTACACAAAGCGAATACAGGCTCCCACCAGGTTTTCAATGAGTCTCACAGTGTCCAACCTGGCCTGGAATTGGGACGACACCATGCCCATGAAGATCTGACCGCTCAGCGCCTGCACACAGTCCTCCTTCTCCAAACCTTCTCCAATACCCTCTGATGCACAAAAAAAAGTTCACAAAGGGATTTTTCACATACTAAACAGTTTGCCCTACAATTGTTTCACTATTTTAGCCATTTTAGAGCAAATACACACATGCATACTGAGATACTGAGCATATTGAATATTGTGAAAAGACTAAAAAAAAAAATTCTGAGATCTACAACCCAGACCATCCCTCTCACCATCAGAGCTCCAGCTGTTCCTGCGGCTGCCATGTTTGATGGGAGTGGTGCTGGGGAGCTCCACCCCTGAGAAAAGTGTGGGGCCAGGGGCCAACTCCACACACTTGCCATTAAGTTGACTGGACAATGCCACCTGCATAGGCTTATAGGCAAAAGCAGAACAGTATCCAGACAGACAGGCACGTTGGTAGAAATCTAAAATTTTCTTCCTATGGGGGCAGAAAAACAATGTTTTAGTCAACTCACCAGAATATTAGTTTTGGTAACACACTAGTTAGGAATTGAGTATAGGACTTGCATGACTACTTAAGGTTTACTTTACCTACATGACCAGAAACGTACCCGATTAATTACCTACCTGGCACACAATACAATGGAATATGTCTCCTGATGTCACCAAATATAAAAGAAACTCAAATAAAACCACATGATACACAGTCAATCGACGAATGCCTTAGTTCAGCCACTTGTCTACCAGTGGGTTAGTTAACTAACTAGTCGACAAATAGCTGAACCAACAAGCTAGTCGACAAATGAATGAATTAACCAACTAGTCGACAAATGGCTGAACTAAACAACTTGTCGGCAAATGACGTAATTAACCAACAAGTCGACAAATGACAAAATTATCCAACAAGACAACAAATTACGAAATTAACCAACAAGTTGACAAATTATGGAATTGACCAACTAGTCGACAACTAGCTAAACCAACCACCTAGTTGACAAATCACTGAACTAACCAACCAACCAACCAACCAACTTGTCAACAAATGACTAAACTAACCAACTAGGTGACAACCAAGTAGTCAACAAATGGTTGAACAAGCAAACTAGTTGAAAATGGCTGAACTAACCAACTAGTCAACAAATTAATTCAATAATTAACTAGTCGACAACTGGCTAAGCTGACAAACTAGTTGACAAATGGCTGAACTAATCAACTAGTTGACAAATGGCTGAACTAATCAACTAGTTGATAAATGGCTGAACTAACCAAGTGGTCAAAAAATTGTTAAACTAACCAACCAACTAGTTGAAAAATGGCTGAACCAACCAATCAACTAATCAACAACTAGCTGAGCTAACCAAGTAGTCAACAAATGGCTGAAATAATCAACTAGTTGACAAATGGCTGAACTAACCAACCAACTAGTCAAAAACTAGCTGAGCTAACCAAGTAGTCGACAAATGGATGAACTAACAAACTAGTCAACAAATGGCTGTACTAACCAACTAGTCGACAAATGGCAGAACTAACCAACTTATAGGTGCAAGTCATATTGCTTAATAGGAAAACCAAAAGACTAGTGTGAGTCTCTAAACTTGTGTCACTGACCTATCAGAGCCAGACAGAGGATAGATGTCCGCTCCATCCCAGATATCCGTGCAGGCTTCCAGAACAAGATCGGCCGAGCCATGTGAGAGCATCTGCACATTGTCTAAAATTCAAAGGGCAAAGGTCAGTGACTAAACAAACCACCAAGGACAAACATGTAGCTGGATAGATAAACTGGCTCGTACCGGTAGTGCTGTCCCTTACAAACAGGCTAATGAGGTGACTGATGGGGGGCTGGCGTTTGGTGAAGTGCTGGAGGCGTCTTGGGACAGATTCTTTGGTGCTTTCTCCAGAAGGCAGTTGATACAGCGCCAGATGGTTCTCATGCCTAAACAGTTCCCTTGCTCCTGGAGTGAAACCTGACACATGACAGAACAGTACAGTAACTTAACCATATGTTACGTAGCCTAGATGGTAGAGCATTAATTCAGAATGCATGGATTACACTTTTTTATAAAATTAAGTCTAACGTGTTACAAAGCTTAAAGTGTAATATGATGCTAAAAAGGTGATGTGTGATACAAATTTTAAAATGGCTAATTAACTTTCTACTTTATTTGTGACTCTGTTATTAATTCGTCATTTGTTTGTAAGAAAGTCTTAATTTTCAAAATAAGTTTCATATTATTGTGTTTATTAACATGTGCCGCTCATTCACACCTATAAGGCGAGAGAGTTCGCAGAGGCCCCAGGGAACGTGGACAGGTAGAACCGCTCCGTGAGATTCCTGCAGTGCCAGGTTGGAGAGGTGGTCTGAAAATCGGCAGAGCTGCTGTGTGACGGTGGCATTGCAGAGGTTAAGCAGGACGTTTAATCCCAGAGGCTTCAGGGAGGGGAGATGGTTCTGCCAACTGGAGTCATCAAACTGGATGCTGACGGGATTCTGCTGATCCTGGGACAGGCTCAACATCTCCAGGTGATAATCGCAAACATAATCGTCTGCTTCACACAGACCGTCACCCATACTGCATGGCTAGCAATACAGACAAAACACCTACAGTTATAACCTTGATTTTTTTTTTACTGTATAACAAATTATTATTTCCTCATCATATATTATAAAAAACTATTTTCCATTCATATATCATTTTATCATTGAGGAGTCCTCGTAAAAGCACTCCCTGGCCTCTGTGGCATCACAGATTAGTCTGGTCACTTGTGAGGGACTTGGGCTGTGTCATTGCCAAAACAATGCTAGGTGGTTCCTACAGATAAACAAGCCCCAATAGTAACGCACAGGTGTTGTCTTACCTGGCCAATGTCATCTACTCCACCTTCTGTTTCATGGCTGAAACTGACATTGGAGCCAGACGGGTGTTTGGAGCGAGCGGTCTGCGGCCCTCGCCGTTGCCGCTGTGTGTCTGAAGACCGGGCAGTGTCATGTGATGTCTCACTGGGCTCCTGTTCAGCAATGTGAAGGGAGGGTTCAAACGCGGGCAAACACAGCAATGCTTCCCCTTCCTGAAGTTAAACATGGAAAATGGGAAAGAGGAGAAAAAAAGAAGCTAAATAGTAAAACATTTTTAGATACAACCTTTAAAAAAAGTATTGATGATAAAAATGACCCTGCGTGTGAAATCCAAACTAAAATCTAAAACTAATTATGTGATAAGGAGCATAAGAGTTTAATGTATAAAGTGGAAAGGTAAAAGTAACCACGCTGATTTTAAATCAGACAAAGATGATTGGAGGGCCGCCAGTTGACTAGCCCTGGTTTACACTTACCTCATCTCTGTCCTCTTCACCCTCCGTCCGGCAGAGGGAGTTGACTGACAGATCATCTCTAAGGTCATCCTGGCTGTCATGAGGAGGTTCGACCCGTCCACTGAAGAACAGAACGGTCTCAGGACTCGGGTTAGGCCAGGAGAGAATTCCCTGCTTATCCACACAGCAAAGCACCTATGAGAGAGCCAATGAGTAAGAAAAAGCTAGTTATATCATTATCAGATGAGTTAATACACACTTTTGTATGAAAGTAATACATTTTTTTTAAAGTACAATGTTAAGTATATTATGTACCACTTAAAGTTCCCAAGAACAGGAAGTTGTTGCACATTACAACCGAAAAGTAAAATATCAGGTGGAGCACTTACTGTTACTGAACCCAAAGAGTGCAGCAGGCTTGAGGTATAACAAAGTGTCCTGGATTCTCCTTTTAACAAACTGGCCAGGTGTCGCCACACACAGCGTAGGATCTCCTAAACACACACACAAGTACATGGTGTAAGTCTCATCTTTCTCAAATCCATGTACCAACAGTTCTGATTGGCTCTCCAAAAGTGTCAGGATTCATAAACCTGAAATCTGATTATAGATGTTATCCTCATACACACACACTCTACAAGACAAAGCCTGGGACAGTGAGGTAGGTCGAGGCCGTAGCCAAGTGTTCAGTCTTGGGTAATTCGTCCTAATTGAGAAATTCAGATGGGTTTCATGGACCTTGCAGCAGGTAAAGAGTGGAATTGTAGTTTAGGAAAGAAGAAGCTGAATGACAAAAACTGTGACACAAATGTACGCTTGAGCAGAAGATAAAGAAGAGCAGCAATGTAGAGCCACAACAAGGAAAGGTTTAATTGCGGGTGAATGTATCAGAAGTCAAATGCATTTTAAAGTCAACATGAAATCAAAATTCAATTGCATGTCTAACAAAAATGCAATTATCTCAGCTTTTTGTTCAAAATTTGGTATATTTAAAGAAACCTACCCATATTTGAGAGGTGACAAAAAGAGAACAAATGAAGGATAGGATGAAATAGGTTTTTTTGTGTCTGTTCTTTTATTTTATATATTGTATGTTTATATAGTCGGTTTCAGCAGTAACAACATAAACAAGCGGCGTCCGTGGTCCACACGTAACTTCCGGTAAACTCCGCTAAGAATAAATAACAACAAAGTACTTTCAACATAGTAAATAAAAAAAATAACAACACGTAGATTACCTAGGAAACCAAAACATTTGTTATTTTCGACGAGGTATTTGTTCAAGAGTTCAGTTAAGCAACTAGTCAGACCATTAAAAAAAACTTAAACCGGAAGTAAAGTTCGGAGCAGACGCATATCACGTCACTGCACGTGCGTCTGACGAAACGGTCTATATTTTAAGAAGAAACATTTCTGGAAGGCATTATCACTTTTGTGAAAATCATAAAAATGTTGGCGCTGACTGGCAACTTTAAAAAAAATGCTGGCAGGGAAAGAGTTACTAACATATCGGGAATTATATTTAAAAAAAATTATACCTAATAGTGTGTTCATGACATTTGAACGTCTTGTCTTACTTTCAAACTGAAATTAAATGCGTTTTCCTCACGGAAGGTCTGTATAAAAATGAGCTTTGCATTAGATCTTTTTCTGCGATAACAAACTGCTCCCTATACATTATCCCTTACTTAATAAAAAAAAATGACCAAATGAATGCAAAGTCTGCCTAACATTTAAATATCCTTGAATATCCTGTTTTACTACAGAAATGGTTTGCATGTAATTTCATGTGACTTAAAATGCTCTCAGAAAAATACACACAGAAAAACACAAATAAGGCCCTATTTTAACGATCTAAGGGCATGGCGCAGGGGCACTTAGGGAGGTTGTTCTTAGTTCCAGTCCTCGGGCCCCCCTCCCGGAACATTGTCTCCATATATATAAACACCTGATTCAGTTCATAAGCTTGTTAGTGTGTTACTTAAGGAACCTGATGAGTGAAATCAGGTGTTTTTTATATGGAAACATCTAAAACATTCTGGGAGGGGGGGCCCGAGGACTTGAATTGAGAACCACTGACTTAAGGCGTGTTCGAATACAAAAGGGGTTGTACCTATCTTAATGAGTCATGGGTATCTATCAAATTCTCATCTCCCATTCCCTTTAAAAGCCAGTTGTGCTTGCACCATGGCAGATTCGTAATTTATTTACATGGTGATTTTGCAAGAGCAAAGGAAACCAATTTGTCACTACTGCTGTGCTAATAGGTAATTCTGATACATGCAATAATTATCAATTATGCAATCGTTTTTATCTTTTATCGTTTTTATCTTTTTATCTTTCATTTTTATCTTTTTGTACACATTAATAATCTTTTACATTATAACTCTTTCATTTTTAATATTTGGCATCTTTGTGAACCCTTTATTTACTAACCCAATAAAAAACTGCGTCATTAACTTTAGACCAGGTTTTAGTTGGTTAATGGCATAATCATTTTCAACTTGCCTCAAAATAGCAATGTGCCAATAATGGCTTAAACACAACTTATTTTAAAACCAGCACGCTCATGAGTAAAAAGATGGACACAGGTGCATTTGGTATTTAAAAAAACGTGAGGCTAGACGTGAAAATGATAACTGCGTGGCTAAAACTAGAAACAAAACTTTGTTGTGCGTGCCGTTGCATTGGGACGGGTGTATGATAGGGCCCATATTCTTAAACTGCACTCCCAAAAGCTGCACAGCTGCAAAATATAACAATAAACTTCAACGTTTCATTTTTAAAATCACAACATTTTTAAAATGGAAAGCAAAATTCAAGAAAACAAAGCATAATTCAGTCTGGCCATGCACACATGAAACTTCTGAGCTATACAGGAGCACAAAAAGTGCTCCTGTGTAGCTCAGTGGTAAAGCATTGCATTAGCAGCGCAAAAGGTCATGGTTCAAACCCAGGGAACACACATACTGATTAAAAAGATATTTTAAATGTAAATGTAAACTTCCCATACTTCTTTTTCCCCATAGTCTTGATCATGCATAAGTTTTCCAAACGTACATTAAAGTGAATCTTCACTTTAAAATATACAGTCCAGGCAAGCACCACCACTACAAAGTGTATTTGCTATCATGCAAACCTCAAACAGGCAGAAGGTGGGCAGGCAACGGTCAAGTACAGAGGCCAGGGGGTGCCAAACTAATCAGGAGCACAGAAGTGGAGAAAGCTGCAAATCAATACAAATCTACCTGATTTGCAAACTTGGATGAACAAGATAAAGTGCATACTTCACATGTGATTTCAACGAAATATGAGAAAGAACTAAAAATGGTGGTGAAAAGTAAAAAAAAGTTTTCACTGTGATCCTTGGAAAGGTAAAGATGGCAGCTGAGGGTCCAGAGCAAGGAAAAAGGATCACAAGAAGCGTGTGGTGAACGGGTGGGAGAGGACGAACACAGAGGATATACCTGTGAGGACACCACTTCCGTGTAGCTGCTTAGAGTGTCCTCAGAGAACTTAGCAAGCTGGGACAGGAGAAAGGTCTCATTAAAAAACCCTAAAATGACGGTCAGCTCTCCACTTCAAGACTGATACTATTGCTTCAATTCCTCCATAAAAATCCATACACTACACCTTAAGATGGGCCAGTGAGTCTAAGGGGGTGTTTACACTTGGTATTAAGATGTGTTTTCATCGATCGGATCACAAGTGGACGAGAGAGACACATTACATTTACACCTGGTATTTAAATTCATCTCTTTTGTCCACTTTCGACCGCTTCTGTCTGGAATACTGTGAGGGGACGGTCTGTGAGACGGTGGGCGAGTCTCTCTGCTGACATTCAAACGCGAGCGGAAGTAATTATGAGTTTATATGGACGCAAACTAATATTATGTCGGAGTCCGCTGCTTGTTTAGCAAATATACATGCTGCACAGTGTTTTGTACGTTTATATGTTGGAGCTTTCTCTGAATTTTCAGCGCAATTGATGAAATAGGATCGCGCAACTTTCACGCTTTCAAAACGAAACTACGGAGAACACCCGCAGTAGTTTTATCAATGAAAGGCTAAAAATAGCGTATGTTTACGCCAGAAGTCAAAAAAAGACGTAAAACTTGTGTTTAATACCTCAGATTAGATAAATGGGCGGAGAGAGGGCGGTCGCGTGTGGCTGTTCGAACACATTCAACCACATTTGCGTTCTGCCACTCCAAAGCGATCCGATCGAAAGTGGTTTCGACTACCTCTGAATGTGGTTGAAAGTGGTCGAAAGTGGATGCGTTCAAAATGTTTTGAACACAGTTTACACCTGGCATTAACGTCGTCCACTTGTGATCCGATCGACGAAAACGCATGTTAACTCTTTCCCCGCCATTGACGAGATATCTCGTCAATTAAGAGAAAACGCTTCCCCGCCAATGACGAGTTTTTCCGTCTTTCCGCAACACCGCTATTATCCACTAGGTGACGCCCTTCTGCAACTTTTTAAACCCGGAAGTATTGCCCTATGGCAAGCGGCTGCATGTCCGTGTCTGTTTTAAAGATCGCTCTGAATGGGATCTCTATGAAAAGTCCGTCACAAAAATGGAATTATCTCTGCTTTTTGCTCAAAATGTGGTGTTTTTGCAGAAACCTACCCATATTCAAAAGCTGATTACAAAAGAACCACTAAAGGTAGGATGAAACGTTTTTTTTTTTTTTTTGAAAGCAGAGGGTCTGTTCTTTCATTTGGTATATTTTGTATGTTTATATATTTAAAGAAGAACATTTTCTGGAAGGCATTAAACTTTGGTGAAAATCATGAAAAACGCTGGCGCTGGCTGGCAACTTTTTTTAAAAACGCTGGCAGTGAAAGAGTTAATGACAAGTGTAAACAGCCTCTTACATCATCATGCAAAGATAGGGCTGCAATTCAAAGTTAATACACACGGTAATCACTGACCAGGCGAGTTAACATTCAACAGCAATATCAGTCGTGTGAGTGTGTGGCACTTTCCTTAAATGAGGTAGAAAGTACTCTTAAAAATAAAAAAAAATGTAAAAGAAGGTGCATCAAATGTATTAATTGTTGATAAATAATCTCAGAAGGTTACGCAAAATTTGAATGACATTTGTTCCTTGAATGTCTAAATAAGGTTTATAATTCTGATGTTTGTGACTCTTTAGCAATAAACATGAATTTTTTACACAATTTATAAATTAATGTTTATTTATACGGCAACAGTTTACAACAAGGTTGTATTAGTACACATTAATAAATGCTATAACTAACACTAACATAAAAAATTATTGAACAATATAGCATTTTAGCATTTATTAATCTTTGATAATGTAAGTTACTGTCAATACTGTTACTCATGTCAGTTCAATATTTTAGTATTGAAATCTAAAATATTTAACTTGTCCAATCGGGCCAGTGACTGTTGCATCGCTGCTAAGAACACACATGAATTATCTTAACCAATGATGCACGGAGAAATCCCTTATGTTGCAGTAAATTACATAACCCACAGTGTCTGGTGTGTCTTTTCATTTCAACCGCACATGTGCACAAGTTATGTGCACTCCTGTATATATCTATGTGTATATGAGAGATTTTCATGGCTAGCTGTGTGTCCGTAATACAGATTGGCCAAAATAAAACATAAAGCAGCTGGTTGCCCAGCCGATCTGTGCATTTCTAATATATGAACTTGTTTGACAACTGTTGACAAATATGCTAATAAGTAAACATATAAGCTTATTTGTGAGTCAACAAAAATTCATATGTTTGTGTGTCCATATGTGGCGTTATTCAGTCTTACCAGGCCAGTAGGAGAGTTACGTCTGGACTCGGCTAACACACGTGCCTCTCCATATGCATTAACCAGAACCCACATCACAGGAAAGAGAAGAGGTAAAATCGGCAATACACCCATCATCTACTCAGAGAAAGAGAGAGGATACAAGTTGGGTTTTAACAGAAGTACACTTTCCATGTCTACAATTTCATTTTATTCTGAAATCTTCCTTTTTGAGTACTAAGAATGAGTGAATAGCATTCAGAGGTCAGGTTTCATAAAAAAATTAAGAACCAGATTTCATAAGATCATAAACAGCAACATGACTTCCTCTTAGTGACCATTCCTTTATTTATTCAAAAGAACAAAATGAGTAAAACTTTAGCCTTTAACCAAGAGTCTCCTACCTGCAACTGTAGGAAGTTGAAGGGTCCAGGCGTGAGACCAGGAGTGTCGCAGAAGTAACGAATTGTGTTAACAGTAAAAAAGGCCACCTGCAACAAGAAGGAGTTAACCAAAGATCAATGGACATTCACAAAGTACTCAAATATTTTCAATTATCTTGAAAGTTATGGCGATTTAGCCCGTTTCATGTGTTAACATGACCGCAATGTTGAGTTTTCACATTGACAGCATTACAGGCAATTATTTTTTATAAAACTGCATGTGTGCATGTTGACATACCAGCACAGCAGGGCAGGCAAATTTGGCAATGATGGACTGCACCGTAAACCGTTCATTATCAAGAGCAGTGATTGGGCGGGACAGAGCCAGGTCAAGACTGTTCCTATTGGCCAGAAAGAAAATGATTTCCTGCACTGCACTTTGCATGTTAGATGAGGTGCCATTTCCTGAAATGAAGTAGTGGCTGTAAGGACATACTAACCTGACACTTTCGAGTACAGGCGTGCGCACGACCCTAAAGAGGCGATACTGTTGAGGACTATGGGGACCTTTCCGTTCATTCACACGTGGGGAGGGAGGAGGAGAGAAGGGGGGAAAAAGGTCTCCTGGCTCCAGCACGATGTGTTCATCATCCTGGTAACAGAAGATACAGAGATTGAGAGGAAACATACAAGGAGTGCCAAAAAACTCCCTAATTATCACATAGTTTTTAAAATATATATATTTTATGAAATATATGAAGAATTTGGTTCCAAAATGCGAAAAAACGCAATAAAAAAAAATTAGTTACCGCTAAAATCAGTATTGTATCAGGTCAGTATTAAAAAGTAAATTCTTAATTTTATGCAAAATCCAATATCAGCTGTGTTATTCTGTCATTTTTTCTCTATTTTTCCCAAAACACGATAAAAACCAGTCCTCCTGTCTTGCAGAATACAATAAATCCACTCAACAAATCACAGCTCACCATTTCATGCACTGTAAACAATAATGGTGGTGCGTTGAATACACACTAAATGCTAGTTTTCTTCATCTACTTTGTACTTCGTGATCAACAAACAAACAAAAACAAAATAATACTTTTGATGGCATTGATAAACCTGTGGTGGTTTTCTGTGACGGGGAATAAAACGAACGGCATCAAAATCGGCACTCGGGAGACGGAAAAATGCCGGCTGTTGCTTGTTCTCCCGACAGCATCAAGCTTCTGTCATGCTAACACATTGACCCCAGGTGATCTTATGAAAAACGTTCTATTATTTTTCTCGAGCCAACGAAAATCGAGCAGGACCAAAACATTTTACAGGTGATCGCTGTCAAAAAAGTTCAGTGACGAGGTCCCAAGGACGACAGGAGCAATGACAGATTTCTTAATATGACAAAGTAAGTATTTTGATTAATGCCATTAATGTTTTTTTTTAAACCAGTATACCACTAGTCAACTAAATGAATATAACATGGCAAAGGTGAACGCACATTTATATATTGATTCAATAGAATTATAGCATTTTGAAAAAAAATTTAATGGATTTATTGCATTTTGTGGAAAAAAGAATAAATCTTTGAAAATTAAAATTATGGATATGAATTTTTTATGTTTTTTTATAACCCAAAGATGCTATGTGAAAGTTTGTAACAAAAAATAGTGGTTTTTATCTTGTCACTTTCTTGGTATAGAAAATTTTATTGTAAATGTTTTATTTTTTTTAATTTTGATCGCAATTTCCTTACTGATGACAATAAAGGTTCATAACAACAGCTATGGTAACTGTACCATTGTGCATTTATGTATGGCTACCCAATATGTACCTTAATTCCTCTAAGGGATGCAAAAGCTTCCTGGCCTGGTCTAAGAGCGATGACATCACCCTCCACCAGGAGACTGACAGGTAGATTGACCAATCGTTCATCTCTGAACGTCCAATGTAGAGACCAGGAAGGAGAGGTGGGGGTATAAAGATCAGGGTACAGAGAGGGTGCCCATCTGATAGGATGTCCTGCACTTCTCTCTAAATAATCTAACAGCAACAAACATTGAGAGTTAACAACTAACATTCATTTTATTCCAATATTTCAAATATGACTTACTTATCTGCGTTAATGTCAAATAGGAAGTTGGGTTAGAGCTTTTTAAAATAAATAGTTAATAATAATAATAATAATAATAATAATAATAATAATAATAGTAATAAATAATAATAGTAATAAATAAATACTAATAATAGTAAAAATAAATAAAATTATATAAGTAATAATAAATAGTAACATTTAATTGTAGATAATTGTGAGAACTGTAAGATGAATCATTAATAATTTGTTTCCGTTTTTCCAGATGTTAAATAATTTAAGTTTTAATGCATACATGCAAAAAAGTTTTAACACATACATGCACTTTTATTTTTTAGAGTCTATATTCCACAAAACATTATCTTAATATATTATATATCTTAAAGGGGACAGAGAATGAAAACCCATTTTTACCTTGTCTTTGTTCAAAAATGGTAGTCTATCCGCATTCACGAACATACAAAAAGTGCTAAACATGCTAAACATCTCAGTCTCATAGAAATTCCTCTTTTAGAAATGTCAGCCAGAAAACGGCCCAATCTGAAAAACTGATGCTTATGACATCACAGGCATCTCACTGCCCCTCCACTTAAAAATAATTGGCTACATTTTTTGAGTTGCAGCAAAGTCAGCCAATCAGTAATTAGATTGCAAGTTAAGCCAGTAGAGGGAGCCAAATAGGTGCAAAACCACTTGTTTAAAATCCCCCACCCTAATAGAGCTACTGTATCTGAGAGGGGTTTTTAGGAAGCTTATAAGGCATTACAGACCCAAACAAAAAATGTTTTGTCTACATGTCACATCACAGAACAAGGATAAATACCCCGTTCAATCATTTTATGTCACCTTTAATATAATATGACATATTAACATATTCAAATATGTTTTGCAAATCGTGAAATGTATAAAAAATGTATGTATGAGTCACATCAAAATCATAAAGACTGATGCCCCTGCTGTTCTCTCCTCACCGTTTAGCTGTGAGATAATGGACTTGAGCCTCCGCACCATCTCACTCGTCCGTAATCTCTGCTGCCGCCCGATGAGAAAGAGATTCAAAAGCAGGAGGAGGAAGAGCGCGCCAGCGTTTACCATCTCTATGCCCTGGCTGATATAAGAAAATTTTATGTTGATATGCCAGCACGACTGTGCTTTTATGTGGAAACATGTTATAAAGGAATCAAAACTTTTTCACACAAAGCCCCACCCACCTGCCATTCGGTTGGCTGCCGTGACAACACAACAGCCCGATCACCACGACCAATGTGAGAACGGCTCCCGGCCAATGAAAACATGAGTGACGGTTGTTTTGGTGAAGAAAGCTCTTAGCCCACAGTTCCTGAAGGACAGAAAAAGGCAATTTGTCAACAAATTTGTCCACCGCAGCTGTGTCCCAATTCATCTGCTTATACTGTGCCATAAAAATATTTTGCTATGGGAAATTATAGTCTTTTGAGTGCGTTTATGCAATTAATTGGACAAACAGGTACTAACACATAACTTTTTCTTGCATTTCAGCTTTTCTTTATTCACATTTTCTTATATTCACTGCATTGTTTAATTTATTAAATTGGTTTCATTACTGATTTTAATGTATTTATTCATTTTAGTGACTCTAAATGAGTTCTGGGTAATATCAACTGTCAAAGTGAGCATGGATTTGCACTTGACAATCAGGGGACTCATTTCAACACACTACTATGATTTGGGACATACTAATTCTTATTTCAAATACCATTTAGAATGGATAATAGTAAGGTGAAATGGCATGCAGGGATAGTTCTGAAGTACATAATTTAAAAACAAACCCGAATAGTGGATCTGCGTGGGCTGAATTTCTGGTGTTGCCCCAGTAAGTTGGACAGCTGGTCACGTAAGTTGGAGAGAGCCTGAGTCGTGGACAGTCCCAGTGGAGTTGCCTCCTCCTAAAACCCAACCAAAACAATCAGTCTATTACCTGGTTTTTAAACAAAGGAAGTTCAATTGAGAATGAAGTAACAAAAAAGTTGCAGTTGGACTTGTGCATAAAATCACAAAGAGTTAAGGGGAAAGTCATCATGGCTTACTTACAGCTGTTTTCTCATATTAAAGGGATAGTTTACCCAAAAATAAAAATTATTACATGATTTATTCACCTTCAAGCCATTATGGATGTACATGAGTATTTTACCCTAATGTTGCGTTTACACCAGCTGCAGTAAAGGCGGCAAAAACACGTTATTCGCGCGTAGTTGGACACTTGTTTCATTCACGCGTGAAAGCCATTCTAGTCATTCGAGAAATTCACGCGGAAATTCGCATCATGGGAGGAGCTTCTGCGACCTCGCCACTCTGCTCGCTTCCTGTAATCACGTCACTTCTACAGTAGGGCTAGGCAAAAAAAAATGTAATCGATTTTTCGAATCATTTTTTTTTCATATTTTTTCTGCAAACATTGAACGTAAGATTAACGTTAATATAATTACTAGTCTTCTTCACTAGATGTCACCCTCTTTTTTGCCTTGTATGATGTTACCAAGGAGCAAGAGGCGAGCCTGTCATTCTTTCATTCAGTGCTTAAAATGGCGGTTTTAGGTGCATCATCGACGTTGATGCCACCTTCACATTAAAAGTCAGAGGTATGGAAGCATTTTAGATTTCGCAAGCAAGACGACAACGATAGTATTATGGCTTTTAATTTCTTTTTATTAATTACCCACTTGTAAACTTATGTTCACTGTTATTTTTTATTAATATCGTATTTGAATCCAGAATCGAGTATAAAAACCGACCCGAAAACCGGAATCGAAAATTGAATCAAGAATCGAAATTGAATCGATTTGATAGCTTGTGAATCGAAATTGAATCGATCTGCAACATCTGAATCAATACCATACTACAGCAAGGTCCTGATTGGTTAAAGCAGCGCGGAAATCCTCAGAAGTTCAGATTTTTCAACTTGCGCGTTTCCCGCGGCAACTATCAATTTGCGCGGAACACGCCTTCCGTGCGCTCCATGCAATTTGCGCGGCGCTTACCACGTGTACCGCGCTGCAAGATAATAATCCGCGTGTAATTGCGTCTTTGCATTGACGTAACATGTAAATCACCCGTGCTTGCCGCCTCTACCGCACCTGGTGTAAACGTAGCATAATAGCTTACCCACACCAGCTTTGTGTGAGGTGGAGAAAATGTACAATTAGTAAAGTTGTAAAATAAAAATATAACCTTTTATGTGAAATTCAAGCTAAAGTCTCAATCTAATTATGAGTTTGACATGACCTTAGTCAATATTAAAGATATCAAGGTAATATTTTTATAAAATGTAGAAAACATTAAATCACCAAAAAAATTACTTTAGCTGTGTTTTAAGGCAGAGTCACAAAGTAAAAATTGTAAAAAAAAAGCTTTTGTATGCTTAAGGGTCCTTAAGCTGGCATAAAGTCTGAACTGAGTGGCCCGTGCTGGGACTGTAACATATCACTGAGGAAATACAATGCACCTGTTAAACTAGGCAAATCACATAATATACTTAGATTTTAATTCATTTTATTTGTTTGTTTTTAATAACTAGTCACAAATTTGTCCAGCAAAAACATCCAGACAGAGAGACGCAGTAATTCAAACTACTTTGTTAGAGAGAAACTTTAATGTATTGCCTAATATGGTCATAAATGAAAAACTGACCCATTTTGGCCATCATACAAGTATTTGTGGACTGGTTCTGTGAGGCGGTCATGGTCTCGTTCTAAAGGACAAAGCCCCCACTGCTATAAATAAGCACAGTGCTTTCCCACAGTCAGAGTCTGACCGCCTTCAAGCCGAGAGAGCATCTCTCACACATCTACAACAAGCGTTTACCATCAGCTAGCGTACGGTCACATGCACTTAGTTACACATGTCGGTTTATTATGGGTGAGACCTCAAAAACACATTGAACAGCTGACGAAAGTGCACCTGATGAACAACAGGAAGGCACCTGTTACTGGTAACCATTTAACTGCGAATAAGTGCAAATCCGAAGAGTCGGATCAAACAAAACCACAAACAGCTCAAGTCAACATCCACTCACTTTATCCTTCATGAAAAAGGTCTCGGTTTTCAGCATCATGGTTGCGGATATTTGCTCCGTTGCCGTCGGAGAGCGTACAGATCCAGCACAGCGCGAGACTGACACACGTGTGGGTTGAATAGGAGGTTGCGAGGCTGTTTTGGGATAATGTATGCTGCTGTTTCAGCATCAGTCGCGCTGTCTGGACACACAGTCTGCGCCTCTGCGCATTCAGAGTCTCATCTCTGGGCACGTCAAATGTCCTAGTCTGCCAGCTAAAACGCTTTGCACATTAAATGTGCAACTGAGCAGAGAGGATGAACACAGTAAACAGTGAAAAGTCTCCTCAGTTGAGCTAAATTAGACTTTACAGAATTGAAAAGAGATTTTTTGAGTTTGGGTTTTAATAAGCTGGAGAGCTCTGCAGAGGAAGCTGCAACTTGTCGCCTGCAGGGAAAAAGGGTGTAAAATGAAAACAAAAACCCAGGTATTGGGTATGGGGGGCTTTTAAAGAGAATGAATAAGTTTGCAATGAGGAACCGAGGCTTGACAGACAAGCCAAAGGATGGTTTGCCCTCTGCATCCCATTCAGGCATTCATCCATTTTAGCCAACGTAGCAATTTGCAATCCCAGCAGCGGTGGGGTGGGGCAGGATAGGGAGCATCCTCACTGAACCCAGAGACAGGCCACTTGTAGAAAAATCAATAGGATATTGTAGTGCTCAATAGAGCAGCTGTGCTATGGACATAAATCACTTTACTGCTTGTTTGCCTGGTAGACAATACAATGGGCTAAAAATCTTTAATTGGAGATCAGTTTTAAGGATCTGAACATAACAGAGACCAGTAAGCTCTAGGACAAAGGACAAAATACCACCCAATTACCTTAACATCACGGCAGTGACCTACAGGTGAGCAAGCACAAAGCACAAATAAAGTTAAGCCTCACATCCTTCAAAACTTTAACCTCATCTAAAAAGTGCCCTCTATTCCTGCAGCAGCCAGAGGACTAACTGTCCCAGACATGCTTTTATGCTCAGCAAAATCAATACAAGTAATACAAGAACCTAAAGACCAGGATCTAAGCAACAACACAGCTGCCCAAAGTTCATAGTGAGTTTAATGATGCGGTCCAAAATGAGCAATGACACGAGATAAATTCACACAAAGATAAATGGAAAAAACATTTATAGCCATAAGCACAAACATTTGAGGTTTTCACGAAAAGGATTAATATGTCACTCTCTTAAAAGCAATCACAGACATTTATATTTAAATAAAATGGTAACAGTTAAAATTAATTGCGACACACTTTACAAATAGTGTTATTCATCAACATTAGCTAATGCTTCAGCTAACATGAGGAATATATATATATATATATATATATATATATATATATATATATATATATATATATATATATATATATATATATATATATATATATATATATATATATATATATATATATATAGTTATATATAGTTATATATATAGTTATATATATAGTTATATATATAGTTATATATGAAGAGCTCTTTTCCAAAACGCTATAAATCCATTTCAATAGTTTTCAGAAAAAGTACATTTTTTACCTAGACCCACACATTTTGTGAATATTCAATTTATGCTGTTATAATGGATTTTTTGCTCAATCTGAACATGTTGAATAATGATTATTAAATCAAACAACAATATTGTTGATTATAAATTCAAAGTTAATTTTATTTTTTTTCAAAACGCTATAAATCCATATATTTTTTCCATAAATGTATGTTTTTACTTTAAGAACAAAACAAAAAAATAACAGAATATGCAACATATACTCAGGGACTGAGTAAAGTAAATTATTCAGATTGTGATATACATTGGAGCCAGTATGAAATAAACAGAATTACACATAACTAACTTGCTATTACTCCCTCCACCATTTCAGTTTTCTCCTTAGCAGGGAATTAGGAACCCCTTTTGCTTGATATATTTCACCTCTCTCTCCCTCTCTCTCTCTCCCTCTCTCTCTCTCTCTCTCTCTCTCTTGTCCACACACAGTTGTATTAACCTCACACGCACACACAGCGAGCTTCCCTCGATCTGCTCTCAATGACATACCATGTAACAACGCGCTCATAATGTCCAATCCAAAAAGCAAAACTTTACAGATGTCCCTGCATTGTTCACTACCGACATTTTGTACTTTTGCACGACATTGGTCAATGTATCAAACGCCAGTCTGTCTATGAGCAGGCTATCGAACTATTCAGTACTTTTCATGTTACGTTAGCAGGCTTCTTCACAGGAAAAAAACTTTATCGCAAACGTACAAAACGGTATTAAACGAGCCAGTTCTGAAACGAAAGTTGTACATACCAAACACTTTGATGAAGATCGCCTTGCAAACGGGTACCTTCTCCGGGTGCATAACATGACATTAATCCTCATTTTGAGTAATGAATGAACATAAACAAACATCTGTTCACAGCGCCGCCATTGGATTGCGTCGAACGCTCATCGAGTTCTGATTGGTCGAGAGGATAAATCGCGTTTAGGCTAAAAATAGGCTCGGCGCTTATCGCGTTTTGGAAAAGAACGGCATCTTGTACCTACATTTTAACAAGGAAATGTAATGATTTGACATAAAACATTCATGGAGCAGTGAATAGGTTCAGTACACAGCCAAATGACATGACAAACTCATTTTTTTTAAAAATGGCATTTATCGCGTTTTGGAAAAGAGCTCTTCATATATAGTTATATATATATAGTGTGATAAAATAGGGCTGAAAAGAGTGGGGAAAAAATAGGGCTGAAGAGTGACAAATAAGGTGCTGAAAATAGTGAAAAATGAGCAAAGAAACGAGTGAAAAATTATGAGAAGGGTCTGGCTGCAGCACTCTCAGACTTCTGCGCTTCCTGTGCAAGTGACATCACCTGCACTCTTCGCTGCATGTAACGTCAATTGCAATCGACTTAAATAAAACGGAAACGTTACATCGTACAACGTACGTTGTTTACATCATTTGAAATGGTCTATACACTATTTAGTGGTTTCAACCTATATGCCACCATAATTACTTAGTTCATTGTATCGATTCATAAAGAGCGAAAGCGTGACGGTTGGCCAAGTTAGTTCGGCTAGCCCAAATCCTTAAAGGAAAGGCATGCACAACTTACGCAAACAAAGATAATTTTGTATAAATTGAGATTTAACTCTAAATATAAGATACCATCATAAACTGTTAAAACATAAAAAAGTATTAAATTTAAGGTAAGATTGAGGTTGTGCTTTCTCCGACATGTGCGTATTCCACTCGTCCGCATAAAATGGCAAAAGCCTATCGAGTGCAAGTGACGACACTTGCACAGGAAGCGCGGGAGTCTGAGAGTGCAAGTAGTGACGTCACTTGCACAGACTAGTGCTGCAGCCAGATGCTCTTGAAAATTACGGGCTGATGAGTGAAAAATTTGTTAGAGCTGTGATAATAGTGAAAAATTAACAGTGAAAATAGTGAAAAATTAACGGTGAAAATACTGAAAAATTAACGGTGAAAATACTGAAAAATTAAAGGTAAAAATAGTGAAAAACTAAAGATGAAAATAGTGAAAATTAAAGGTGAAAAATTTACGGTGAAAAAAGAGAAAAATTAACAGTGAAAAAAGAGAAAATTAATGGTGAAAAATGTATGGTGAAAAAAAGGGAACAATTTACGGTGAAAATAGTGAAAAATTAAAGTTGAAAAATTTACGGTGAAAAAAGTGAAAAATTTACGGTGAAAAAAGAGAAAAATTAACGGTGAAAAAAGAGAAACATTAAAGGTGAAAAAAGTGAAAAATTGACGGTGAAAGAAGTGAAAAATTAACGTTGAAAGAAGTGAAAAATTAACATTGAAAAAAGAGTGAAAACTTAGCGCTGAAAAAAGTGAAATGTTAGCGCTGAAAAAAGTGAAATGTTAGCGCTGAAAAGAGTGAAAAATTCATGGTTGAAAAAGTGAAAAATTAAGAGTGGAAAAAGTGAAAAATTAAGAGTGAAAAAAGTGAAATGTTAGTAGTGAAACTTTGCAAAGAGTGAAAAAATAGTGCTGAAGAGTGAAAAATTTTCGCTGAAAAGAGTGAAATATTAGCGCTGAAAATAGTGAAACATTTGCAAAGAAAAGAGTGAAAAATTTACAAAGAAAAGAGTGAAAATTTTACAAAAAATGAAAAATTTACAAAGAAAAGAGTGAAAATTTAGCACTGAAGAGTAAAAAATGAACGCTGAAAAGAGTGAAATATTAGTGCTGAGGAATGAAAAATTAGTGCTAAAAAGCATGGATAGATATTTCTGTGAATGACCTTATTGGATATACATTTGAAGGAGTTTCCCTTTCAGATGTAAAATATATGGGAAAAGAGTGAAAACTAGTTAAAAAAATAGAAAAAAGAGTGACTTTCCACCCGCACTGGAACATTTTTAAATAGAGTTCTTGCCCTAATTTGCCCTATTTTGTATTTTCATTGCTAGGCTTGTGTTAACTAATGTAGTAAACTCCAAACAACCTTACCGTAAAGTGTTAATGAATAAAAAATAGATAACAAAACCACTGAAATACACTACGTATTAAGAATTAGGTACACTGTAAAAAATTAGCTGTAGTTATGCAGCTGATTGCCAGTAACTTGCTGTAGAAGATAAAGACTGAAAATGTTTCATGTTCATTTAACTTTAAACAAACTGTTGCCAGTAAATCACATAAATGTAAAATCTACAGTAAGTTACTGGCAGCTAGTTGCCAGTGATATCCAGTAACACTGTAATTTCTACAGAAATGTTTTACAATGTAACCCTACCATGGTTAGTAAATAATCCCTCTGCTTTAGTAGTCAGTGCAGTTTTGCCCAACCTCACCACTTTGCAAGCACATAATGAACTACAGCAGATAACAACATATGAGCCTTTTCATGTCCAAAGTTAAAGTGTAAAAGGTGATGAGGTTACTCAATCTTTAAAACTTTCCTGAATGTGAATGTGTCTGCTGTGATTTACCCTGAACTGGTAATTATTACACAATTATTACACATCACTCTAGAATGCTTGATTCTGATTGGCCAGTTGCGATTTATTCTGAGATAACATCCGGCTGGCTGTACATTATCCCTTACGTATTACAGCACACTTCTGAGAACACAGAACATGACCGGAAAAATGAAAATCCAACCCAAATGTATTAAGTAACAAACACTAAATAAAGTTCCTGAAATTTAAAACAAATTACAGAGGACAGCAGGCATCTAAAATATGGTGTGTACACAACATACTATGTCTCTATTAAAGTCCAGGGTCAATCGATGAGATACAGTTTTAGCAAAACAAGAGCACAGGCCATGTCTTGATATATTGTCTGTGGTGCCTTAAACTTGGATGTTGTTTAGAAACTCATCATTAAATCATAACATTTATACATGAAGTCCGGACAAATTTTTTGCACGGTTAATACCAGAAATGTACAGCATAATTGTACAGAGATTGCATACACATTTCCGTTTATTCCCGAACAACATGCAACAGCTTAATAAAAAACTGTCAAGCACTTTATATGACTTGCAAACACACTCTCATCTATAAGAGGAAGAAATCATAATAACTCACCTGTTTCTTATCCTGTAGCTCCATGGCAACCACTGTCTTTCACCATACTCTGTCTAGATGCCCAGGGCCGGTAGTCACTTTTGATGCTCGTCCCAATACCGACCCTGCTGGCAGAGAAAGGCAACTGTTGCCCCCAAAATTGCTGCACCTGTGGGCGCTGCCAGTCTTGGGAGAGGCGGTCACTGCTGTAGACGATGCCCAGGACGCTGCCACCAGTAAGAGGGTGTGGGTTCTCTCTTTTTACATTCAATGAGATCTGATTGAAAGAGAAACAAATTATTAAAAAATATAGGCCTAAAGTTTAGTATAAAAACTAAAAAATAATTAGAAATGTTGCCGTAGCAAAAAACTGAAATAGATTTAAGTTGAGCTAAAATGTTTAACTGAAACAAAATAAAAATCAAAACTCAAATAAAAATGAGATTTAACTTTCAATATAATAAAATGACTAATAGCAAAGTTACTAAAAATTAAACCAAAATTAACAAAAATATCAAAACGAACAATATGAATATAAATAAAATAACTCTGCTGGTTAACACAAGAAACAGATCCAAAAAAACATGTTTACATATACACAGTTATGCATGATCAACATGGCACTATTATTAAGCTAAATGCTTTCAGTTTCAGTTTTGCTAAATAAAATCAAAATATAAATCTTTCTCACATACATCCATCAATACACTTCAGAAGAAATTTATTAATGCGCTGGTGTCATTCTGATCGCTTTAATTATGGATGGATGTGATTTTTGGAAATTTCATATTCTTAATCTCATAAAATAATAATTTTTTATTAAATGTATTAGTGTTCAACTACAAAATAGAAGCCAAAATACATGTGAGATGATACAAGTGTAAATAATGAGATTCTTATTTTTAGGTGAACTTTTCAGTACCACTAACAGTAATTTTCTTGTACATGTAAATTTGGGAAGCTTACCAAATGATTGGTTGGTATAAACGTAGAAGAAGTAATGATGACAATCTTAATTTTAACAAGAGTTGATTAAGTGCAGACAATCTAAACTAAACAATGTTTGGCCAACCAAAACAAGTCGGCCTTTTAAGTGTTTAATATTTGGATTTCTAAGAGAAATATTTGACAAACAAATCACTCGGTGAGTTCAGTGAATTCTTCAAAAAGACAACCAAAACCTAATGAACACAACTCATAAGCCAAAGTCTCCATGTGCCGAAATGGATCCACAAAGCTTTTTTACCCTTCTAATGACAAAAATGGTTCACAGAAGGTATGAATAAGGTTTACATAATATCAATTTTAGAAAGAACATGCGCTGTCTGGATTTAAAGAGGGGATTATATATGAGAATGTGTTGATGTTATTAGAAAGATTACCAATAGCAAAGAAGGATTCATCTACAAACTATAGAGGACTTTAAACTAATCGCAACTAATAGTTTGCAGAATAAAGTTTTTGTTAACATCATATATGTGTGTATAATAATTATGCATATATAAATACACACAGATGCAATTATATATTTAAAAAATATTTAAATGTGTATTTACATTTTTATATTTATATATCATTTATATTATATAAACTATGAATACTTAGTATATACACAGATTTTTTTCCTAAAATTATACAAGCATGTATGTGTATTTATATATACATAACTATTATCCACAGTACTCAGACATGTATGATGTTAAAGGTGCCAAAGAATGCATTGGAATAATATGTTAAATTCTTTTTTGATATTTACATTGAAGGTATGTAACTTTATTAAGTGCAAAGATTATCCAGAAACGTTTTTACATGTCAATTTACAACCCTAGGATTTGTCCTTTGAATGAAATGGTCAATTTTTGCCATATTTGGAAGGGTCATAAATAATTATTTAAATAAACATAACTGTAAAGTATGTAGTAAAACTTCAATGCTAGTATTTCAGCAGACACAACTTTGTTTTTAGCATTTTAACAACTTTGAACTTAATTTTTTGTGTAATTTATTGTTGGGGGCGTACATATAGACTGTGACTGCACAAGGTTTACATAAAAATTAGGAAAGAACCCGTTGGAGGCTGGCAATATTTCATTAGCATGTACAGAGCTCTTATTATTCATCTTCTATGCCTAGGTAAATACAGTTTATTTTTTATGACACCTTTAACAAATACTTTATTCTGCAAGCGATTAGTTGTACAGCCCTAAAACTATTATATAAAAGAAGTAAATGTGGAAATTATAAAATGACAAGCAAAAATAAATAATCAATAAATAAATACATACATTCTGGTCATGAAAAAGGCATAATTAAATTATTGACTTGAATGTACTATTTCTGTACACATTGTGTATGCATTTTTCTATTTACCTCTGTTTTTATTTATTACAGTATTTATTTATTTCCTCCTATTTTTACATAATTAATAATTTATGCACATGTATTTATTTATTCCTACATTTATTTACTTACGCATTCCTTAATATATTTATAATATATTATTTACTTATAAGTCAATTTTCATCCTCCATTACTAACATAACATTACAGCGGTTTTTAACTAGACAGGAGTCTTTAAAGACTAACAGCCTACATTCACATACCGTAGGCTATTTCATGTTTAATAAATGCATTCAAGATCTTTTCCAGTATTATATTTTACATAAACAGTCATCAGCCCCATTTAACGTCTTGTTAATGCAAAGACATACAAGCTGGAAAAATCAATACGTATCACACTTACAGTACAAAAATAAGCGCTTACAGTAAAAAATACTTCGTAGAAACATAATAACACTAATTATACGAGTCAAAACATCTGGTTGAGCTCAGCAGAGGTGGCCTATGTCTTAAATACTTCCCTTTTGAAGATGTCAAACGAAGTTATTCAACGTGAAAACTTACGATATAAATCTGCAACATCAACGACACAAGAACATCAGCGTCAATCATCAAGAGTCTTTTATAATATCTGAATAATAATTCGCCTCAAAATCCTTGAACTCTCTCCCTGGTGACGGCCATGTTAGTAACTCGAAGGGCGTGGTATTTTTGTGCGGAAAGATTTAGGGGCATCTGATTGGTTTGTGTTTTAAAAGGGGTGGGGATTATTTTATTTCGTCCTCTGTGGTTGGTCGGATGTTTGGGGCGGGGAATCGGCTTGCTGCTATCTGAGGCAGAAGGCGGGGTTTCTGGCAGTTCAGCTTTATGCAGCGCTGCGCAGACTATTCGGCGTATGACGTCAAAGTGTCGCGACAGCGTTTCTAAAGCATAGCTCTCGCGGTTTTTTGATACCATACGCCGGAGCGCCGCATAAAGTAGAACACACATTTTATTTCGTGTGGTTTATTAGTAGTATTGCAGTTTGATCAATATTGCTCTTTGCAAATGCACATAGATACATCTTAAGTTTATTAAAACTTAATGATAGTGTTTTTCTTGTACTTATTCTTTATTTCTATTAAAATGCAATGACAAAATTCACTTTATAACACATTTGATACTGTAATAGTTTAAATAGTTTGACATTCATACTTTATAATATAACAATTGTCTTTGATTTAGAGGCAAACAATTAAACATGAATATAAACACACAATACAATACATATAATAGCTTTATACATATGATATAATCATAAACCATTTTCATCAGGTGGCATAAATTCAACTCAATCGAATGCTTCCTGCAGAAAACACCACAAATACAGTAGTGTCCATTACAAACACCATAATAAACCATCAGCTGTGTACCATTAAAACCATTACAAAACCATTAATGGCCCTGTTCCAGTAAGATTTAATGGTCTGTATTGGTTCCCATCTGTGCCAGATACGTAGCATCCAACCAACACATAACCAGTAGAAAGAAACCCACAGAGACCATCATTACAACCAATACAATTCCCATTATACCCATTAACTCACTTAGCATTTCTGCGATGGCTTGTTTTTTCAGCAGGGCTTATTCGAATAGTTAAACATATTGAAACAAAGTAATAGCTTTAACCAATTAAACATTTGGTAAGCATTTTATATAATATTTGTAATGTATGGCATGAGACATTTTGATGCATTTTAGAAAATTATTAAATAATGTACAGTCTAAAAATGGTTGGGTTATTTTTAACCCATGCTGGGTACATACTGGACTGAATTTATGCTGGGTTAAAAATGACCCAATGTTGGGTTGTTGTTATGCAACTATGTGTTATGTATATGTCCAATATTTACCCAGCATTAGTTAAAAATAAGCAAGTCATTTTAAGAGTGTAAGAAGTTTGCATTTATTGGTTGTTTAATGTGGTGTTCCCGCCCGACTAGACCTGCCGCTATGATTGGCTTTCACCACTTCTTCCATAATCACAGCAATCATGTGACAAAGCTCCTTCGCCTGCGAAAAATGAAATAATACATTTAGGCAAGGACAAAATTGACAGTGTAAATGCGATAATTTTGAGAAAAACAATTATAAATAATTAAGTTGACAATTATAAATACATTATCCTGCATACCTGCTTCAGGTGGATGGTGGTAGTCTTGAGTTGGGTTTGGTTGAAAAAATTGATCTCAACTGAAGGCATGTCTTTCTTGGAGCTAATTGAGCGCAAGGACTGCACAAACTCCAGAAGCAACGTCAAGCATATATTCTGTAATGGTTTGTGAAAGTTTGGTGTTTATAGTTAACAACAACACGTTATAAATAAAACAATAATGAGATTTATTACAGATTAATTAAATTTTGCAATATAAATCAATAAAAGTAAGCAGAGGTGCTGTACCTGTGTTTTCGGGTCAAGGACCAAGATAGCTTCATTGTTGACTGCGACCAGGCAGGGAGAAGGACAACTGTTATGATTTACTTTCTGAGCGGTAAATGTATTAAATCCAAAGAGTGGCAGCAAAGTAAAACTTTCTGGAATAAAAAGATAAAAGGTGAGTAAAATGGGTTGAGAGAAGGATGTAAATCAGTAAATATGTATGTATATTCAAATAATCAACAGTACAAGGACATAAAGACAGATTGGTTTACGCACTCAGGAAGCGAGTTTTGGCATCACGATGGTTAAGGGGGCCAACGGCAGAAAACTGTGCCCTTATACTAGCGAGAAGCCTCTCATCATTGGTGCTGACCCGTTCCGATCGGGGAAGGTACTGTTTCATCTCAGCACTGATGATAAACAATGATAACCAATAAGCATAAGTGTTCAAATGGGTCCAACTCATGGTTTTTAGAACGTTTTTGATTAAAGGAGGGGTGCATGATCTTCGAAAGCCAATGTTGAAATTTAAAATCACCTAAACAAACACTCCCCTACACCAATAGAATCTGGACCTTCTTTTGATAGGGCCTCCCCACACATACGCAACACAGGCAACGATGTCGATTAGTAGACACGCCCCTTACTGCTGATTGGCTACAAGTATGTTTTGGTATTCTGCCCAACTCCCTTTTCCAAATGTTTTTTCAAAAATCATGCACCCCGCCTTTAAATATGATTAAATATAATCAAATATAACTAAATTATTTACCTTGAGGGTGACTGAGTCAATCCAAGAGCAAGGTGTTGAAGAGCGGCCAGCTCCGCCATCTGCTGGTAAAATGTGGGGCTGTTGGCAGGCAGCAAAATCTTCCCTTGCCGATAACCATCCAGAAGCTGAAAGACATACATGCAGCATCCATTATATAATAAAAAATGTAAAGAAAATACGAAACAGCCTGCAGTTTAAGCTATTATTCATTGAATATTAAAACTACTACTTAATTCTGTACCAGCTGGTAGTGAAACTCCACATAAAGATCATTGTCAAAGTGGAGCGGGTGTTTCCAAGTAATTCGATGAAATGAGAAGGAGATTGATCCGTCATCCAACAGAAAGTCAAACAGGTACTCATCCGGGTGAACTGCACGTCGCACATCACCTGTACATGAATCATGTTAGATGATCACAACAACATTAGACTGTGTTAATGCGCGCATAAAAATAACAGAGGGCATCTTACCACCATTTTTAGTAACATAGATGGAAAATTCCTTCACTTCTGCTGGATTCACGATGCCCATCTCTGTACAAATGTCTGTTATCACCTCATATGTGACCTGTAGAACCAAACGCACAAAAATATTGTTTACACAACCAAGCAAAGCATTATCAGATTTCCTTGATTTTGTAGAGTGCACGTACACTAAAGCTGCGAATCTTGCAGGTAAACTCAGTTCCACCAGGCAACATGATGGGCAGCCGACGAGTTGTCCTGCCAGCCTGCACGAGATTCGGATAATGCATTATTATTTACAGGTGCTCGTGGCAAAAATGCTTCTAAAACTGCAAATGTTATTGAAATCTTTTTTTATATAATAATCAGACAAAGCACCAAATAAAAAAAATCATATCTGATCTTAAAGTCTCTTAAAAGTGTAAATGTTTGATGTGAACTAACACAAATAATTAAATGGAATTTAAATCTTGTTTGACAATTACATCGACTACTTATTCTAATAATATAATCTGTTTTTACTCACTAAGAGAGCCTCCATCTCTGAACGGGAGGGAATGTGCCTGCGTCCCCCAAAATTGAGAGATCTCCTGAGATTCTTTTCACACACATTTGCCAGCTCTAAACACACATAAAGGTTTCCTTTAAAAACTTTAAATACACATATTCTTGCATATACAGTACAAATATGTTCAAAAGCATAAACAATAACCCTAAATAATGAAAATGAGATTTGCACAGTAAATGGGACTACTGTACCCTGAAAGGAATGGTTAGCATCCTGCCTGATGGTCTCCAGGTGCTGGGTTAAATATGGCAGAAGTGTATTGGAACAGGGGAAGAATCCAGTCACCATATTCAGCAAACGCCAACCACGAGTACAGCTCTCCCTATACAGCACCATTTACATTTATGTATTTGGCAGACACTTTTATTCAATGTAACTTACAGTCTATAGCACATACTTGCATGCATTAAAAAAATTAACTAGAGATTAACTCACTTGACTGAGTTTTTGGTGGTCTGCTTGATGACCTGGCAGTAGATCTCATCTCTGAGAAACTCCTTTTCTTTCCCCAGCTAAAGCAAAACACGTTATCATGTGACAGATGTATAGTATGATATGGAGGCTTATAGCACAGACGTAAACCTAAAGCATCTCTCATCTGAAGTCTGGTGGTAAATCTTACCTGTAGGATGAAGTTAACACAGTCGTCTTCTGACTGATTTTTCTTCCTAGGCTGATCCAACATGAACTGCATCAAAACTAAAGCGAGATCATAAAATGCATCCATTAAGTGTTAATTTATGCTATCTGAACTGATTGGCCAATGCTGGCTTTTTGACAAATAATTTTATATAATGGTTGCAGTGTGTCATAATGCTATAATTTCATATATTTTAAATATTTTATGTTTGTTTATTGTTTTATTTGTTAGATATCACTGCATGATAATGTGGGGCAGTGGCGGCCGGTGACTTATTTTTTCTAGGGCGCTCGATGCGAAGTTCGTCACAACATGTATGTAGCCCGTCATGTGTGTGGTTCCTTTTTTCAAAATATGTATTCTGCGCTTTGAGAGATTGTGTGTGCATCATGTGTCTTGTCAAAATAAGTGCCTGCAGATACTCGCATAATCTCATGCGTAATCAGAGTTTACTGTCTTGTGTGAAGGACGTAAGAGACCAGAGGTGATAAATCCATCTTTTTCTTTACTAAGTTAAATTCTAATAAGTAAAATCAATACACAGACACAAGTAAAATGGTTAAATTTGAAGTCTTTTATTTGGCTAGCCTTTTTCTTACCATGTGGCCGAGTTTCTGAGGTTGGTCCGTCATTAAAAGAGGTCCGGGCGGAAACTTCAGCCGTATTTATACCGTTCCTAACGACGGTCCAGACCAAACTATTCATTCTGAGCAACCAAATTGTCATGGTGTGGGCTTTATCTATTGCCTGTGTATTAAATAAAGTATTTTACTCTGCTTGTGTTAACCAATGCACACACAACTCATACATACACATCTTTGTGTTCAACTGTTCAGTAGTTCTTTGGGTTATTGATAACCATGAATGCCCCGAATGAGTGTAAATAAATTATTTTGAGTGCAGTGCTGACTGGGAAGGCAATAGTGCAATGCTTATTGAACTGAGGGGTGCAATAGTGCAATGCTTATGGGACTGGAAGTGTGAAACAGCAAACTGCAACACAGAAAAGTGTTTACTGGTTTTTATTTAAAACAAAAGTTTTTAACAGTATTTGGATTGAAGCGGTTTCTCTTTTTAGAAAGCTCCTCTTAAGCCTTAGAAAACACCCTTTCACAGGGCACTGATGATGCTGGACAACATAAGAAGGTCAGTGCCAGCTTATATAAATTGGGATATTGGAGCTTCTGTTTGTTTCAATATCCCAATGGATCCTCAGTCCTCCTAGGCTATCCCTAATACAGTATAGTCTTATAATAATAATAAATAATAACAGCAATACTATATATAATAATAAAACTACTACTAATATAGGCTATATCAAAATATATATAGCAAAATAATTACGTATTATAGGTATTAGAACTAGATATATGCTAATTTACTCTACTAATCTACTTTCCTATGCTATGTATAATTTACTCTAATAATCGTCTAAACTAAGTGTAATATAATATATAATACAGGCTGTGATATATAATGATAACTATACTACAAACTCACTACAAACTCGCCACTACGTACAACCAACACCTCAACACCAATGCAAACGTACTGCAAAACCCACAAGAGGCGCGAGTTTCGAACCATTTTTTTACGGAGGCGATACTCAGAGTGAAGCAATGACGTATTCAACAGAAAACGAGGCCTCGTTTGTCATCGTCACGTGATTTTCACGGAAACGATACAAGCCTCGAATCGGGGCTTCATCTGGAATGCCCCTTTTTGCTCGACACAAGCTCCGGAGCTTCGCTTCAGATGTCCCATCACTAATGCAAAGTCCGATTCATTTCCGCGAACCGGCTCTTTTCGGACCGTTCGGCTCATTGAACCGGATCAAAAAGCCGATTCACCGGTTCCTGATGTCATCAAGAAATGATCACTACTTGTATCAATGAAACATTCAAATAAAGTCGTTTGTGTCAACACCTTAAAACATTTAAATAAAAAGTTGTTTTTGTGAAGGCATATCTGATTTATTGCCTTTCATTCACAAGTTAGTAATGTTTGTGATCACAGTTTCAATCGCGGATCGTAAATGCCAGATACAACTGACCAGTTTTGACTAGCATACAACTTGAATAAGATTCCTAAAAGACACTAATGCACAATTGCGGATGTGTAAGTATAAAGAATAAATAAACTTTTTTAAACGCATTGGTCTTCCTTATACAACTACAATATGATTTGCATGCACAATAAATCATACTAAAACTAAAGATTTTTTATAAAACAAGCATATCAAGAAACTAATAAATCAAGAAATTTCGCGCATCAGGCTCGTTCAAATCCTCAGTGATTCACACGCAGTGTCAGCAACTCATCCGTCAGAATCATCGGCAATCCTGGCCTCGGCAATCATCGACAAACTTCGTTCGTTCGACAAACGCGCTATTTCGGCTGTGCGTCCTGCGTCATCAACCCGGAACTTATGCCCAAAACTAAAGTTCGATTCAGTTCGATTTGCGAACCGGCTCGACCGGTTCCTTCCTGAGAACCGGCTCAAAAGAACGATTCGTTCAAGAACCTAACATCACTAGTTTGGATATTGTAGGTTAGTTGTTGGTTGTGGGTCTGGAGTGAACGTGTTTAAACTGTAGATTTTGGACCTCTGGTATTTATTGTTGAGAGGCATATGCAGAGACAACCATTATTAGCTCCATTTTTGAATTACTTTATTTTGTTTGTTTTTCTGTTTTTGGTTTATTCTTGTTTTTTTTGTTACTTTGTATATGGTTGCCTTGTATTTGAGACAATAAACTCTCAAAATGTTTTTGCATGAAACTACTGCCCCTGTGTATTTTTCAACCCTCTGGCCATGACTCTCACACTTGTGTGTATTTTGTGAACGTGAGCGTCTCTTTTATCATAAACAATGTTGACGGGTGTGCAGCAGGCACTTATTTTGACAAAACATGTGATGCAAATGTTTTACATGACGCAACAAACACATATTTTGAAGACGCAAGCAACACACATGACACTCCTTGAATTAGTGCATTTGTATATATGTGTCTGGTTGTGTGCTTGCATGTGTGATTACATTTGTGCACTTACTCATGAAACACTGAGCACCCATACGATTAAGCTCATTGTCTGAGAAATAGATAAGGGATTCCTGAATGGGATTCTAACAAAAAACAAACACAGAAAATGAAACGAAGCCATAAAATGTCAAAACACACACATCAAGCTGTGATGGAGAGACTGATGGCTTCATACATACTTGAGTGTGTTCAACCATTTCATTCAGACTTTTCCCACCATAAGAAAGACTGTAAACAAATGAGAGACAAAGATTTTCAGTTATGCTATAGATAACTGCACCGGGAAGTTTCTGTTCCCAAGTTTCTTCCAAATTCCTCACCTGGTTAAAGCATCTGCAAAAAACTTCCTGGCAAATTCAGTCATAAGATACTGCTGGCGCTCCGCTTCAGATTTCCGAATGGACGTCCCCTCTAGACTGCGATCACTGCTGCCGGATTTTGTACGCCCGGAAGGGATCTGGGTGGAGGAGCCACTGGCAGGGATGTTGGTGGAGGAGCTGGAGAGTCTCATGCTCCTTCTCCTGTGTAGCTGCCGCTCCATGTTGCTGCTATGGTAGTCAGGTGGTGCACAGGGCTGAGTGGCATCTACGGGGAAAAGTCCTGACCGGCCCCCAGTGGAACCAAACATCCATCCTGCAGAGATGCCAAACCAGCAATGATTTACTACTTATTCATTAATATTAGTAACACTAAATTTGCAAATATTGGCAGTTTCTCAATATGCGTTCTTCATCGATCTTGCGTCCCTGTGTCCTCGCTCTACATCATCATAAACAATCGAAGTTCAATTCCAATTCTCAAGAACGCAAGTACAGAGGGCGCGGATGAGTACTTTATATTGAGGATGCATCGAGTGTAGACTTGCGCATGGAAATCTGGGGAGGTCACGTGACCAGCAGGAAGATCGCACACAGCTCAATTCTCACAAGTGTGTTCTGTGTTCTCGCGACCTTCTGAGTTCGTTCTTCCAAGGTCGCCTGGCAAGACCAGTCTCCACGAGAACTTAAGTCCGTTCTTTGCGTTCTTAGAATTGAGAAACAGGCATTATACGTGTTTTAAAGGGACACTCCAGTTTTTTTGAAAATATGCTCATTTTCCAGCTCCCCTAGAGTTAAACATTTGATTTTTACCGTTTTGGAATCTATTCAGCTAATCTCCAGTGCTGGCGGTACCACTTTTAGCATAGCTTAGCATAATCCATTGAATCTGATTAGACCATTAGCATCGAGTCAAAAATGACCAAAGTGTTTTCATATTTTTCCTGTTCAAAAATATGGCTAGGAACTATACTCTCATTCTGGCGTAATAATCAAAAACTTAGCTGCTGTAACATGGCTGCAGCAGGTGTAGTAATATTACGCACAGCCCGAAAATAGTCCCCTTGGTTAATTTCAATAGCAGGGGACTATTTTTGGGCACTACGTAATATCATTGCGCCTGCTGCAGCCATGTTACAGCAGCAAAGTCCTTGATTATTACGGCACTTTGAGAGTATAGTTCATAGCCATGTCGCCCTAGAAATTGCAGCTTTAAATTTTCCGTCACTCTTAGTACACGACGTAACTACAGAAGAGTCAAGTTTTAAATAGGAAAAATATTGAAACTCTTTGGTTATTTGTTAGCGCGATGCTAATGGTCTAAACAGATTCAATGAATTATGCTAAGCTATGCTAAAAATGTTAACGTCAGACCCGGAGATCGGCTGAATGGTTTCCAATCAAATGTTTAACTCAAGGGGAGCTGGAAAATGAGCATATTTTCAAAAAAAGTGGAGTGTCCCTTTAATAATACTCTGCATAAATAATTTTTTATTCAACAAAAAAAAAAATCACTGAAACAGTTTGCCAGCTTAAGTATTTATTTGTGATTTACTGACCATGGTGAGAATTAGCCAGTCAGAAAACTTGTAGGCAGCACTATCAAAACACTACTCTTTGTTCAGATTATCCTAAAAAAAGTGCTTGTGGCTGAACTACGAAGAGGAATTTATTTTATTTAAAAAAAAAAATTGGTACCTTTTGCACAGAAATTACCTACATCAGCTTTAAAGTCCCCATGAAATCAAAACTAACTATTCTTATTTTTTACAGAAATATTGCAGAATATTCATTGTATACATTTTTTTCCGTGTGGGTCATTATTATTATTTTTTAATTCATGCGTCCTCATTAACCTGTGATGATACTTCTCTGATGATGTCAGCTTGACAGCTTGAGCAGAGCATCTGTTAACTCCGCCCCCTCCCACTGTCAGTCTACTGCAAGGTCCATTTCAGAATGAAATGCCCACTTTTTGTAGACAGCCGCTTGTTTATGTTGCTACTGCTAAAACCGTCTATATCCAATCAATTCAGAGTGAAAACCCAAACCACGGCCACTATTTTCCTCGTGTAATATTCCGTTCATCTCGGAAGTAAGTCACAATATGGAAGTCGATCGCGACTTGCAAACGTTTCACAGTACAAATCAGATTTCAGAGGCCTCATTTATAAAGCTCGCATACGCACAAAACGGGTCTGGAAACGTGCATACGTCAGCTCCCAAACAAAGGTTGTGATCTATAAAAAACAAACTTTGGGCTTGAAGGGTGGGATCTGAGGATGATTCATGTATGTACACTTGCAGGTGATCTGTGATTTATAAAGGGAACATTGCTTTGTTTTATAAGTCTTAATATTTTTTGGCTTGTGCCATTTTTGGCTTTTGTGCGTTTTATAAATGAGTCCCCAGGTTTTATTCTCACCGTCCTTGAGTCCGTCCATGTGCAGTAGTTTGATGACATCACCTCGCTGAAAGCTCAACAGGCTCTTGTCATCTGTCACATAGCTTTTAACAGCTATCACATATTCTGAGTCCTGCAAAACAAGTTAATTTCAGTCACTAGAACCACCATTTCAAAGAAACAGTCGGGGCAGGTACAGATTTTAGAATATCAGGAATATGCATTACAAAGCAATGGTCAATTTTGAAATGAAGCAGGGGGCATTTATGCAGGAAAGAATCAAACCTTGATCAGTTCCATGAGGAACAGACGAATTACATCGGCAATCTGAGGAGATTGTGGGGAATGAAGCTCCAACTCATCATTTATCAAAGAGATCACAACCTTGTCAGCCCCTTTCTGCTGAACTGACAGAACCTGTGCATAACTAAATAAATAAAAATCTTTACTAAAAGTGCAGTATATGATATGATGCTGTACATGTACAGACAAATTTTAAATTTGACTTTTTTATATTAGAGATTCTGGACCTGTAGCTGTGGAGCAGTTTCAGGTGTTTGGGGTTAATGCCTGAAGCTCTGGCCAACATCAGAAGTCTGATTGCTCTATGAGAGACTCCCAGAATTTTAGCATCTCCGTTTCCAACCTGTGCACACAAACACACGCAGGCACAAGAAAAGTTGAGATTCCTAAATAAACTGTGTATTTGTGTTTGTGTTGATTATAAAAGAAACTAATTTACCTTGACATTAAAGAGGCGAGTAAAGTAATTGGACCAGTTATCTCTTGCTGCCATGACAATCCTTTTCTTCACCGCATCCTCTAAAGAATTGATTTTGGTTCCAATGTGAAAGCTCGCTGATGAGAATGGAACATAGAGATAGATTATTTAGATTATTGTTGCATTGGTAAACTGTTTTAGGTTATCAAACAGCTTCGTTCATACCCAACAGGTCTTTCATTTTCCGACGTTCTTCGCGTGAAATCCTCAGACAGGAATCGGAGTAAGCGTCTCTCATAATCTAAATAGTAAAGAATAATATTTTTTCTTTGACGTGTCCAAGAATGAGATGTTATGTTGTTAATGATCGAAAATGATATGGCATTATATGGCCAAAAGTATTGTATGTATGTGGACACCAAAATCAATCCCATTTTTTAGAGGGGGGTCCACATAGCTGCAATTATACAGCAAATGTTTTTTGAAAAATTTAAAGGTGCCAAAGAATGCATTGAAATAATATGTTAAATAGTTTTCTGATATCTATATAGAAGTTATGTGACTTTATTAAGTGCAAAAATGTCTATTTACATCCCTAGGATTTTGCACCAAAATGAAATGGTCTATTATTAACTTATTTGAAAAGCGTATGAATATTAATATTGAGCTCTGCTCTGATTGGCCATCTCTCAGAGCGGCTCATTTCAGTAGCTTTTTTGTGTGTAAACAGACCTTATGTTTGAGCCTGAATTAGACGAAGATACAGAATTTGAGAAATATAAATAAATTATTTGTTAATGGACATTTGTGAGTTGTACGTTTGTGTTTTTTCTTTATGGAACGATAATTGTAGAACCTCCGTCTAGCATATCACATTAACTAGCATATAGCACTATCAAAGCAGTCACAACTTTGTTTTTAGTATTGTAACAACAATGTATTTAATAGAATGTGTAATTTAATGTTGGGGCGTACATCTCGACTGTACCCTCACAGTCGGTGTTATGTTAAGATTCGCCAGTCTTTTGCATGCACAAGGTTTACATAAAAAGGAGGAAACAAACGTGTTTTAGGCTAACGATATGTCATTACCGTGTACATAAATCTTATTAATCTATACCTAGGTAAATACAGTTTTACATTCTAGGGCACCTTTAATAAAACATTCTGAGTATAACAACAACCATTAATAAGCAAAGCAAGCAACAACATTCACCACTAACCTGTTCACAGAGCAAATTAAGTGTGTATGGGTGGTTGAATTTTTCTCTGGGATAGAACAACTGGATACAAAAGAGCAAAAATGCAGTGAGAGGTTTACCTAAGCGGCCTTTATAACAAAGATGAAACCATCAATCATGCATCTTTTTCTTTATTACCTCCTTGCGCAGGAAGAGTTTGCCAGGCATACTGGAGTAGGAAAAGTAGACGCTGGCAGAGAATCTGTGCATCTGTGAACGAATACTTTCATCCTCTGTCATTCTGCTAAAATTATCTTTAGAAGGACATAGAGGGGAGGATAATATTAGCAAATGTAGCAACACTTTAAGGCTGTATTTGTTAACATTAGTAAATGCATTAGATAATACTATGAACTAACAATGAGTAATAAAGTTTTTTTTAAAGCATTTGTAAATCTTAGTTGAGATATCATTCAATCCACAGCTATTAAACAGATATGATTTCTATCTTTGTAATCTTTTACACTGTCTGTAAAGTCAGGTTAAAGTCTCACAATCTGATTATGAGAGCATTAAAGTTTAATCGTTGATTTTGATCTTTGGCATGATCTTACTAAGTCAATATTAAAGATATCAAATGTTATATATTATCCACAGAATGATCTTTACTTAACACAAGATGATTTTATGAAGAAAACAGTAAATCACAAACAAATACTTAGCTGGGTTTTTGATCATAAATGTGAAAATAATGTATATAATGAAACTGTACTATATATATATATATATATATATATATATATATATATATATATATATATATATATATATATATATATATATATATATATATATATATATATATATATTCATTTATTTATTTGTTTGATTATTTATATGGATACCTGACTTAAATATATGAAGAATATGAAGGCTGTCACTTACTAAGGCCAGGTGCAGGCATTATCGGCGGGTCAGGGATGTTAGAGGGTGGGGAAGGGGTGATGGTTGGACGAGGAGGCGGAGCCTGTGATCGCTGCGAGTTAAATAGATCAGCTAGTGAAAGTTGCTTCTCTTTCATACTGTTGGAGATAACACGAGGGCCACGAGAGTCAGGCGGAAGAGGGGGTGGTGGTGGCGCATCATTCCACTTTTTCTGTTGCTGGAAAAATAGCAGGCAAAATGAGATCTCATTGATATTTCAGTTTTAAATGGTTTAAATACAGCAGTAATATCATCCACTTCAGAATGCAAGGTATCAAAAATATCTTAAACTGTGCTCAGATTTGCCAAGTCTGTATCCAAGACTTTAATATTAAGAGATTTAAACATACTTAAAGGGATAGTTCGGCCAAAAATGATATTAAACCCATGATTTACTCACCCCCAAGCTGTCAGAGTTGCATATGTCCATCGTTTTTCAGACAAAACATTTTCGGATATTTTAGAAAATGTTTTAGATCTTTCAGTTGATTAAATGTAATGTTACGGGGTCCACGACCTTCAAGTCCAAAAAAAGTGCGTCCATCCTTCACAAAATAAATCCAAACGGCTCCAGGATGATAAACAAAGGTCTTCTGAGGGTAATCCGCGCGGTGTTGTTGTAGAAATATCCATATTTAAAACTTTATTAAAGTAAATAACGACCTTCCGGTAGCGCCGCCATCTTAGACTCCTCTGTATTCAGTATTAGCGTAGTGTACGCACTTTTCTTAGTGACGTATGACAAATTCGGAGGGCGGGGGCACAGAGCAGCAGCAGAGTAGCCTCCGTAGGCTGCGTAAGCTCTCATCCTGAATGCGGACGCAACTAAGATGGCGGCGCTACCGGAAGGTATTGATTTACGTTATTAAAGTTTTAAATATGGATATTTCTACAACACCACCGCGCAGATTACCCTCAGAAGACCTTTGTTTATCATCCTGGAGCCGTTTGGATTTATTTTGTGAAGGATGGACGCACTTTTTTTGGACTTGAAGGTCGTGGACCCCGTAACATTACATTTAATCAACTTAAAGATCTAAAACATTTTCTAAAATATCCGAAAATGTGTTTGTCTGAAAAATGATGGGCATATGCAACTCGGACAGCTTGGGGGTGAGTAAATCATGGCTTTAATATCATTTTTGGCCGAACTATATCTTTAAAGGTATAGCGGAAGATTTTCTTTTTCCGGGTGGATCATCTAGACTATTGGTCATCCCAGTTGTCAATCATTCTGATGATATGTTGACGTAAGGCCATCATATGCGCTCGTCCCTAGGTTGGCTTTCTGCACACTGCGCACTTTCAGGATTTATATGTGTGGTGAGCTACAATTTTAGCTATTCATTAAAGCTCGTGTTCTCACCGTGTTTTTTCAAAATCTTTGAGGGTCACAAGAGAAAAAGTGTCTATGAATTGTATGACAAGAAGAGAAAGGCTTCTTAAGAAAGAAACAAGACCAGATTGTTTTTGAGAGACTATTTTACACGCTGGCGTGCACTAAAAGCACAGGTTGGGCTTCCCACGCGAAGTTTCTACAGGTAAAGTTTGGCATGCTATTTGGAGAAATCCATTTAAAATCACTGCTAGTAAAAGTTGATGTAAGCTATGATTAGCGATGCTAGCCCTGGCACAAGTCACGAACTGTGCAGACACGGTAAACATACCGACAGCAACGAAGAGAAGAACTAGGCTACTGCATGCTCTCTCTCTCTCTCTCTCTCTCTCTCTCTCTCTCTCGTGAACGCGTTTAATAGGCATTCCCTCTCTGGAGCAGGTAGAGTGTTGCGCATGTGCGTTTGTTTGTTTTTTAAGTGAAGGGGTGGTTCTTTTCAAAAATTCGGGAAAATCTTCCGCTATATCTTTAAATATTTCAGAGATTTCCACAATGCTTAACTCTTTCCCCGCCATTGACGAGTTAACTCATCAATTAAGAGAAAACACTTCCCTGCCAATGACGAGTATTTCCGGAAATTGGCAATATCGCTAATATCCACCAGGTGGAACTCTTCCACAATTTATACAACACGGAAGCAACGCCTCACGTGAATGAGATTAGATTCAGAGCGATCCTCTAAACATACACAGAGTTGTTACTCTATCAGAAGCGCTTTTTTGTTGTTGTTTGAAGCAGAGGGTCTGTTCTTTCATTTGATATATTGTATGTTTATATTTAAAGAAGAACATTTTCTGAAAGGCATTAAAATTTGGCAGGGAAAGAGTTAAGGGACACTCCACTTTTTTTGAAAATATGCTCATTTTCCAGCTCCCCTAGAGTTAAACATTAAATTTTCTTTGGAATCCATTCAGCTGATCTCCGGGTCTGTCGCAAACACTTTTAGCATAGCAGTGGTTTTCAAACTTTTTTAGGAGCGACCCTAATTTAAAAAAATAAAAATTATGCGACCCACACTCTACCCCCCCCCTTTAGTAGCATGAAGCAGGGCGGGGCCGAAAGCCGTCATAGTGGAGTGAGCCCGGTGAAACGTGCACGCGCGCATCTGTATGTATTACCTAATGAGCAGACCCGACGCCAGACACAAATTCACGGATGGGCATTTCATTTTTTCAGGGGGCACAAATGAGATGAACCTCACTGCAATTCATAATATCATTAATTATGAAAATGGGCAAAAAACGAGGAAGAACTGACATACGCAACACAACGGAGGAGTCTTAAAGATTGGACCTAGCTTATACTGAAGCAGTCTAAAAACACGTCGCAGGGCTCGACATCAATGCTTGTCCGCTTATCAGGGACAAGTAACGTTAGATTAAAACGCCAATAACAATCACCAGATCACGCTAATGATTCTGCATCCTTTAGTCTCAATGACAACCGAAAGTGCATAATGTAATAACGCTAAGTTAAACAAATAAGTGCATCAAACACAAAAGTGAGTAAACACTGACAAAGTGGGTTAAACATACTGCGGTAAAAATGTGAAGTTTTTAATAACATGATACAGTTAAGCAGCATCACATCACGGTTGAAAATGTGACAGATTTCATGACAGTTCACTAAACAAGTAATTAATATTAAGCCACTTACATTTTAGACGCAATGTTGACTGTTTTTGTGGTTTCAGCAGCGAAAATAGTTCAAAGATAACAGCAGAACCATAACGTGTCAGTCTTACTGCAAAACTCAACCGTGTCGTAACGGTGGCGCTTTGCTTAGCAAACAACTAAACATTTCCGCGCTCACTTTCGACAAACCAATCAAATACATTAAAAATATATATTTTGTTAAATCAGACCAAACACATTTTAATTTTTATTTAGGAGTTTTTATTTCCCCTTGCATCATTTAAAAAATGGCTGTGACCCCGTGCGCAATTTAATCTGCTGTCTATGAATTTAATACAGTAAGCTGCGCAGTGCGCACGCACATGGGTCATGTGACACAGTGGTGGAGTATTTTTTTATTTAGTGTATTTAAAAGATATTTTACTGTGCTTTTATTCAAGTGTGTTATAATTATTATAGTTTTTATAATAAAATAAATAAATTATTTTAGTAACATTTTTTTGAAATCTTTCTGGCGAGTGGCGACCCAGTTTTTAATTTCCGCGACCCACCAGAGGGTCGCGACCCAGGGTTTGAAAACCACTGGCTTAGCACAATCCATTGAATCTGATTAGACCATTAGCATTGCGCATAAAATAACCAAAGAGTTTTGATACTTTCCCTATTTAAAACTTGACTCCTCTGTAATCACATCGTGTACTAAGACTGACGGAAAATTAAAAGTTGCAAAATTCTAGGCAAACATGGCTAGGAACTATACTCTCAAACTGGCGTAATAATCTAAGACTTTGCTGCTGTAACATGGCTGCAGGAGGCGTAGTGATATTACACACTGCCCGAAAATAGTCCCCTGCTATTGAAAGTAACCAAGGGGACTATTATGAGCAGTGTGTAATATCACTAATGAAAAATGTAGTTTTTATTAGTAATATGTGTTGCTAAAGACTTAATTTAGAAAACTTTTTCCTCAATATTTCGTCTCTTTCCGTCCTCAGATTCCAGATTTTCAAATAGTTGTATCTTGGTAAAATAAAACGTCAATGGAAAGCTTATTTATTCAGCTTTCAGATTATGTACAAATCTCTTTTTCAAAATATTGACCCTTATGACTAGTTTTGTGTTTCACAATTAAGACGCATGGATTCCGCCTCCTGAACTCCTCCTGAACTCACCCAGATCAGCATTACTTACCTGAGTGACGGGACCCTGAGCTTTAAGAATGGCCAGCGCTTCCTCTTTCGGGTCATTCTTCTTTTGAAAGTGCTTGCCTGGAACCCTATGAAGATCAAAGGTTACACTGTTAAGATTAGTCAACCTTTTACAACTATACAACCACTTTTAAAATCTAGGAGTCATGCCAAGCATAATATTGTGCAAGCGAGGTTGAAGACAACATGAAATGGAAATCAGCACACGTTTTACTGTCGTAATAAACTGCTGGGTGACATCGGCTGAAATAAAAGTCATTTCAGCGCAGAGTTTCGATTCGATTTTAATGCAAAGTTTCATCGGGTACGTAGAGGAATGCATGAGGTCATGGGTTTGATTTCAAGGTAACACACATACTGATAAAATTTATAGGGATAGTTCACCCAGTCATTTACTCATTCTCATGTTGTTACAAACCTGTAAACATTTTTGTGTTCTGATGAAGAAGAAGGAAGATAATATTTTAAGGAATATTTGTAACCAAACTGTTCGTGAGCCCCTAATCTTTATTCTGCTATGGAAGTGAATGGGGCTCACGAATGGTTTGATGAACATTCCTCAAAATATCTTCTTTGTGTTCATCAGAACAAAGAAATGTATACAGGTTTGTAACAACATGAGAGTAAATTATAAACATATATACATTTTTGGGTGAACTATCCCTTTTAAATGCACTGGTAGTACATTTGGATAGAAGCGCCTGCCAAATGCATTTATATAGAAATGTTCGGTAATGGGATAGTTCAGCCAAAAAAAATTTTTTTTTAAAAACTTTTCCTTTGGAATAGTGTGGGCTGATGAATGATTCACAATATGAGCAGGAATGTTTGTTAAGAATTTGTGTTTTATATTTTTGACCCACCTTATAGGCTCGAATGCTTTAGGTTCTGGAACAGGGCGGCTCTGGTACAGCTTTATAATCTCTCTAATGTTACTAGTAGGTTCTGGTTTAGGAGATGTTGGTTCCGGAGGTTCCTCTTCAGGTTCTGGTATTTTAGGAGGTGCTGGGAGTGGTTTCACTGTGTAGGAAAAAAAACGAGCTTCTCAACCTGATACTTCAATCAATAGCTTAATATAGTAACACATCGTAATCTTAAATCTTTCTGACCTTCATTTTGTACTGGAGGAGGTGAAGTGGGTTGGCACACTGGTGGAGAGGAGTAAATCAGTGGCTTAGCAACCTTAGGGGTGGGCTTTGGACGTGCTTCTGTCGTACCTGATACAGATAAAACTTATATGCGGTTGTGCTGCTTATATTTGTCAATTTAGGATTCTGGTTTGACAGCGTCTACTCACCAATCTTTTGAAAAAAGTTCCTCTTGTCTTGAAAGGACCCTAGATCTTTTGGGGTTTTAACATCCACTACTCTCTCAGGCTGAACCTTAAAAAACAGTAATTAATAATAAGTGAAGGATAAGTGTATCATGTACTGACTGTATAGAGGAAACAGTATGCTCTACCAGGGCCGGCGTCAAGGGGGGCATTCGCTGGCAGTGCCCTTCCAAACAGGTTGTTGTGCCCCCCCTACAAAGTTTTTTATTAATTTAATATATATCAAGAATAATTAAAATAAATTAAACATTGAATGTTTCATGACTTTTAATGTAATCAAATGATGAAAAAATAGTTGATATATGTTTTCTTTAATTAAAATAGACCAGTTTCTCTGATTGGTTGTATTGCCGGGTCTCATGCGTCATTAGGCTTTAGCATATTTGTGACTTGATACTAGCAACGTGTTTTTTCGTGGCATTTTATGAATCGTGTAAAATATGGATATTAGAACATTTAAAAACTAACCAGCACCGCCTGCTTCATCTGACTTCATGCAAACACAGACTGGCTCAAACTCAGAGATTAGAGGTCGAGGTGGAATTTACAAATCTACAGGACACTGTTTTAAGGAAGTTTAATGTTCGTACACGCCGTCTTCAGCTATTTTAAAGGTAAGTTATGGTTGTTTTAAATTACGTAAGCTTAAATGTGAAGTGTGGCTATAGACTGTTAACAGCATTACGACGTGATTATGGTAAAGCGGCTTTTTAAAGCTAGGACACGGTGTGCGCTGTGCTATGAAACCCATTCATTTCAATGGCTTGCGCCGTGCGAGGGCAGTTTGTTGTTGCGTCAAGCAAAGCGCGAGCGCAGCGGAGCTCAGCTTGCACTCACGCCGCGGTCGAAGTTCAATAGTTTTGCGCATAGTTTGTGGTCTTTTGCACTTTATACGGGATATGAGCTGACAGTCTGTACCAGTTGTATGAGTGTGTGCTTGCACTGTATTTGTTGTTTTAATGTCTTGTTTTTGCAAGTTATTGTTGCTATTGCGTGCCCCCCGTTGGAAGCCAAGTGCCCCCCTGTTAGTTATGGTCTCCGGCTTCGGCTCTGTGCTCTACCTCAGGGGAGCGAGGCTTCGGAAGGGTCTCAGGGGCTTTTTTGTTTCTCTCGGACCAAGGGCGGCTGGGTTTGGGTGAAGGCGAGCGTGCAGGTGAAGGTGAGCGTGCGCGCGGTGTCCTCTGTGAAGATTTCTGACGTTTACGCATCTCTTCATTCTGTTGCTGTTGGGACAGATTCATCGCCTGCATGGTCATCTGTTGAGCCTGAATGAAAGAAAGTCAAAACAAAATGACATATACAAGCATTTACTCCACATAGTGTATTTTCTTGATTAAAGGGACATTCCACTTTTTTTGAAAATATGCTCATTTTCCAGCTTCCCTAAAGTTATACATTTGATACAGTTTTGGAATCCATTCAGCTGATCTCCGGTTCTGGCGGTACCACTTTTAGCATAGCTAAGCATAATCCATTGAATCTGATTAGACCATTAGCATTGCGCTAAAAAATAACCAAAGAGTTTCGCAATGATATTACACAACGCCCGGAAATACTCCCCTTGGTTACTTTCAATGGCAGGGGACTATTTTATATTAATATCATTGCGCCTGCTGCAGCCATGATACGGCAGCAAAGTCCTTGATTATTATGATAGAATAAGAGTATAGTCACAAATCACAAATTTTTATTTTCCCTTGGTCTTAGTACACGATGTAACTACAAAAGAGTCAGGTTTTAAATTAGAAAAATATCAAAACTCTTCGATCATTTTTTAATGCAATGCTAATGGTCTAATCAGATTCAATAGATTATGCTAAGCTATGTTAAAAGTAGTACCGTCAGACCCGGAGATCGGTTGAAAGGATTCAAAACTGTAAAAAGTAAATGTTTCACTCTAGGGGAGCTGGAAAATTAGCCTTTTTTTTTTTTTAAAGTGTAGTGTCCCTTAAATGTAAACATACATTTGCCTTACTGTATATTAGTGGTTTATGAACCACAGTCATTTAAAGTCATTGTGATGTCAATTTTTGCATTCTTTCTGAAACTTCACCAATTCTATATTTGTTTATAGTGTGGTTTCTCACCAGGAGCTGAGCCTGTTGATTAACAAAGGCCTGTTGTTGGGCAGCCATTTGCTGTGGACTGACAGCTGGTGTTGCGGCAGGCATAGCTGGTGTGGCAGCTGGCATCATCATGGCTATGTTTAAACAAAAGCGTTAGCAATTGAATAAAATTCAGTGGTTTGTTTTGTTGGAAAGGCATTATCATGAAACAACAAAAAGTGGGTGTGCTTACGTTGCATGGGTTGCATCATGGGCATCATGCTTGGCATCATTTGTGGGGCTGCATAACCAGTCATGGCAGGATTGATCGGCATTCCTAATGTAAGGATGTTAGTGATATTAAATAACACATTCATTAAACATTTGGAGTCTTTTATTTTGTAACAACATATGCTAGAGGTATAAAATCTGTACCGCACCTACTCCAGGGTACATGCTGGGCATCATTCCCCCTCCACCCCTCATTCTACGATTCAGCGAGGCCATTCGTTCAAAGTCCTTAAGACACACAGCAATGGTATCAATAAAAATGAGCATAATTACACCTCAGAGTTAATCAGTGCCAAAGATTTGCTGGTTTATTGAACATGTTAACAACATATAACAACATAATATATGTGTAAGACACGTGGCTTATTAGTCAATGCATGTGCATTAAATGTCCAAATTGTGCATTCTCAGAAGAAAATTTGGTAACACTTTATTTTACAGTGTCTTTGGTACACAAGTTACACGTACTTACTAGAGTAATAATGTTTAATTAATCATAATTACATGCAACTAACCCTAAACCAAACCCTGATCCTAACCCTAACTTTATAGTAAGTACATGTTGTTACTTTATATTACTTAGTATTTAATTATATAATTACATTGTAACACGGACAATAAAGTAAAATAAAGTGTGACCGAAATTTTTTAAAGCTGTCACTGGGAATGCCTTGTTACCCTTTAAAAAGGTCCTAATATGTACCATTTAAATACATATATGTATGCATTTGTTACCAATATGCACTAATGTACAAAGGTGTACTTTTTAAAAGGGAACTTCTTCAGTGACAGCTCTTGTACTTTTTTTCTGAGAATGTATACATCAGTATATCTTATATTTTAACTGTAAACATTATAAAATACAAAATTTTATCACTAAAAACTGGACAATTACAGTAAAGTGGTTAGATGATACTGACCGGCTGACCCTGATCAAACACTGGGTCAAAAAGATCATCAACATAAGAATCGATCTGTCGGCCTCGTGATCCTGAAAGAAATATTATTAAAGTAATGTCCATTATACAGCTGAAACGAAACTGTATTTACTCAACAGGGTGAGTCGGTTCTTTCATTTCTTTGATCGGAACAATGACTCATAATTTACTGTCTCTTTACAGAAGCAGCTCTTGGTAACTCACCCTGGGATGTGGTAGAGGGTTGGTAGGTGTCCCATGAAGATGTTCGAAAGGAGGGAAGACCAGGGGCCTGCATTGCTGGAGCAGGTGGTATGAAATCATCCAGATCAGTGGTCATCAATCTGACAACAAGAGTTTTGTGGCTTTTAGTCCATGCAAGTGTTAATCTCAACCACTGTGCTCCTTTACAGCAGTAAAGAAAGAGCGCACATACTGATGTACCTTGTAATACACTGTACGTCACTTTAGATAAAAGCGCCTGCCAAATGAGTAATGCCAATGTAAATAGCAACCTAAAATTTACTGGATACAAAAATGCCCCGCCAATACATCCACTAAGGAAAACAAACATTAAATGAATTCCTAGAACTGAGATTTAAAGAGGCATACAGTACGATACCTGTCACCCGTGTCACCAAAGAGGTACTCGGGTTGTGCAGGTGGGTGACCAAGGGGCACATCCGCCTCCACTCCAGCCAAAAGATCCATGACGAAATCACAGCCAGACAGATCCGTCCAACCCTCCCCAGCCAGCATAGACACAGACCAGCCATGTGTGGCTTCAGTTAGACCCCTGACAAAAACAGCTCAAATTTATCAGAACATTTAAGGACTACAAAAAAGTTATTTACAGCACAGTTTAACGTGAACATGCGTATTTATATAACAAACAGCATCAGTTTTGACTCATCTTGAGTTTAAAGGGGAAGTTTTACAAGACTTTTTAAAAATGTCAAATAAATCTTTGGTGTCCCCAGAGTACATATGAGAAGTTTTAGCTAAAAATACAGAGAATTTATTATAGCATGTAAAATGCAAATGAGCTGATCTCTGCACTAAATGCCAGTGGCATGGTTAGATAGTGCAGATTAAGGGATGGTATTATCCCCTTCTGACATCACAAGGGACACAAATTTCATTGACCTATTTTTTCCCACATGCATGCTGAGAATGGTTTACCAAAACTAAGTTACTGGGTTGTTTTTTTACATTTTCTAGGTTGATAAAAGCACTGGGGACCCAATTATAGCACTAAATCATGGAAAAGGTCAATTTTTTATGATATGTCCCCTTTAAGGAGGTATAATTCAAGCTATAACTGCCATCTATTACAACACAATAATAAAACATTGTTTTCTTTTCCTGGTTACCTGTAGTTAAGAAGCCAAGAAGCCAGTTGCTCTCCTGTGGTCCAAGACTCCACCTCCACGGTCAACAGCTCCTCTGAAAATTACATTTAACAACTAATATTCTCAATGAACTTCTTTCACAAATAAAAATTGTGGAAAGTAAATATAAACTTTAATAAAATAATGTATTAAATTATTCATTTGGAACTAACAGCTTAAGAAACAGACTAGTTCATGCCGAAATGACTCTCTAGTGAACAGGTGTAAGGTCAAAATTTTCTTACAAAAACTTATCGCTTCACCCCGGAAGACATTTAGTAACTCTATGGATTTGTTTTTGATGCATGAAGGCACTTTTTAGAGCTTAAAAATGGACCACCATTTAATGCCATTATAAAGATGATAAACAGTATATCATTTAACACCTGTGTTTAGCTGAAAGAAGAAAGTCATGTACACATAATTTTAATTTTTTCATTAATTCCTTTAAAGGGGACATTTCACAAGACTTTTTTTAAGATGTCAAATAAATCTTTGGTGTCTATAGAGTACATATGTGAAGTTTTATCTCAAAATACCATATAGATAATTTATTATAACATGTAAAAATTGCCACTTGGTAGGTATGAACAAAAATGTGCCGTTTTTGGGTGTGTCCTTTTTATATGCAAATGAGCTGATTTCTGCAATAAATTGCAGTGCCATGGTTGGATAGTGCAGATTAAGGTGTGGTATTACCCCTTCTGACATCGCAAGGGGAGCCAAATTTCAATGACGTATTTTTTCACATGCTTGCAGAGAATGATTTACCAAAACTAAGTTACTGGGTTGATCTTTTTCACATTTTCTATGTTGATACAATCATTGGGGACCCAATTGTAGCACTTAAACATGAAAAAAGTCAGCTGTTTATGATACGTCCCATTTAAAGATCCACTGTGCAGATTTTTAGTGGCATCTAGCAGTGATATTGTGATTTGCAACCAACAGCTCAGTTTACAGCTCAACTCGCTTTTGAAATGCATAGAGAAGCTACAATAGCCGCCACAGGACAAACACATCATTGTCTGAGAGAACGTAGTGACAAAATGCGCTCTATAGAGCAGTTTGTCCATTCAAGGCTATTGTACAAACATGGCAGCACAAAATGGCGACTTCCGTGTGCGGTGTATGTAGATAAAAACGGCCCATTCTAAGGTAATAAAAACAATGTAGTTCATTTTGTAAGGTTTTTATACACTACTTATAATATAGGTTTGTTTATCATATTGCATTTCTGTCAAGAGATCCTTCCAAAAGTTATACTACGCACTTTTAATGGGCATGTGTGTCTGCTATAAATTTATGTTTACACTGTATCCTGGTCAAACATATGCCACCTATATAACACTTAAATCAAGTGATTAAACACAGAATGTTGTCTCAAGACATCTGTCATACTTACCATTGAAAGTGTTGACCTCCACTACCATCTTTCCTTTTCTCTGATTGGCTGTCCACTCGAGCTGTGTTGGAGGCTGCCGCCTACAGGCAGGGGAAGGAAGCTGGAGGGAGGTGAGAAGCTTGTGCTGGCACAAAGATCGGTACTCTCCTGGACCCTGATCTGACACATATCTAAAAAACACAAAACAGTTCACGTCTGAATCCTTTAATTCACGGCGCATTCATGCATCAGGTCTCACGTACTTGATCAGAGGTTTCTCCAGGGAAGGAGACGGTGTGAAGGTACTCAGACAGCAAGCCAGAAGTAACCAGCCTCGCTGGGCGCTCTCCTCTCTCTCACCGTCCCAGGTTTGGTACACCAGTTGGGCAAGAACCTCGTCTCTGATGTTTGGCTGATTCTGGCACTTTTCCACAATATAGTTTCCAAGCATCTGCTCTTGCCATCCAGTCAGATCTGAGTCCCCTGTGAAACGCAGAATCTAAAGAAAGAAGTTAACATTAGCTATTACATCTATATTATTTTTCAATACATTCTGTACCCAGTTTCTTTCCAAAGTAATATAAAGCATTAAAATGTTTAAACCAAGTATGTTAATGTTTTTTAGGCATCCCACTGACCAGTTTATAAATTTCTAAAGCAGTTCGGGCATCCTCAGGATCCAGAGAGGTCAAAGGTCTCTGAAGCGGGTATCTCTGAGGTTGGCACCATCCATCCTGCAAGACAGAAGATCGTTAACTATGACATATAAAAATTTCAGTGGCAGCTCGTGAGTGCTCATCCGTGGGGCGCAAATTCAAAATATGTGTCCGGAGTGTCACGTGTTTTGCTTGTGTTTTCAAAATATGTGTTTGTTGCGTCATGTAAACCATGTGCATCACGTGTTTTGTCAAAATAAGTGCCTGCTGCACACGCTTCAAAACCGTTTATGATAAAAGAGACGCTCACGTTCACAAAATACACGTGTGTGTCAAGTTCACACACGCAAGACACTCCCTTAACAGTAAACTCTGATTACGCATGAGATTAGTTGAGTATCTGGCAAACGCGAGTGTCTCTTTTATCATAAACCCGATAGACCATGGGTCTTCAACCGGGGGTCCGTGACGGAACTGCAGGGGGTCCGCCAAATGATGTTCAACAAGCTATTTTTTGGTTAAAACGTAAAATATATGTACAAAACGTTACATGTCCCCTTTAAGTTGTGCACGTGCGTGGCCGCATAGGTTTGAAGGCGCGCGTTCAGTTTAGATCAAAATAAAATATCTAAAGATTATAAATGTCCACTCAGGAGGCAGCAGTAGCGACAGAGAAGTCATCATAAAACAGGTAAATCTTATGTGTGTCTTTCTTTCAGAATGTCATTTTAGAATCAGTGTGACATGTTGTCTCATCTATATTTCTGAACTTGGACGGCTGTTTCACGCGGTTCAGATTTAAAGCGCTAATTTACCAGGCAAATGACACCACACCGCGTCAGCATTTTAAACTGTTACAAACTATCGCTCGCATTAAAAAATTAATGAAACGCGCGCCGTGATGATGCTTTGTGCAAGATTCATAGTCAGGTTGAAATCCGCCTCTCAAAAAGTTTCCCCAAAGAGATGCGCTCGGACTCGTTGCATGTTGTTCTCCTGAGTCTGATATGAAGCTATACAGAAAATAAACCTGCGTTACTTAAACTCGTGACAATGATTATACACGAGAAAGGCAACAGACCTCAGAATTATAAAGTAGCACAACCTCTATCCCCACCAGAATAGACAAATAGTCTTTGTGCCACTCACCATGATCAGTATTCTTTATAAACGGAAAGCCCTTGTCCAATTCACAGTAAAATGAAAATATATTACACTGCAAATACCTTAAAATAAAATTATATTATTATTATTATTATTATTATTATATTAATATAAAAACTAAATCTACTTTAACAAAAAAATTATGCATTTTAATATAGTATGGCTGTGTGGTTTGTTTCTATTTATAAAACAGTTCCAGTCCTTGATTCTGATTGGTCATCAGTTGTACTTTACTCCACTTTGCGTTGTGCCTAATATGAAAAGGCAGACTCTCGTACCTTACTGCTTACTTAAATATCTCTGTTTTACACATTTAGTATTAGGGGGTCCCTGCTCCATGCCTCTCTCATCTAAGGGGTCCCCGACCCAAAAAACGTTGAAGACCCCTGCGATAGACGCATCTGCAGCAGGCACTTATTTTGACAAGACACGGGATTCACATACACACACTCGACGCACAGAATATATTACATATTTTAAAATAAGGAACCACACACGACGGGCTACATACATGTTGTAATGAACTTCGCATCGAGCGCCCACGAAAAAAAAGTCTTGTTTAATTCATTGCAGTAACGAAAACAAATAAAAATATAAATAAATTCATTAAATCGTCACAAAACTAGTTTGAATGTTTTAAAAGCTTACATTACACGTAGATGAAACTAGATGTTGACATCATACCTTCAGGACTGTGTTGGCATATTTAGAGAAAGGATGGTTGTCAATGTCTCGGAGAAGTGAGAGGCTGTGTTCTGATTTGACCTGAGGCGGAGCTACTTCTGTTACCCCTGATCCTTGAGGTCGTCCTGCAAGGGATTATTATGGGAAATGTAGTTAAACAAGCAAGCATCACATAGCCTGATGTTTTTATCCATGTACTTAAAGGGACACTCCACTTTTTTTTGAAAATATGCTCATTTTCCAGCTCCCCTAGAGTTAAACATTTGATTCTTACTGTTTTGGAATCCATTCAGCTGATCTCTGGGTCTGGCGCTAGCACTTTTAGCATCACTTAGCACAATCCATTGAATCTGATTAAACCATTAGCATCGTGCTAAAAAATAACCAAAGAGTTTCAATATTTTTCCTTTTTAAAACTTGACTCTTCTGTAGTTACATCGTGTGCTAAGACCGACGGAAAAATAAAAGTTGAGATTTTCTAAGCAAATATGGCTAGGAACTATACTCTCAAACTGGCGTAATAATTAACGACTTTGCTGATGTAACATGGCGACAGCAGGCGTAGTGATATTACGCACTGCCCGAAAATAGTCCCCTGCTGTTGAAAGTAACCAAGGGGACTATTTTCGGGCAGTGCATAAAATATGAGAGTATAGTTGCTAGCCATATCCTCCAAAAAACACAACTTTTGCTTTTTTTAGAGTCAAGTTTTAAATAGGAAAATATCGAAACTCTTTGGTTCTTTTTAAGCGCGATGCTAATGGTCTAATCACATTCAATGGATTATGCTAAGCTATGCTAAAAGGGCAAGCGTCAGACCCGGAGATCAGCTGAATGGATTCCAAAACGGTAAAAAAAACTACTGGGGAGCTGAAAAATTAGCATATTTTCAAAAAAAAAAGTGGACTGTCCCTTTAAGGTCACTCTTGTAATATCTTATAGTCCTTAAAGCAATGCATTTTAATTATTATAGTTGCAGAATCGTTACAGATCGATAGATATATAGATAGAAAGACATCTCTCACCTGTTGCACTGTGTAGTCTGGCTGACAGATCAGCTGGGATCTCCAAAATTCCCACATCCTTCAGAAAACATAATTCCAAAATGAATTTTAAGAACTATCACAAGTCATACTTGCATACTGAGGCGGACAATATTGTATTTTTATAAGTAATATGTCAAACATAACCAATGGAGAGAATTAAAAACAAAAGCAAGAAACAGCCTCAAGACGTCTCACCATCCCTGAAGAGGCAGATGTAGGTTTTTCTTCTTGTTTGACACTCGTTCTATCCGTATGTTCCTGATAAAAAAAATTACACACACAATCTAATGCATTAAAACGTTAAAAAATATATATATTTCACAATATTTTTAACAGTACCCTCTATTCACATATTTGTTTCATCCTCTCGTGACTAAACAATGGTACATTTTTGTTGTAAGACTATCCCTCGTTCATTCTATTACCTGTCCACAGCATCGCATGAAAGTAAACAGAACTATTCTTAGTTGCTGGGCGTCCTTTATATCCCAGAAACCCCTCCCTTGGCTCGCTCCTCCCCAAACATTGAATCGCCAAACCCACCTTTTATCTTATCATTCAGATTTATTATTGCATTGCATTTAACTATATTAATCACTTTTGTCTTGTGGATCAATGAGGCATAAATGATGCCTTACGCTTATTTTAACATCAGTGAACGGAAATACATATTTTATAGATTTTACTGTCTGTTCAACATTAAAGCTTTTCTAAACAAACAAAAATAGGACCATACAAAGCTCGTCAACCCACTGAATGTGTTTGAACTCCAGGGTCACATCTCAAACCAGTCATTGAATACAATACAAGTATTTGACAGCTAAGGAGGACATAGTCCAAACTGCATAAACAATGGCTGGTAACAAGGAAACAAGCCAAAGAAACAAAAGTAGCTGGTTATGTAACTTACTGGATAATTTAAAAATAAATGTGTAAACTAAAACATATTTTGATTGAAGAACTAAATGCTTGTCATTAGTTAATAAATAAATATTCTTTATACACAATCTCAATAAAATACACAGACGAAGGTCCATACGTTCCCCTAGTTCTCTCTGTGTTAGTTCATAGTTTACTTTCATTATGAGATGGAAAATAGTAACTAAAAATAAAGTTGTATTCAAACCTTTGATCGGTACTGACCGGTGAACAAAATTTTTTAAACAATATTGAATGAGGTCCTTTCTACTCTTTTTGGCTGGTTTTCTTCATTATTTAGACAAAGTCATTAATTTCAACCACACTTATATTTTAGTTTTGTAATGAAAAAAACTGATATGTTTACACAATTATATTTTTGTCTACAAAAATAATTTCAGATATTTAAGCATATGCCTTCAAATTAAAATGTATGTAAAGAGAAACATTTCACTCAAGAACTTTTAAACTGTAGTGTAAGCAAACGTAAGATCACATCAGATATACAATGCCATAAATGTCATGTCCTGCCTATGAAAACTCAGTATCATTAATCTGTCTGTTATGTATAATATAGAGAAATATTAACACAACCTACCTACAGTAGAATGATATTAACCCAAATGTAGCCCCATAGAAATGACAGATATAAACAAACTCTCACATAAATGACAGTGAGGTAAAAATCCAAACAGGAGAAGTGCCAGGACTAGGTGGGTCTTTGCAATATCAAGAGAGAGAGAGAGAGAGAGAGAGAGAGAGAGAGAGAGAGAGAGAGAGAGAGAGAGAGAGAGAGAGAGAGAGAGAGAGAGAGAGAGAGAGAGAGAGAGAGAGAGAGAGAGAGAGAGAGAGAGAGGATCAAAGATGAAAGGGCAGGTACTGTAAGAGGGTGGAGCTCACCTCACCCAACTATGACAGGTTACATTTATACAAACTTATATTGCCTATGACACAGATTTTATTTGTTTATAACACTAAAAACTGACTTCCTTGCTTACATTGATTTTTACCGAGGTTCTTGATGTGTAATAGGAAACTAAGAGTCATTTTAGGAGCCATAAATTGAATTCCACCATCTCACAAATTAATTCAGAGCAAAATGGGTCAAAAGTAATAGTAATCCTGAATTACTATTGAGAAATAAATAGATAGAATATAACAAGATTGAGCACTGCTATTATTATTAATGGGGTGAAAGGCAATGCTGAATATGCTGAAATGTTGAATGTTGAAAAGAACCAATCACCAATCAATAAAAATTGACAATTATTTGTGCAAGAGGCTCCATACAGAGTGGCATGAGTTGCTTGCTAACCTGAAGTTACTGAAACAACTTGAAATAAATGTGTTTTTAGTGCAATTTGCGTTTAAGGTACAAAGTTTATGGTACAGTTAATGTCAGCTTAAATTTTTAGGTCAGAAATAATTGTTGTGTAATTGTAATTTTAGAACATTATTTCAGAGATATCTGCCTTTTTCCATTCAAGCAGATAGGACTTTAGCCTTGCCCTGATATGTTGCAAACATGGCCGCCTAGTGGCGCAACTTTCCTAAAAGGTCTTTGGTAGAAGTTCATTAACATAATTATCCGGTTATAGAGACAAGCGCAGTTATCCTAATTTGAAAACCACGCCCACCTGGGGGAAAACAATTCAACCGTCTCCACTGACTTTGTTTTGAGGCCCCCTCCTTGTCATTTCTGGCTTAAAACAAAAACAGAATAATGCCTAAAAGCTGCTGTGTGACCCTGTGTCCAGCTAAAAAGCTAAAAAAAAATAAGTTTTTATACGCTGTTGAGCCGTAAAACCCAGCCTTTAAGGAAAAAAAGTGGATCGCCGACTACACTGTAAGCAATTGCCGTAAATTTACAGCCAATTTTCAACACTAAAATACTGTTTTCATGTTAAACAGTTTAGTACTGTAGTTAGCAATGCATTGTGGGCTGCTTAAATCGGAGCAACAAGACAGAGGCCCTCAACAGTAAGTTGATGTTTTAAATTACAGGACAATACAGTATTTTCTCGAAAATGCATGTTGACTGGGGAATTTGGAGCACGGAAGCAATATTAGTTTTATAAATTGAGGCTAGCCTTTTGCTTTTGGTCAATTTTCTTTAAAAAAATACAGAAGTAATTTGTCATTAACCCCTGGATGGAATTTCGGGAACCATTATTTGGATTGGAGATTTTCCAGAAGAGGACGTACAATTTAGATGACGTGCTGCACATTCTCAAGTGTTCTTCATCAAATTCATCGGGTCTTGCATCTACAAATGAAATGGTAATTCAAATCTTATTCATATTGCCAAAAATGCTTGATATCAACTGATAGACGCTTCTCTTGGATTTAAACATGTCATTGAACAGTGAGGCTTAGATTTGAATAGCCAAAACAATATTACTTTTGAGTGGTATTTTGTTTAACTTTGGTAAAGTTAGCCGTAGGCTACTTCTGAATTTGAGAAACAACACTTATTAAAAAATTTACTTTAACCAAACCATAGGATTATTTGAACATCGACTATCCAAGATGGTTTTGGTGAGTTTTATTTTGTTTGTGTCGACTTTTAATGAAAAGTGTTTTACAAACAGTTAACAAGAAGATAAAGCTAATTGTAGTTTGGTTAAAGTTGAATAGTCAAGGCTTTGCATTTTTCTTTTTAAACGCCAAATTGGTGTGAAAATATTGTCTTTCTGGACTCTTTGTGAATGCAATGTGTTTACTAGTTTGTGGGAGTACTACTACATATGTAAAAAGAGAGGTGTAAATATTTTTTTTGGCTCAAAGGAAGCTGCATGTAAGCTACGTGTGACAACATGGAGTTAAAAAGATGAATTGTTACCCTTTAAATTTTGAATGTCAAATCTATTTAGAAGTTTGATTGTAGGTACCTCGTTCACCTCTTGGTTACATTCCACCTAGTGTTTACTAATTATTGTCATTTTTATAAATTTTCTTCTTAAAAATCTTATTATGGTAAGGATAATGTATTTGTTCCCTTCAGGTGTCTGCCACTGCAGCTGACGTTGAGACAATTCTCAGTCTTCCTGCAAGTCCTCGCCTGATACCTGGTAATATACATTTAATTTAGAATCATTGATAGACACATTGTATATTTTATCCATTCATCTTGAGTTTACAAATGTTTACACAAGGTAACAAGTATTACCATGTTGTTAAGTTTCAAGTGCAACAAGGCAAGTCACAATTAAGGGTTGGATGACCACCTTTAAGGGCTCTGAGGGCATCACACCAACATTTGCAATTGGACTTGCTGCTATGTTTGCAACCTACTACATTTTCAGCCTTCAGTATCAAGATGAGACAAGCCTGCCCTCTGGAATTCATTCAGAGGTAAACCCCTTCAATCCCTGCCATCATTATATAGATATATACAATTAAATTAATGTGTTTGTATTTTATGCATAAAATGGAATTAGTAATGTACATTTCAAGCCTCAACACCTACACACACACGCACGCACGCACGCACGCACGCACGCACACACACACACACACACACACAGGGTATAGACTTTTTTATAATTTCATTTGATGTCATTAAAGTAATAGTCTACCCTTTTGCCATATTAAACTATGTTATTACCTCAACCTAGACGAATTAATACATACCTATCTTTTTTCAATGCGTGCACTGTACAGCGTGTTGTGAATGTGTTAGCATTTAGCCTAGCCCCATTCATTCCTATGGTACCAAAAAAAAAGTTTTATTTTGTGGCACCATACTTACTGGTATAACTCCTCATTTTACAGTCTTTAAATAAGGAAAACACAGAAGTGTTTGGTGGCTTCCCTGTTTGGTACCATAGGAATGAATGGGGCTAGGCTAAATGCTAACACATTCACAACATGTTGTACAGTGCACGCATTGAAAAAAGATAGGTATGTATTAATTTGTCTAGGTTGAGGTAATAACATAGTTTAATATGGCAAAAGGGTAGACTATTCCTTTAAATCCACTCAATTTGTGCAATGACGAAAGACAAAGAAACAATTAATTGCTTTTGATTTAGGCACTTCATTGATATAAATCAAGAGAGAGGAACAAATGCCAAAATCATCAGACAAGATTGTCTCTAAGAAGAAAGGTGTGATCGTCCAGAAGTCGTCTTCTGCAGTTAAATACACACGTGGCCATGCTACTGAAGAATCTCCTTGACTTTTTAATGGAACTTCATATAGATCGGTGAGTATATAATCTTTCTCTCATTTTTTTGACAGTCTGGCATTGCCACAATTATACTGGTATTTTTAACTTTATAAGCATTCGCTTGGAGTTTATACTTTACATTCGTGATTGTTTAGTTTATTTATGAGTATGATTGTTTTTTGTTCTTTGACAGTGGCAGCACTGGAATAATGCTGCAGAGAGGAACAGCGGCTACTAAAGTGATGATCGTCTCTTCTGGATCCACAAGAACTAAGATGTAAAAACACAAACCTACCTCACAGGACAATTTTAAGAGGTAACCTGCAAGTCTAGCTTGCAGTGGCACATGTGCCTATACGGTTTCATCCTAAATGTTTTTTATGCTTATTATTGATACATCCTGACAAAATGTTCTACTGTACTATAATAGTTTCAAAATGGCCTTAGGTATGTTTTCAAAAAGTAAACTATAGGTCATGCCCTTCACATTTGGTTAGGATTAGGGGCAGTCTCTGACGAGCAATTTAAGAACGTACGTTTATTGCCATAGTCTAAAGCAAGAAACTACTGTTTCTGTTTACTACTAGAAAGCTTTTCCAGCATTGTCCAACAGGATTTATTTTCTTTCCTTTTTTTGTATTCATGTTGACATTGACATTTCTCTTTGAAATAAAGGTGTTTGATTTGGAAGTTTTTGTTGCTTATTTTGCATAATATTCACAATAATGCATATCTTAAGCAGTTGTCTTTAGCCCTGGGAATTCATTGGGCAAGTTCATGGGAGACTGATATTTTAAATATCAATGAAGAATTTTTAGAGACTAAATTTATGTTATTTAAAAACTGCTGCATATTTCTGTGATTATTTGGAAATTACAATAATATTGTTTAGGTTGTTACTTTAAACCTAAACAATATTATTTTAGTTTCTAAATAAATCACAGAAAAATGCATTTATTTTTTACTGTATTAGACAGTAAAAATCATTTAACAGTGTGACTACAGAAGTATTCTGTATTTCTGGTTTACAGACTACTACCGTAAATTAATTTTACATATGAATACTGTAAAAATAACGGTATACTGCTGGCGTCTCTGCTGCCAGCTCTTTACTGTAAATTATATAAATACAGAACAATACAGTTTTTCTGGTTTACAGACTACTACCGTAAAGTCATTTTACGTATAAATACCGTAAAAATAACAGTATACTGCTGGCGTCTCTGCTGCCAGCTCTTTACTGTTATTTTACAGGGAAATTTTTTACAGTGTACGTTTCCCTCTAGTGGGCGCAGTTTATAAAAACTAATTTCTGGGTTTTTTTGGCTTGTTAGCTGTACACCCTCTCACACAGCAGCTTTTGGGCATTATTCTGTTTTTGTTATAAGCCAAAAATGCCAAGGAGGCAGCCTCTCGCAATACAAAGTCAATGGAGACGGATGGATTGTTTTCCCCCCCGGTGGGCATGGTTTTCAGGTTATGACGCGTTGCACTCTGTCTCTATACTGCTAGGACACCTATGTCAATTTAACTTCATACACATCCTTAAAGGAACAGTATGTATATCAATTGATCATAAAATGGCCCTGATATGTCACTAGTCATTAAGAAATCATTTTCATTTCAAATACTTATATCACTGACAACAGTGGTCTGGCCAGGATATTGTCACTTAAAAAGTTGAGTTGCAGCCCTCAACTGATGTTTATGTTGTCATTTTGTATACTGGCCATCAGTTGTGTGATTGCAATACTAGTTTTGGCCACAATCCTACATACTGTTCCTTTAAAATAGCTTTGGCACCCATTGGTTTAGTCATTTTAAAGAGGTCTCAGAAAAGTGATATTAGATCAGAGAAAGGTCTGGCATTATTTGTGTTGAGATGCCACTAAATGAAATTTCTATAGAATATTTTAAACCAAGTTTTAGATGTCTGAATATTTTCATTTTATTGTATATCAATTATGATTACTTTCATTTATAATATGTATGATTAATATAATAATTAATTATAAGATGGCAGAAGTAGATCTGGAGTTTACTGCATCATGCATCATTAGAAAGTGCCCTTAGTTGCTAAGTTACTCAAAAAAAAGTAATTCATTACTAGTTACTAATTGCATTTTTTATTATGTAATCAGATTCCTGTACAAATTACTCCCTCCAAAAATTATTTAATTACTCATTACTTTCTAAATCCTATTTAATAAATGATACAAAAATATGCTTGAAACCAGTGGCAGCCGGTGACTTCTTTTTTCGTGGGCGCACAATGAAAAGCTTGTCACAACATGTATGTAGCACGTCGTGTGTGGTTCATAATTTCAAAATATGTGTTCTGCGCGTCGAGTGAACCTGTGTGTATCACGTGTTTTGTCAAAATAAGTACCTGCTGCAGACGCATCTAAGGGTTTATGATAAAAGAGAAATAATTAATCTCTTTTATAATTAACGGTTTTGAAACGTTTGCAGCAGGCACTTATTTTGTCAAAACACGTGATCCACACAGGTTCCTCGATGTGCAGAACACATATTTTAAAAACACGAGCAACACACATGACACTCCGAACAGTTATTTTTAATTTGCACCCCTCAGAAGAGCAGTCACGAGCCGCTACTGCTTGAAACGGCTTGAATAAATCATATAAAAGAACATAAATTATTCTGGTCACACTTTTTACGGTCCAATTATCACTATTAACTAACTAGTAACTAATTTTGCCTCAATATAGTCATAATTACTGCATATTAATACTATGTAAAGTAGTTAAGTTTAAGTATTGGTAAGAATTGGGTAGGATTTAGGATGTAGAATAAGGTTTTGCAGAATCATTAATATGTGCTTTTAAATATTAATAAACAGCCAATATCTCAGTAATATAAATGCTAATAAATAACTAGTTATTACATGAAAAACATGCATTTTAACGTTATACTTTACATTTTGATGTCAAATCTCTTATTGTATTATATAGAATTGTTTTACAGTCCACAGTATTTAGTACAATTACATCAGAAGTAAACAACTGATATAGATATGTATTTGTACATGAGTAAATGAAGAAAGACAGAAAGAAAGGCTCCTACCCTCCAGTGACGTCTCTTAATTGTGTTTCTTGTTATCATCATGGTTGCCCAGAACTGAGTAAAACACTGCTTCAATTTCTTGTAGTACTTCCTGCAACAGAAAGGGGGCAGCATTTATTCACATTAACAACCATACTGTCTTCAGTTCCTTTTCAAATGTCCACTCAAATTCATCTCGATTCTCTGCACATACCTGGCCTGGTGGCCCCTAATATGGGATTGAATGACGATAGCTTTCTGTTTAAAGAACCGGAAGTTGCGTCTGCATATAAAGCCCCGAATGTTCCTCTGAATGGTGACTGCCGCCCATGTTTGTGTACTGCTCCATTTATCCTCCACCCGCTGGTAAAGAATCTCCTTCATAAATACCTGAATAGCAAGACAGTCGGTTGTTGGTTGGGTTTTCTGGATCATCATAGAGACAGTTTTAATAATTTATATACAGGTTTGTGAAAAATGTCTTTGTCCCCCTCCAGATTTTTTATGTTATTGCATATTTGTCACACTTTAAATGTAGTTCTAAATGTAGGTAGGAGAGGAGCCTAAACATTCAGGCCTGTCAATTATCATTATGGGCGTATATAAGGCAGCCTTTAGGATTTTTCTCCTCCCCATCTCCACCTTCACTGCTCTCTTTATTCCGAACTTGGGGCTCGAACACTGTGTGTGCTCTATTAAAACACAACTTAACTGTGGTATATTACATGTGAGTTCAATTTCTCTAACCACACCCAGGCCTGATTACTGCCACACCTGTTTGCAATCAAGAAATCACTTAAATAGGACCTGCCTGTGAAAGTGAAGTAGACCAAAAGATCCTCAAAAGCTACCCGTCATGCCGAGATCCAAAGATATTCAGAAAGAAATGAGAAAGTAATTAAGATCTTTCAGTCTGGAAAAGGTTAGCCGTTTCTAAAGCTTTAAGACTTCAACGAACACAGTAACAACCATTATCCACAAATGGCGAAAACATGGAACAGTGGAGAACCTTTCCAGGAGAGGCCAGCCGACCAAAATTACCCCAAGAGCGCAGCGACGACACATCCAAGAGGTCACAAAAGACCCCACAACAACATCCAAAGAACTGCAGGCCTCACTTGCCTCAGTTAAGGTTAATGTTCAAGACTTCAGCATAAGAAAGAGACTGGGCAAAAATGGCCTGCATGGCAGAGTTCAAATACAAAAACTGCTATGAAGAAAAAAGAACATAAAGGCTTGTCTCAGTTTTGCCAGAAAACATCTTGATGAAAATACTCTTGGGAAACTTTTGGGAAAATACTCTGTTGACTGACGAGACAGAAGTTGAAATTTTTGGAAGGTGTGTTTTCCATTACGTCTGGCGTAAAAGTAACACTGCATTTCAGAAAAAGAAATTCACACCAACAGTAAAATATGGTGGTGGTGGTAATGCAATAGTCTGGGGCTGTTTTACGTCTTCAGGACCTGGAAGACTTGCTGTGATAAATGGAAACACAAATTCTGCTGTCTACCAAAAAATCCTGAAGGACAATGTCCGGCCATCTGTTCATGACCTCAAGCGAAAGCGAACTTGGGTTCTGCAGCAGGACAATGATCCAAAACACACCAGAAAGTCCACCTCTGAATGGCTGAAGAAAAACAAAATGAAGACTTTGGAGTGGCCTAGTCAAAGTCCTGACCTCAATCCTACCTTAAACCTTAAAAAGGCGGTTCATGCTCAAAAACCCTCCAAAGTGGCTGAATTACAACAATTCTGCAAAGATACTGTAAGTGGACCAAAATTTCTCCACAACGCTGTAACAGACTCATTGCAAGTTATCGCAAATGCTTGATTGCAGTTGTTGCTGTTTAAAGCAACACTAAAGAGTTTTTGCTCTTTGCTCCCACTACAGGTTGGAAGCGGAATTGTCCATTACCACTGTCGTAAATAATTCTGCGTCTCCTCCGAAATGAAACCCTTCCTTTTCTTTGCAGGCTCCGCTATGATGACAATTGAAAAGCTGCATGAACGCTTGTGGTAATGATTTCTTTCTTTTATATATACCTGCCGAAAATGCTCCATCCACAGCCTGTAGGACGCTCCACTGCCGTAAAGCAAGTTTTTGTAGTTTCCACTCGGACTACAGGACCGCGACCCGACGGCTGCAAAGTAAATGTGAAAGTGCCGTTCACCCTGTTTCCAGTGGATGAACGACTAAAAACTTTTTTGGAAACGTTATTTTAAGGTAAAAAAAAACTCTTTGGTGTTGCTTTAAGGTGGCCCAACCAGTGATTAGGTTTAGGGGGCAACACTTTTTCACACAGGGCCATGTAGTTTTGGATTTTGTTTTCTCTTAATAATAAAAACCGGAAGTTGTGTTATCTTTGACTAATATTTAAATTTGTTTAGTGATCTGAAACATTAAACTGTGAAAAATATGTAAAAACATAAGAAATCTGGAGGGGGGACCAACACTTTTTCACACCACTGTATACTACTGCACCTTAGTGAGTCCCATCTGGTACTGGCCCTCCTCTGCTCCTATGGTCTCTAGCAAAGATACTACCTGCTCTTTACAGGTCAAGTGTTCAGGTTTTTGGGCTAATAACACACCATACCTGAAATTAGATATTGATTTTCCACAAAATTGTATAATTCTAACTGCTTGGAATATTTATTTATGTGTATATTGTGCAGGATGAGGGTTAAAATATGAGCAATATCTAAATTGATGTTTGCACCACTAATACACCACAGTGCTACAGTACCTTTCCATAAACAGATTAAAGGGAATGCGAATAGGAAAGCCCCTTTTCCTAACGTGAATGGTCTCCAGTATTCCTCCATGCCTCAGCTGTGTGGTTACATAATCTATATCAAATACGCCAGGAAGCTGAAACAACACAAAAACACCAAACTCAGATCCACCAAGACATCTGCTTAAAGTCGTGAAAAACATTTATTTGTCTAGTTATGTTACCTTAACATAGTTTGGCTTAAAACAACGTATAAATGTAGTTTTAGACCTGCAGATCAAAATAGGGAAAATCATTATAATATTTTATAATAATTCTATATAACGTATTTACATCGCTACACTACTAAATGACAAAAACACCAGTAACCAAATATCCTGTGTATAAAATAAACACAACTTTTAGTATTAAACAGTGATATTTGATGACCTTTCTAAACGGTTGGTGAGCTCTGTTAGTGATTGCTGGAAGTGAGAAGCTACAGTTGACATCTGACTTCGCCCTCTTGCTCTTCCCAACTCCTTCTGCTGAATGTAATGCTCCTGTACCTTCCGGAAGAGACCCGACACCATCTACACACAAAATAAATAAACTCAATACAAGTATTAATTACCAAACATTGGTCCTTTAAATCTTAATGGGACTTAACGCTTGTATAAATGATATCCATTGTTAATCACTTCTTGTGTTTGGGTGCAGACAGTCTCATGAATATATAATACTGGACACTATATTGTGTTTCTTGGCAATTCTAACACATTAAAAACATCACGAGGACAGCGTAAAGTAAGTTTCCATGAGCAAAATGGAGATGAATTTACCTGTAACCTACTGTGAGCAAAAAGCTCTAACACTTCAGGCCGAAACTGGTCGTGATTTTTGTTTAGAAAGTTGTGCACCTGTTGGAAAAAAAACTAAATATTAATTCGCATACCATCAAAAAACCTCAAAAGTTTAACGTGTCAGAAAAATGACATGGAGGGTTTTTGAAACAATCCTCATGCATAAAAAAGCTTTTGAATGCTCAGATAATGCTTGGCTTCTTGCCTGATACGTGACAGCCCCGGCATAGTGATATACTGTGAATACCGGCAGAGGAATTTTGGGCTTGGTGTAGTAAGGGCTGTTGCCATGGTGATAATGGCATTTCTGCAAGAATGTGTGGTCTGTAGCCTAAAACAGAAAAATGAAGGAGTGAGAGGCATTGAAAAAGAGAAAGACTACCCATAAATCCATTTGTAGAATAGACTTATTTGCATCTAAATACAACACTGGGTCAGTTTTAAGATATTTAAACCTAACATTAGAGACTTTAAAGCGATAGTTCAACAAATATTGAAAATTACCACATGATAACTCACCCTTACGCCATCCAAGATCACAAAAACACAAATGGAATAATTTTAGTAAATGTCCTGGCTTTTTCAAGTTTTGAAAACAGGGTCCACAGTTTTTAAGCCCAAATAAGTGCATCCATCCTTCACAGATGGCTCCAGGGGGTTAATAAAGGTCTTCGAATGGTAATTGATGCAATTTTGTAAGAAAAATATCTATATGTAAAACTTTAAAACATAAAGTTGAATCGAGAATCGAGTATAAAAACCTACCTGAGAACCGGAATCGAAAATTTAATCGAGAATCGGATCGATTTGATAGCTTGTGAATCGAAATCGAATCGATCTGGAACATCTGAATCGATACCCAGCCCTATAGATTACAATGCGTAAGATCCGGTGAGAATAGACTCTCATGAGAACCAAGCATTTTAAGTTTATCTTAGTTGAGTTTAGCTTTAGTTTTTAGCTGCAGGTTAACTCAATATCCTCTTGTCTTATACGGAAACCATTTTTTATCCTTGGTTTAGACTTCCTCTTATTTGTGACTAGCTTTTTGGTATCTCCTATGGGGCTCCACGTTTGTCACAAACTCTCTAGTGAATGTGCATTGGCCGTGAAAAGAAGTTAGTTTTTATAGTTTATAAAGTTTAAAATATGAATATTTTTCGTACAAAATCGCATTCATTACCCTCAAAAGACCTTTATTAACCTAATGGAGCCTTGTGGATTACTTTTTTAAAGGATGGATGAACTTTATTTGGGTGAAAGTCGTGGACCCTGTTTTCTACAATTACAAAGTTTGGAAGAGCCAGGAAAATAACTCAAATTGTGTTCCAATGAAAGATGAAAGGACATATTTATCTCGGATGGCTTGAGAGTGAGTAAATCAAAATCATGGGATAATTTTCCTCTTTTCAACGTTCCCTTTAACCTCCTTAGACCTGGTGTGTCCACGTGTGTGGACATCACATCTTTTGTTGTTTGCACCATAAAACTCAGTTCTGTGTAACTGGAACCTGTTGTACACAAACATGGACAATTACACAGGTTCATGTTCAAAAAATTATTGTTAATATATTTATTGGTTCTTCCTAACCCCAAATAGCTGGAATAAATCTAAAATGCAGGTTAAAGGTCACGTTCTTTTTGATTCCATTTTTCAAACCCTAGTTAGTGTATAATGTTGCTATAATAGCATAAATAATACCTGTAAAATGATAAAGCTCAAAGTTCACTGCCAGGCGATATATTTTCTTTAACAGAATTCGCGATTCAAAGCCTACAGGGAACGGCCGGTTGGACTCCAGCTCTCTACTTCCTGCTTTAATGACGTCACTAGAACAGTTTTTTGACTATACTCCGCCCACAGGAATACGTCAGTCACTAGCTAAGCTAACTGCAAGCTAAGCTGCTATCAAATCACAACACACTAAACAAACTACACAATCAGAACTCGATACATATTTCTGAAGGAGAGACTTCATAGAACAAGGAAGACATCAGCCTGTTTTAGGACAGTGAAAACTCTGTTATACAGATGAGTAAATTGTGTGAAAAATACCACGTTTTGTACACGTGAAACATAAACACATGTTATATTGCGCACTGTAAACACAATCAAAGCTTCAAAAACACAGAAAGAAATGGACCTTTAATCATATCTTCTAAATCCTTCACTGAGCATTCCAGAAGTATGTATTGAGTATTGATGAATTACAGAAACATCTCCTGTTATTATTAATTTCATCAAATTTATACATTTATTCATGTAAATTTTAAAGCACATGTGTTTTGTTACCTGAGGAAGGCAGGTTTGATCATCCAGGATGCGTAGGATCCCATACGGCCTTGCTGAGATGAGATCCAGGCAGCCACGAGAAGCTTCCAGCGTTACTGGATACCACTGGATCTGCTCAGCATTATATTCCTCCTAACACACACATAAACATCAAAAACACTGGCTAAGACAAACAAAATATTCAGAGGAAACAATACAGGCACACAGAGAGAAAGAGGAAAAAGCAAAGGTATGGTTTACTTATAAATGAAAATTCTGTAATCCTTTACAAATAATGCTACTCTTTTCCCATACACTGAAACTGAATTATGACAAAGGCTGTATTGCCATTTAATTAATCAAACTATGGCACCCCGCCACTATTTTTATTTTTTCAATATGTTTTATTGTCATTTTCTCATTTTATAACCCCAAAACAAGTACACTTGCTTACACCTCTTCACATATACATCTTCCATTAATATTTCTTAAAAAAATATATATATATATATATATATATTAATAAATAATAATAATAATAATATTATTAACTAACAAAAAAAAAAAAAAAAAACTATTTAACTTATTATTTCAATGCATTCTGTGGCACCTTTAAATATCACGCGCCTATGATTTATTCACAATACACCCATTAGTGTGTGGCTACTAAGAAAACAAAAATAATTCAATCTTGAACCTGGAGGGCTTTATGCTGTCGACACACACTCACCTGCTCTTGTGACACCAGTGCTTTGTTCACAAACTGTTGCAGCTGCTCGTTGGCATAGTTTATACACAGCTGCTCAAAACTGTTAACACTCAGGTCCTGTAACAGGTGTACATTAAGTTCCAACAGCCTTCAGAAAAGGCTTGTCACATACTTAACCAAAGCAGGTGATAAGTAGATTGCACGAAAATATGCCTTGGGTAAATGATAGCACTTATGCAGTTATAATGAGAAAATTAATACCTCAAAGCCATATATGTCCACAATTCCAACAGTGCTGTCCATTTCTGTAGGCATCAACCACTCATTGATACGTTCAAGCATCCAGTCAAACAGCACAGAGTACAGCGTCTTGGCAATGGCATCTCTAAATTAGAAATATAATTGTGTCTGTATTTAAAAAACACCCTTATATCACTCAAATCATTATTGAAGGGATTTTATTCATTATGGAAGTGACCTGGATTCAATGGCACTTTCAACAGACAGGGGGCAGTAGATCCTGTCATATATTGTTTCCTGTGAAACCAAATGAATCACGGTTCTTAGCAAATGCCTCTGTTATATTAAAATTTGGGATCGATGTATTGTATTATGTGTGTGTTAGATACTTACTGTCACTCTGTGAGTGATGACCGTTTGTAATGCCTCAGCCGACACCTGCAATAGGTTACCAACTCTCCGAGCTTCAGCTTCACTGAAAATACGGGCCACCTCAAATGACTCACTCTGATTTAGTCAAAAAATAAAGTTTTATTGTTTAAAAGCTGCTATTTTTTAATTGCAGTTGTGTTTTAGTTTATGATCAAGGTTATATAGGACTATATAACTGATTCAGGGCCATTGTGACACAGGCATCAGTTCAACTTTCTAATAAAGCAAATATAAACACAACCAAGTTTATTTTGAATGTTTCTCTTAAATTTCTACACTCTCAGAAAAGGTATAAAGCTGTCACTGGGTCGGTACCCTTCTAAAAAGTACACCTTTGTACCTAAAGAGTGCATATTAGTACCTTAAAGGGGACATTTCACAAGACTTTAAGATGTAAAATAAATCTTTGGTGTTCCCAGAGTACGTAAGTGAAGTTTTAGCCCAAAATACCGCACACATAATTTATTATAGCATGTTAAACTTACCACTTTGTAGGTGTGAGAAAAAATGTATCGTTTTTTTTGGTGTGTCCTTAAAATGCAAATAAGGTGATCTCTGCACTAAATGCTGTACCGTGGTTGGATAGTGCAGATTAAGGAGCGGTATTATCCCCTTCTGACATCACAAGGGGAGCCGAATTTCAGTGACCTATTTATGACACGCTTGCAGAGAATGGTTTACCAAAACTAAGTTAATGGGTTGTTCTTTTTCACATTTTCTTGGTTGACAGAAGCATTGTGGTCCCAATTATAGCACTAACAGCTTTTGTACCTTCTTCTGACAGTGTAAGGAGAAATATTTTTTTTTTGATGAGAAATATTTGAGTGTAGCTTTGGTACTGAATTGCATTAGCAACTCAAAGATCATAGGGTTTATCCCCAGGGAAAACGTTATAAAATGTATAGCTTGAATGCACTGCAAGGAATGCTTTGAATAAAAGCGCCTGCCAGATGCATACATGTAAATTGTGTGTATAAAGAAATTTCTGATGGCCTTCTGGGGCAAATCTTTTATTTTTAATAAATCTTACATTATAGAGATCTCATTTGCCTTTATTTATTTCTCATTTTTGTCTTTGAAAAATCTAAATGCTAAAACTTGGTCTTGAACCGGGTGATTAAGACACACGCACCTCATATGAACTGAAGCAAATGTTGCCCAGCTGTAGGATAGATGACAGAATGGCCCAAATGTTTGCAAGCTGATCTGCATGCAAGCCAATCGTCTCCAAGCACTGAACCAAGAGCAAGAAGTCTTGACCATCATGCTTTCCTTGTAGCTCACAAGCTCTTCCCTTAACAAGACATTTAAAACAAGAGGATCAGTACAGGAACAAACACCATAAACCAGTAGGTTATGTTTGCATGGGCTTTATCTAACCTGGTTGAGGTAGAAGTAGGTCTCAGCTCCTTGCAGGTAAAGGTCCTGTTTGTCCCACTCATTCAATCCAGCCAACAGTTCATAAAACACATGATAGTTTCTCTCTTCCTTCGCCTAAACAAGTTCACACACATTACTTATCTCTTTAAAATTAAACCCTTATTCAGATACACTGTTATAAAAGTGAATACTCAACCTGAAAGACGACTCTTGACTTTTCAAGGAGGTATTTCGACAAAGACGTCCCGACAACAACACCACTAAGAAGAGAAAAGTCAATGAGGGAGATCATTACATGCTTATTTAAATCACAGTTATGAAATGTAGGCTTACTGTCGTATGTGGACATGCAGGTACTTTCCAAATCGGCTTGAGTTGTTGTTCAGGATGGTTTTGGCATTACCAAAACTTTCAAGAACGGGCAAAACATCCATTGGCTAATGAGAAGGTGAAACATCAGATGCTACGTGCTTCTGTCACATTGAAACATTTTAATAATCCATTCTTCTTATCTTAAACTGCTTTACCTGACGTAATTTATCATTTCTGCCCTGATACACTGAACTTAGATAGTGGATGATAAGCTTGGCAGCCTCTGTCTTCCCCGATCCACTTTGACCACTGTTCAGATTGCAAATAATGATTGTTTATTGTCAAATACATGCAGATAATACAGTGCAGACATACATAGATGTACAGATAAAGTACAGTCAGCATGTAATTAATATGCAAAATATCCTTACTTTATGATGATGCAATGCTCATGGGTTGTATTCTGAGATTGGCAAAAGGCAATATCTGCCATGGCATAAATATGACTGGAGGGACAATGCAAAGCAGAGCATCAATATCATTGCTAACCTCTCAACAACAATTTGCTAACCAGGTATAATGAGTTAAGGCTGCTTAAATGAATTCATACTCACGGTGGATTATTGTGCTTCTCTTTACCCTGGTACTGCTGTCTCAGCTCCTCAGTGTACATACTGAGAGGTTTAAAGGGGTTGATGGACAGGAGCATGTTTCCAATATATGTCTGTTGATTTGACAAAAAACACCTGAAAAGTTATAATAAGTTGGACATCGCAACTATTACATCTGAGCAAGGATGGAATATGAAATAAAGCATTAAGGCCTCAGGATGAGTGACCCACTTTGACCAAACACCAAGGAATAACGCAATGAAGACAGAGTAGGCTATGGCATAACCAATTCCATGAAAAGTCATTTCAGAGAATTGTCTCTAAACATATTATAAATGCTTTGCTGAAACACATTATAAAGACTAAATTGTAATATTAGGGCATGGCTAAAACGGCCGCTCGATGATGAACTGGAGCTATCCTAGCATGGCCCCGCCCCTAAAACACCCGCTAACATCCATTCAGGTTGCAGCGGCGTATGAAAGCTAAAGAGACAACAGCGTTCTCGCGAGTGAAAGTGGTTTCGGTTTTGGTTCAAGAATCCTGCGTGCTTTTCCAAAATTTAAATGAATAAAAACTTTAAGCCTTAAAGGTATAGCGGAAGATTTTCGTTTTCCGGGTGGATCACCACTGTTATTGGTTATCCCAGATGTCAATCATTCTGATTATATGTTGACGTATAACCGTCGTACGTGCTCGCCTCTACTTTCGCTTTCTGCACATGCGCACTTTCACGTGTATGTGTGTTGTGCTACGGTTTCAACCATTCATTGAAGGTCGCGTTCTCACTGTGTTTTTTTCAAAATGTCTGAGAGTCGCAAGAGAAAAAGTGTCTACGAATTGTATGACGAATTGTATGACGTAAGAATTGTATGACGTAAGAATCCATACGAATTGTATGACGTAAGAAGAGAAAGGACTATAAATAAAGAAACAAGACCAGAATGTTTATGGGAGACTATTTCACACGCTGGCGTGAGCTAAAAGGACAGGTTGGGCTTCCCACGCGAAGTTTCTACTGGAAAGGTACATTTTGTCATGCTATTTGGAGAAATCCATTTAAAATCACTGCTAGTAAAAGTTGATGTAAGCTATGATTTGCGATGCTAGCCCTGGCACAAGTCACGAACCGCACAGACACGGTAAACATGCCGACAGAAACTTGTAAACAGAGCGAAGAGAAGAACTGAGCTCCTGCATGCTCTCTCTCTCTGTCTCGTGCACGCGTTTAACAGGCGTTCCCTCTCGGGAGTATTTTTTTAAAAATATCGAGGGGCGGTTCTTTAAATAATTCGGGAAAATCTTCCGCTATACCTTAAAGTTACTCAGTCTATCTATAAAAATATCTCAATTAAACAAATAATAAATTAATTATTATATTTCTATTTCATGAACTCTTTCGCTGCCAGCGTTTTTAAAAAAAAGTTGCCAGCCAGTGCCAGTGTTTTTCATGATTTTCACAAAAGTTTAATGCCTTCCAGAAAATGTTCTTCTTTAAATATATAAACATACAATAAATCAAATGAAAGACCCTCTGCTTTCAAACATAAAAATCCTGTTACATCCTAACGTCAGTAGTTCTTTTGAAATCAGCTTTTGAATATGGGTAGGTTTCTGAAAAAACACCACATTTTGAGCAAAAAGCAGAGATAATTCCATTTTTGTGACTGACTTTTCATAGAGATCCCATTCAGAGCGATCTTTAAAACAGACACGGACATGCAGCCGCTTGCCATAGGGCAATACTTCCGGGTTTAAAAAGTTGCGGAAGATAATAGCGGTATTGCGTAAAGCCGGAAATACTCGTCATTGGCAGGGAAGCGTTTTCTCTTGATTGATGAGATATCTCGTCAATGGCGGCGAAAGAGTAAATAGCTCAGGCAAAATCATAAGTGGCTCTGGGGGGCAGGGGGGCACTGAACCCCCCAAACTCAGCGCATGATAGAGAGGGTGCTTCAGAAAGTCCATACATGACTATAATTCATCCTTGCATGTGAGTTCATGTGTCATTTTCAAGAAAAAACAATACTTACATAAATAGCATCTCGGTGAAAGCGCTTCTTCAGATTCAGCAGGACTGAACTCTCACAGACCTCTCTGTAAAACAAAGCTTTATGTGAACATTTGTACAATGACAGAGGACAGTCAAAACTCAAAACAATACCTAATAGCTGCAAATTATTGATAGTTCCATTTACTTATGTCAGAAATGACATACTTTTAGGAATGATAAGGTTGGTTCTGTGAAATAAAGTATATAGATTAAGGATAAAATATGTTTGTTAATCTCACATAGACAACCCAGAGGAAAATTGTGTTGCCCAAAGATTGCACTTTCATAGCTTACAGCTAAGCAGCTCCTTTAGCAGGTGCGTTCAGTATCTGCATGAGAACATGTGTGTCAGGTAATGTCTGTGATAACTCACTCCAGCTGTGCCAAATCCTCCACCTCATCTACCTCCACAGCTTCCTTGCTTCCTGGCATCATTATCTAGGACACAGAGTAGAGTCTAACAATTGCTATTACAATCCAGGGATTATGCAAACTAATGTTGTAGTCGAGTCCAACTTGATTCAGAGTCAAGACCAGAGATAGTGTCGAGTCCGAGTCAAGACCGAGTCCACATCCAGCTTTATCTGGATTCGGACTCGCCACTTGATCTATGGTCTTGGTCTTGACTCGAGTTGGATACAACTACAACACTGTTACACTCATACCTGAGTGCTGTTAAGTCTCCTCTCTAGCATGTTCTGAGTTGGATCTTCTGATTCCCAATGGCCTCTGCCATTATGGCCTGGAATGGTGTGTGCATGTTCATCATCTTGATACACAGTCCATTTGGTGAGCTTTTCTACTGTTTGATGTGGCAGGAGGTTCTCAGGGCGCATCCAGTCTTGAGGATCCCCATACATCTCGTGACTTTGAGCCCAGTGTAGCTCCATAGTGGAGGGCAAAAGTCCATCAGCCATCAATTCAGCCACCTCTCGATCAGCATCCTCCTCAAAAGAAGGTTGAGTCACTCCATTTCTCCACATCTCTGCTTGACCTGATGAGTCTGCATTCCTTCGATTCATCTCCAATTCTCTACTCTGCTCAATGCTTCCAGCACCGCTAAGCAAAGCCTTGGACATAGACAACTTGGTGAAATCAACTCGCGAGTCACCAAATTTACCCTTGGCTGCTTGAGGTATACTTGTACCATCTTTAACACCTATTGTTGGCTTTTTGTTGCCTGTCCTGACCTCTGACTCCCTTTCAGTCGCTTGAGTCCCCGGGCCACCATTTTTATCTTCTTCACCTCCTAGTGCTTTTTTCTTGATGGATCTAAGAAGGGTAAGGTCTGGCTTTACAGGAAGAACCAAACGAGCTCCAGGCTTTGGTGGTTTACGCTCGGTGGTTGAGCCATTCGCTGTGCTAGTGCTGGTAGATGTAACAGCGGCTTCTTTTGCCTTGCCAATTTTGTTCATTCTGGGGAACACAATTGCATATTTGGCATCTCCTGAGTTGGCCTTTTCTTCTAAGTCTTGTGGAGATAAAGGATCATCGGATGAATCACCTTTCTGGTCAGCAGAAGCATCCTCGTTTTCCACTTTCTTGGAATTGTCTTGTTGAGTATCAGAAGTTGATACTTTTTTCTTTGACTTTCCACTACCTGCCATTTTCATGACCATCTTGTGTCGGATAAGGTTCTTCTTTGACTTTGCGTCGCTACTCTTCTTCTTCAATACCAAAGCATGGAGCCACCTTGAAATTCCAATTGCTTGGGTGACAGCTGATAACTTTCTTCGAACATTGATGCTTTTTGGCATCTTTTTTTGAATCCACCCTGAGACTCGTCGCAATGTCGCCATTCCTTTCTTCCTGGCTATTAAACTCTCAGTTGATTTTGAGGGCACCTGCTCTTCGATCTCATTCGTGTCTGCGGTTACTTTCTCAAATTCATCTTGTTGCTGCTCTTTAGCAGTTTCCGTTTCAGGGTCTTTAAGCGGTTCTTCTTCGGCTTTCTTGTTTTTATCATCTTTTCCTTTGCCCTTTATTGTAAATAGCATACGAGACTGTCTGTTTAACAATCCTTTTGTAGGGATTGTTGCCTGATCTTGATCCTGATCTACCTCCTGTGTTTTACTTATAGCCTTTGTTTTACTTGCCAGCTGTAGAATTTGAGGCTTGCCTTTAGCGTGCTTACTTTTAGAGATAGCCTTTCCTTTAATCTGTACCCCTTCTGTTGGCACTGTACCTTCTTTAGGTTCCTTCTTATGGAGTGTCTTGGATTTCAACATTTTTTTGTGACCTTGTAAGGGAGCAGTAAGGTGTAGCGCTTCTGGTTTCACAGCGGCTTCTTCCTGTGGATTCTCTTGCCCAGGATCGCTCAGCACCTCCTCAGAATCAACCTCTTCCACACTACTAACTACACTACTACTTCTACTAACAGGTTCCTCCTCCGGTTCTTCTATAATTTCGCTTTCAGGAGGTTTATTATTGTTCTTCTCTATCTTACTTTCTTCCTCTTCTTTATCTTCTTCCTCACCCTCGGTTTGCTTGTCCCCATCTGACAGCTCTTCCTCACTGCTCACCACACTCCCTTTGGGCTCAGCCGTCTCTTCCACACGGTCTGACTCCTCCTTCTTATCATCTGTACCATCTTCTTCACTCTCTTGTTCTGAACTCTCTACTTTCTCACTCTCTGAATCGTCATCAGTATCAACTGCTCTACCACCTCTCCTTTTTGCACCTTTAGTCTTGTTTATATCCTTGACTACATTTTTTTTCTGGTCAGTTTTTGATTTGACACCCCTTCCTGCCCTCCCTCTTGCCGTAATGCCATTGCTTGTCGACTTAACGGGTAAGATATTGCCATTCTGTTTTCTCCCCTTGCGCATTTGCCTAGAAGACTTCATCTCTTCATTTTGCGAATCCTCAGCTTCCTCCTCATCCTTTTTGGCCTTTTCTTTACCAGTTTTCTCTTCCTTTTTACCTTTTCCTTTCCCACTCTCATTAGTTTTTGAGAGGTTTTGGGAGGCTGTTTTGACTCCTTTTTTAGGGGAGACTTGTTCCTGTTTGTCTCTCTTCCCTCTGGCCCTGCTGGGTGGTTTGGCGGGAGGCATATTACTGACTCACAGTGTCTTCACAGGTCCTCTTGCTAACTTTTCTCCAAATGTCAAGACATTTTTCTGATGACCTAATTATTAAACATTATTACATAAGAGAGATACTGACATTGTAATATAAATGGCAAGCAGCTTCACACACAATGCTGCACTATTTAGATCCTTCTTTCTGACTATTTGCAAAATGTACACTATTTTTCTTAACTTTGTGCTGGTCTTGTAAACAGATGCATGGCGGGGACCTAAACTACCTGAGGTACAAGATCATATATCACATCTTTCAACTAAAGTGCAATGTGTACTTGACCTAATGGTCATCATTAGGAGGACCAAGTTTCAGGTATTTGCCACCTCAAATGATGCCAAGATGTGACTTTAGATCAAGACAAAGATCATGCACTGATAAACTTTTTCAGAATCTTTGCAGTTTATGCAAAGCTTTAAAATAAATAAGCATGCAAAGTGAGATCCACCTAAATGACATTAAATCAAAAAAGGGTATTTATTCCTAAATCAACACTTCTGTAAATATTGCAGGGTAACATAACATCGGTGAAATAATGACTTACCTGTCTTCTCAAGTACACATGATCCACTGTGGTGGTCCGGTGAGTATTCCTTATAGTCCCGAATTGCTGGTATCACTGACACACACCATGGATTGAATCTACTTGTGGATCCAAATGCCTACACAGTCTCTCTAACACAAATACACACACAGAGAAGCATGCACAAACATACAGGACACTAGTGAATAATTTAGATTTGACGGCACGCCATATAGATATGCACCCATTGATATCAGCAGCTGCTGAACAGACTGTGGAAAGGTGAGAGGCTTCACTGGAGGGTGACAAAAGGTGTTGATAGATGAATGAGAAGACAGTGACAGAAGCAAACATGCTAGGAAAATCCACCATGATCCCTCAATCCATACACATTACTTCTAAAACATCTGTAATGTTTTTCATTATGATTTATGCTTAAATGGAGGATAAATTAATTGATTTATTTACTGACAAACAAAACAAAAGTTGGTACATTTAAACAACTTAAAGGCACACCATGGAACTTTTTGTCCACTAGGGGGTGCTATACATGTATTTTTCACGTCTAGCGCCCCTAGAGGTCACAAGCGCCGCAGCACTGTCGCAAAGGAAAAGAAGACAACTCTTTAGGTCACAAAGTCTGCCTTCCAGCATGTCATGTGTCATATAATATAATTTCATGGGTTTTATTTTCATCAAACGCCAAAAAAATCACGTAGCTCACGTTTACAAGCCAGTTGTAACGGTGGTCCTTGGTTCAAGTTTATATTTAAAAAAATATTGCCCTAAAGGGGAATCGAACCTGGGTCGCCTGTGTCATAGGTCCATGACGCCACCACGATGCCACAATGTCACGTGACATAAGTCTCTCTCTAAACTCTCCAAGTTACCTCCAGTAAAATTCACGTAAAAAAGAGTGTTTGGGCGCCAGACAGGACTTATATATGCAAACATTTTAACATTACTTACTAGTACAAAAGCATGAGGGGCAAGTCAGCATCAGTCAGAAACCCCTCCTCCTCCTTTAGTTCACGCCAGCGAGCGAACACTGGCCCAATATAATTGATCCTAGTCCTTCTTTTGATTCTGTCACTCTCCCAATTTCTCTTTCTGGTCTCCTCCGACAAAACCTTGGGTTTCTTTTTCTTAGTTGCTGCTTCGGACAATAAATAGTTGCGCTCTCACGTCCGAATTTGAGGAAAATGAGAAAGTGAAATATGCCGTAAAGCAGTTTTTGTAGTTTTTTGTGCTCGGGTTACTACCCGAAACCCCAAGTTTAAAAGTACAAGTAAAAGCGATACAGACCCCATCAGGCTACGGTGGACATGTCATTCAACCTATTTTAAGGCGATGTACCATCACAGGGGTCTTGAAAATATATTGTGAAGGTTAAAAACTACAAAGTGTCACTTTAACAAACTGGACCAATGCATGGATTTGCATGCAGCAATACTGACTAAAGGGTTTATGTGTGAATAAAACACTAAGTTGCTATACTCACAATTTATGTATTACTTAAACATCTGTGACCCTGTCTGTGAAATCCAAGCTAACATCTCATAATTTATCACAAAACATATTTTGATAATAATACTTATAATAACACGTCTGAAACAGAACTTTGCTCTTAAAATTAACATTTTTATGTTGTCCTTGATTTACATTTTTTATATATAATATATATATATATAATCTTACTGTAATTGTATCAAAAAGCAACTTTTAGCCTACAAAACATTACAAACCATTTATTTATCGAAATGTGCTGTTTGACACAATGGTGTAAACATCTATTCAACATTCTTTAAGAGGTGGTGTCTGATGTCAGGCAAGCATCTGAGCTTCTGCGATTAGGGAACAAAGCGTCCCTCAATAATAGATGATCAAAACTCCTGGCTAAGCATGTATGACAACTGATCTGACCAAATGTTTTTGAAGTCTTTGGATGCAGCCTTAAAATGTTGATTCAATGGTTACTTTCCAAATATATCATATAGATTCACATAAACAAGTGTAACTACAATACCTCTTCAGCATTTATTTTTAGTTCAAGTTCAGTTTTGGAAGTTTTTAATTAAGTTTAAGTTAATAAAATCAAAAGGTTTTATCTGTGAACATTAGTTAAAATTGGAAACATGGTTAAATGCTAAAACTAGTTGTTTAGATAGAAAGAGCTTGAAAAAAACTTTACGACACCAAGACCATGTCTATGGTTTAAGAATAACAAAATACTGGCCATTTGAAACTCGAAAATCATCACCTTATTTTGTCCCATTGTTTTCCAGTTTGCGCGGGTGGTAAAACAACCCTTGCGCCTCCTTTAAACTCGTTGAAATTTCGTTCACTTATAGTTTAGCAATTAAACTAAATCTAAGTTTCAATTTCAAGAATGATTTTATTCCGCACGTCGCTTGAGGTAATCCGAAGTTTCGTCGAGAGGAAATTGTCAGCCACGACAACCGAGATTGCCAGGTTACATTAAAGGACAAGTTCGGCATTTTAGACTTAAAGCCCTGTTTTCAGATTGTTTATGGTCAAATAGAATGGTTTTGACTGAAATTTCGACATTTTCGGCTGCCCTGAGAATTTTCGCGTGTTTGTGTTTCAGCTCAGACCTCTATAATGGCTTTATAGGTGCACTGGAACAATCCTTCCTAAAATGCATTAAACTTTCGTTTACAAAGACGTGAAACTCACCGAGTGGTCAGGGGTGTTCACTGATATGCTCACACAAAAATCGCTGCAAAAGACGCATTCCAACAGCTGTTTTAGCATTCGTTGTTAACTTGTGGACCTATTTCCCCAAACGCCTCACACCCGTACATTCTTCCGCTTAGAGCTTGAATAATAAACACTCCAGCCCAGGTGGTGGCGCTAATCCGCCTTTGCCAATTGCAAGAATAGAAACAAAGTTCCCGGCGCGGAGTAATACCGTACCTCACAGGACGTCTAATACAGTCAATGGAGTTGGTAAAAACTACGATAAAACCTGTTGGAATGCGTCTTTTGCAGCGATTTTTGTGTGAGCATACCAGTAAACAACCCTGACCACTCGGTGAGTTTCACGTCTTTGTAAACGAAAGTTTAATGCATTTTAGGAAGGATTGTTCCAGTGCACCTATAGACCCATTGTAGAGGTCTGAGCTGAAACACAAACACGCGAAAATTCTCAGGGCAGCCGAAAATGTCGAAATTTCAGTCAAAACCATTCTATTTGACCATAAACAATCTGAAAACAGGGCTTTAAGTCTAAAATACCGAACTTGTCCTTTAAGTTAGTTAATGCTATTTAGAAACTAACATGAACCTTGTTATTACCTAACATTAAGAAAGATTATAAAAAATTATGAAAAACTATTTGTTAGCTAATGCATTTACCAATGTAACTTGTTTCACGGCTCTTGGAGTGCTTGATTCTAATTGGCCAGTCGTGACATTTGAAGGCTTGTTCGACTTCATGCGGCGCCAAAAGAACGTACAGGCGAATGACGTCAAAGTACCACGAGAGCGATGCGAGAAATCATACGGAGAAGCTTAAATTCGACTCGTTCTCGCGGTACTTTGACGTCATCCGCCTGTCAATTCTTTTCGGCGCCGTATTAAATCGAACCCACATAATCCCAGATAACAACCGAACACAAAATTACACAAAAATGAAATACAACCCTATATTTTAATAACATATGTGACATTAATTTTACAAATAAATATTTGATTAAATGGTGTGATTGTGACATTTTTTGAACATCTTGTTATCTTGAGGTTTTGCTCGCGGAAGGTCTGCACTCATAAAAAATTAGCAAATAAAATATTTCAAATCAATATATGATAATGTACAGGCAGCCGGTACCAAAATGGCAAAAAAAAATCTGGCCAAAAATTTGTTTTAAATATATCCTAAATACACTTTGTAGAAAGTAAAGCTTAAATATATTTTTGAATTTGAAAAAAATTTAGTTTTAAGCTTTATATATTATTTCAAAATGTATTTCATGGACAACAAATGCATTTTTAATTCTACAACCCATACGACAAAATATATATTTTCCTGGCCAAAGTATACAATTATGGATAAACTTATATGTATATTTCAGTTAAAAATATATTTAATTTTAATCTCTCAAACCTGTTATGTTTACAGGTTTGTAATATACAAAGTTAATAAATGCTTTAAAATATATCTATTTTTCTAAACAGATTTCAAAATATAAAAAAATTGTCAAAAATATATTAGTAATATAATAATAGATTACTGAAAAATAAATTTTTTTAAACATATTTTAAAATATATTTCAGCACATATATTTTTGTATATTTTAAAATATATTATATTATATAATAATGATATATATTATATATAAGCTACGGATCTTATTTCTGGGATAACAACCCTTTTCCCACCTATTACATTGCCATTTTTCCAGACAACCTTACTGTAAAGTTTTATCCTTCAGAAATGAAAGAAATAAAGAGATCAGACCATGTACGTGAAAAATTTACTGAGAAGACTGTAGTGTGAAGTTACAAAGCATAATAATTATTAGTGTTCTCATACATAATCAAGTCTCTACAAAAATATATTCTAGAACCCCCCAAAGAAAACGCTAAAAAGCATTTCAGGAGACAGTACCAAAATATTTCCTTGAATCAGAAAATACAGCCCTCCAAAAAAATTACCCACTGTTAAAACGAGATAAGATTTTCATATACACATATATTAAAACATTTGACTACAATATTTTAAAATTACATTCCTAAATTACATCATTCATAATTGGCATAACAATTTAAAAAAGAAATTCAAATCCTAGCCCCTCAGAAAACTGTACACCCCAGAAACTACAGCATGTGTACTACACAGTAGTGTCAAAAATAAGTACCTATATCAACATTTATCTAATCACTCTCTCATTCTCATTGGTGTGGACGGGTGAAAAGAAGGCAACACTACTTTCTGTGGGATATTTCATACGCGCAAGGAACTTTATCCAAATATCTACTATGCAAGTGCCTTCTCATCCCAACCTAATCGTCAACATCAGCCACTGGCATTTTCCCCACATATTATATTTGCAGACTCGCTGGTCCTCGATCTGGTATAAAAGTAAAATCATGCATTTAAAATTAAGTTAAAAGTAAAAAAACTGCCAGTCTTGTCCAAATGCTGCAGCTTTTGCCTTGATGCGCTGAAGCGTGCAAAGTGGAAGCTGGTGACTGGTCAGCATGTAATGTCATGAGTGGAGAAACAGTGATCGGTCTTGACAGGCACTGCTGGTGGTGGTGATGGTCCTTCACTCTATTTTGTCCCCCTGGGTGTGGAAGCTCCGAGTGAAAGGTTCCTCTGTCCAGGGCAAGGCTTTCAAATGGTTCAGTAGTGGTGCTAGCAGTAGTGTTCAGTTCGTAAGCAAATCTGGAATGCAGAACGAATCCAGAATTGTTCAGGCACTGGGATTAAAAGGCTCAGTCTGTGGAAAGGCAAGACATTGGTTGCTTTTAGGAACCGGATTATGCTATAGTTAAGGCTTGTCATACAAATACACTGTTAAAAAAGATTTTTTGGTTGAACTTAAAAATTAAGTTACCTGGCTACCTTAAAATGTTTGTGTCAACTAATATTTTTAAGTTGAATTAACAAAATTTTAAGGCAGCCAGGTAAACTTTTTTTTAAAGTTGAACCAACAAATCTTGTAGGTATTACCTTTAATAGCTATTAAAGAGATAGTTCACCAAAAACAATCCGATTTTTTACTCGCTCTTTACTTTATTCATTCAATGTCTTTAAGAATCAAAACTGTGGTTTAAAAAAAATAAAAAATATGGGAGTGAATGGTGTCCGCCTCTTTAAGCTTTAAAAATATCCAAAAAGTATAACATAAATAACTTCACTCGACTCGTGTCATATATTTAAAGTTTCTGGGTGTTACACAAAAGGGTTTGGTGAAAACTAAAATATAATCTATTTTATGAAAGGCTTGATCTGTGTCTGAACTGCTATTTAGGCAGTTTAACAATGTTTACTTTTATGTGTAACTGGAACAGCAGCGAGATCCACAACAATAAAGTAGAGTAGTAAATGTCTTTAGGACACTTAAAATATATGACACCAGGCATGTTTTTGAACACTTTTGGGTCCTTCTGATCCTTAATGAAAGTTCTGTCATCATTAACTCTCATCTTGTTACAAACCTGTATGCATTCCTTTGTTATGATAAACTCAAAGGAAGATATTTTGAGAAATATTTGTAACCAAATCGTTCGTGGACCCCATTCACTTCCAAAGTAGGAAAAAAAGCCTATGTAAGTAAATGGGCTCCACGAACGGTTTGGTTACAAACATTTCTCAAAATATCTTTCTTTGTGTTAATGAGAACAACAAAATTTATACAGGTTTGTAACAACATGAGAGTGAGTAACAATGACAGAATTTTCATTTTTGGGTGAACCATCCCTTTAAAGTGTTTCATGGTCATTGTGGGAGTGGATGGTGACCGCCTCAAGCTGCATTCAGACTAGCAGCGACTAGCATTAGCAGAGCGATGCGATCTCATTGATTTCAATGGAAGCTTAGCGACTTCTGGTGACACGAGCGACAGTTACAGTCGGTGACTGGATGGGGTGTTGTTTCCAGTGGCGCGACAAACTTGAGAAATGTTTAACTTTATGCAAATTATGAGCGACTTTAAAGAGCGACGACCAATGAGAACGAAGCAGTGGAGTTCATGTCATCCGTCTCTCGTCAGTTACTGGAATGGACGGTACTCATTTGTTTATGACAACCAGATATAGAAACGCCTGTTTTTAAAAAGACGAGCGACACACAGCGCTTATTATGTAAATGTACCTTAAAGGGACAGTTCACCCATTTGCATTAAGCTTTGTATAGTTAGAACCCCAGTCATGTTTTTGAATGGTCATGCATAATTTCCTCAGTTCCCGTTGAGACAGGAGAAATACAGATTTCAGTGTTGCACTTCCTTCTTTCAATGATGTAAAAATCATCATTTTGCATCATTGAAAGAAGGAAGTCCTATGTCTTTGTTGAGGGGGTGAGACTACAAACACCCCTTTTCTTGGTCAAATAGGCACCAAATTCTTAATGTATGTTACATTTCTACTAGAAATATGACACACTTTCATTAAAGATTAATTTTTCTACAAGTGAAATGTTCCTTTAAGTCACCATACACTTCCATAGTAACCAAAAACACCACAAAATCTGAATTTGGGTTCGAAAAATAAAAAGACATGAGGGTAACTAAATGGTGGCATTTTAATTTTGGGTGAACTATCCCTTTAAATATTACCCTTATTACCCAAATAAATGTGCTGAAATACATTTTAAAATATGTTTACAAAAATGTATTTTTCACCAATATTTTTTGGCAAACTTTTGTATATTTTGAAATCTTTTTTAAAAATAAATATATTTTAAAGCATTTATATTCACGTTGCATTGGAAGAAAAACTTTGGGTAATATTACCCTAGTCCCTCCAGAAAAACACGATTATGGGATCGCATGATTCAATGCATAATCAGCAAAAGTCTGCATATTTATGTGTTGGCTGCATTTTTTAAATACGCCGCACTTTAACTGCATAAATTGCAGATTTCTGCTCGCAAAATATGCGGGGCTTGCATGATTTTATAATCCCCGCATTTTCTTAGTAAAAAGATATATATATATCTTAGCAGAAAGTTAAAAAATGTTGCATTTACTTCACACATGTGCGGCCATGTCCCCTGTTTTTATGGGAATGTTAGGATGTGACGTAATTATGTGACGTGAACATCAGCGAAAAGCTGCAAAAGCTGCAAAGTTTCACACAGTTTTTGCAAGTTCCCGCAATTTTGGCAGGTTCCTGCAATTTCATCCCATAAAATTGAATAAATATCCCACATATTCCATCGCATTTTTTAAGAAAACGTGCCGCAAGATCAAGGATTTTTGCCCGCGACAATCACACGTTTTTATGGACTACAATACTGTTATCAAAAGTTACTTAACACTACATAATGACTTGCCTCCATTGCTTAACATGTTGCCTGCTTTTGGCTTAGTCCTCAGATTGTTCTCAAGAAAGGTCCTTTAAAAAAAAAAAAAAAACAGCAGATTAATAAAACTGTGCCAAGATTTGTGAATATTAATAATACAATGTGATCCAAATTAAAATCAAACCACTCACGTCTGATCTCCTTCTAGAGACTTCTGGATCTCCTGAAGAACACCTGAATTAGAAACATCATTCAAACACTTAGTCAAATCAAATCACTAAATGAGTTTAAACCGAAAACATTTCTTATTGCTAACAAACTAGTCGAAATACTACAATACAGACAATACTGCCTTCATTAGAAATCGACTATACTCGAGTACTTAAGACAATATTATTGTGCAGGCAAATGAAAGAGTTATGATCATGCACACACGACTGCACAGGCCATTATCTTTTTTTTTAACACAAACAGCACGTTAAGATTGTTACTTTAAGCCATATTATGGACATCTTAAACACAGCAAGCACGTGACACAGTAACAAACTGAAAATCTGTCGTATGCTCTGAGCCGCTGGATTCAATGACTTTTAATAAACTCCTGAATTATTTCTGAATATCCGGGTTGGTTTCACTAACTGCTCATGTACTCACTCTCATCGTTGAGCAAAGCATGCTCCATTACTTGTGTAGCAGAGTTCTCTGGAACACACAAGCACATTGATCAGTCGAGTGAAAGCATGCAAATGCCTTAAAGTGAACTTTAAAACACAATCTGGAATTGATGCAACGGTGCAAAAATAGATGCAAATATACCTAATATTTAATAACATATCCTATAAAGCATCCTTCAAGAGCACCTAACAGTCCCTTCCAACAAATTTGCACCGTTAGGGTCGACTGTACAACCACATAAATGCTTACAAACCACAAACAAAATACGACCTCTGACAACAGCTTTCGTTGTACCAGTGGATAAGCTGACATTTCGTGCAGCACTTTAACACAATATCTAAATCACTATTACAAATTCTAACACCAGTTAACAACAATTTTGTCACCATAGACCCACTCTCAAGTTGTTCCAAACTTGTATAAATGTCTTTGTTTTACTGAATACAAGGGAAAATTTTTAAAGAATGTTTGTAACCAAACAAATCTGGGGCACCATTGACTTCCATAATAGGAAAAAGAAATAAATCTATGGAACTGAATGGTGCCCCAGATCAGAACATGAATTTATTATCATTTGTGTTCAGCAAAACAAAGAAATTTATACAGGTTTGCAACAACTTGAGGGTGAGTAAATGATGAAAGAATTATAATTTTTTGGAGTACTATCCCTTTAAAGCTATTGAAAAGCAGCACAGAAATACAGTACCTATGCAAAACCATTCGTTATAATCTACCGAGTTGACTTGAGCCATCTCTGATGTAGCCAAACCTAACCCCAACAGGTCGCATGCACAAAAGTTGAATTATGGCACTGTTGCATCAATTAGAGATTGTGTTTTGTGTGTACACTGAGCTTGTTTCTAAGGAATGACATCTGCATTCAAAGAAACTGCATTCAATAAGAACATGCATATTTTAGTATTCGTTGTTTAGCTTGCACACATCACACAGATGCTTGGAAAAAGCACATCGAGTCTCACCATATCCTTCACTGTCGGTTCTGAAATTCCTGCAATGACAACAAACACTCATCTCAATCGTTGACATCTGAAAACACAGTTTATGATTAAGTCTATATGAAGAGTTTGGTTCCAAAATGCTTAAAACTTCTTTTTTTTTTATATTGTTACCGCCAAAATCAGTATTGTATCAGGCAAGCGTGCCGCACAAGCCCATAGACTGTAAAAAAAAGATGGACGACGCGACGTCGCCTCCCACCATTGTAATGAATTGAAGCCAAAAATGTCCAACCACGGTCGCCGCCATGTTACGTAAAAACGTCAGTTTGGAGCCAAGGCATGCGCAGAAGGAATCGTCCGTGGAGCCAGAGGCGGAGCCGCGGTATCAAACTTCCGCCCAAACGCTCGCTCGACCAATTCAACCACGCCAATCATAACGACACGCCCCGTTTCTATAGCATCAAATTACAAGCTAAAATGAAACTTACCACAATAATGAAACCTTGAACATATATCAGCGTGATGATAACTACTTGAAAGGACCAAAAACATCTTTGGGAAACTTTTATTGGAAGTGTAAATAATTTTTTTATTTAGAGCAGAGTCCCATTCGTTTGAATGGAGAGGGCGGGGTTTATGACTTGTACTGCAGCCAGCCACCAGGGGGCGATCAAAGAGCCAGAGGCTTCACTTCTCAAGGCTTATGAGGCACACCCGCACAAGCCCTGAAAAGTGAAGCCAAAACGCCTCCCCATGTTATTCAATGGGACTTGAGACCAACTAAAAAAATTAATTACACTTCAATTATCTTTTTTCCGAACCTGGTTTCTGTCATTTATTGTAGTTTTTATCACACCGATGTAAATTCAAATGTTTGTTTTTAAAATAAGTTTGTGTTTAGTTATTTAATGATATAAAAACGGCGGTGTCACGTCATGATTGACAGCTGTGATATCGTGTGATATGCGCATTCTGCGGGAGCGAGGGCGGGGTTTTGATTTTGCGGCTTCACTTCCTGCTCACTACTGCGCATGACTGGTCCTGAAATCGCTACTGCGCAGACTCAAGACCCAAGATGTCAGCGCCATATCGGGACACTTGCGGCTTCACTTTTCACCAATGGAAGGGAGCGAACAGGCGTCGTCCATCTTTTTTTACAGTCTATGGTATCAGGTCAGTATTAAAAAGTAAAGTCTTCATTTTATGCAAAATCCGATAACTGCCGTGTTATTCTTTTTTCCCAAAACACAACAAACGCCAGTCCTTTTTCTCAGCAGAATGCAATACATCCACTTAACCAATCACAGCGCACCATTCCATGCATTGTAAAGAACAATGATGGTGCATTGAATACACACTGAATCCTAGTTTTCCTCATCTACTTTGTACTTCGTGATCAACAAACAAACAAAAAACAAAATAATACTTTTGATGGCATTGATAAATCTGTGGTGGTTTTCTGTGGTGGGGAAGAAACGTAAGCCATCAAGTAAGGGATAATGTAGAGGCAGCCGGTAGTTATTGGGAAATAAGCCCCGACAGTGTGATCAGGACCCGACGCGAAGCCAATAAGTTATTGGCTTATTTCCCAATAACTACCGGCTGCCTCTACATTATCCCGCTTATTACACGGCTACTTGCCACATAAGAAAAAAAACTGGACATGAATATGAATTTGAAACATTTTATTGGCATATTTGTTTTAAATTAACATTTTTATCCCACGCAAAACTTTGCACAGATGCATAAAATGATCGTAATACCTTATTAAGATCCTCTGCTTCATACTTGTCTGTCTCCATTTTTTCTCTTTTAGCCAGTCTTTGAGAAGTTTTAATGGCCATTCTGTATTTTTTTGTGTGTTGGCTTAGCTGTCATGCTCTATTTTGTCAAGTTCAGTCTCAGTAAGCTCTCTGTGTCTTGTCGTGGTTGTCGAGTGTTTGTCACAAGATGGCGCCAAACAGACAGTAATCTTTATTGATCTTTATTGGCGCGGAGCGATTTTACTCGTGCAAGTAGTCCGGCTATGCGTTATTATTTTGGAGCGGTTATTATTTGAAAAGAACGAACCTGCAAATGTCTCAACTGACCAATCAGAATCAAGCATTCCAGAGAGCCGTGTAATAAAATATAATAATTTACGTGAGGGGCACTCGGGTGATGGAAAAATGCCGGCTGTTGCTTGTTCCCCAGCACCAAAACGTTCCATTATTTTACGCAAAGTCAACGAAAATCGAGCAGAAACAAAACATTTTATAGCTGATCGCTGTCAAAAAGTGTCCCAAGGATGACAGCAGCAATGACAGTGTTCTTAATATGACAAAGTTAGTGTTTTGATTAATGCCATTAATGTTAACTAGTCAACTAAATGAATATAACATGGCAAAGATGAATGCACATTTATATATTGATTCAATAGATTTATAGCATTTTGGAAAAAAAAAAACTTGTCATGGATAAATCTTTGGAAATCAAATTATGTATTTGATTTTTGAATGTTATTATAACCCAAAGATGCTATGTGAAATTTGTAACAGAAAATATTGGTTTTCATCTTTTCACTTTATTGGTATAGAAAACACATTTTTACCCAAATTAGTCAAAATTGATTTATTGCGTTTTGGAACCAAACTCTTCAAATATAGTCCTACAAAAACCAAGGAATAGCTAACCCAAAAATTTTAATTCTGTCATCATTTGGTAGCCATGAGAGTAGCGACATAAGTGATGGAAATCAATGGGTGTCATCAACTATCAAAATATCATCACTGTGTTTAACAGCAGGTTTAGAACAACATGAGGGCGAGTAAATGATGACAGAATTTTTATTTTTGGGTGAACTTTCAGCTACACAAACCTGTGTTCTGTGGCTCTGTCTGGTTGGTCTCTTTGAACAGGACTCGATGGGTTCTTGGATCTCGCCTGAAGAGGAGCCTCAACCAAACAGCGTGGTTCCACCACCCAACGTGTGGACAGAGAAAACCTTTCAAACTCTGATGGGGACATCAGGTAGAAACCTAAACAAAATCCAAAATTTTCACAGTAAAACATTTTTGTATATACTTTTTACAGTTCGACATGGCACTAGAAACAACAATGTCATGGGTTCCACTCCATGTTAGCGTAAATTCATAGTTTAAGTTAGGATAAAAGCATCATCCAAACATAAAAAAAAATCTCCTACCTTGGCCATATTTTGTGAAGACACATGAGGCAATTCCACTGACATCTTCCTTTCGTATGCAGGGGTAGTGCACCAGCATTTTGATGGAGGGCAGAGAGAGGACGTGCAGCTCGCCTTGATTAGTAAGAACCACCAAGCCGCTCTCCAAATGTTCATCGGTCCGACTTCCGAACCAGGCCACGCCCACACGCCGCACCCGGGAACCGTCTACAGCTGTGAGTTTTAGCTTTGACTTACTGCTCACTTTGGGCAGAGTAAACAGCTGTGTACACACAAACGCACGTAGTAAGACCAAATCTCTGATGGAAAACAAGTGCAAAGAATAGCTGCAGGGCTCTAGACTAACTTTTTGCAGTGGTTGCACTGGTGCGCCTAACATTTTTTCTTAGGTGCACCAGCACAAAAGTTAGGTGCACCCTAATTTTTGACCGCATTGGATTTATAGTTCACCCAAAAATGAAAATTCTGTCATAATTTACTCACTCTCATGTTGTTACAAACCTGTATAAATGTCTTTGTTCTGGTGAACATGAATGAAAATATTTTGAGGAATGTTTGTAACCAAACCATTCATGAGCCCTATTCACTTCCATAGAATTATTTTTCCTACTATAGAAGTGAATGGGGCTTATGCTTGTTTTGGTTATTAACATTCCTCAAAATATCTTGCTTCGTGTTTAATTTATACAGGTTTGTAACAAAATGAGGGAGAGTTAATGATGACAGAATTTTCATTTTTGGGTGAACTGTCCCTTTAACACCGCAAGTTTAGCGCCCATGGTGGTTTAATACAGAATATAAACATGTAGGCTATTTTATAATTTTCATGTTGTCATTCCATTTTCCTTATACGAGTCATGCACAGTCCTGTTTGATAACCCGCATCCGCACGATTAAAATAACACTTGACCCGTTATCCGACATCAGCATCAATTTATTTCATACCCGCTCGTTTGACATAAAGACTGCGACCGGCCTTACCGCAAATCGTGAAGTAAGTAGAAACCTTTAAAGATCTTCATGCAGAACATTGACAGAAATAAGCACAACTTTGAAACTTTGTGAGGGTCGGCAGATTGACAGCTGAGCGGTCAGCAGTGTGAACACTCATACGCGCTGCGCTTATATTTATACCTTTTAAATTGATGATATGATTGCAGTGATTCCAAAGGAATGTCCAAAAAAACTCAAGTAGAATGTTAAATGTTTAAAGTTTAATGTCTCTTTCTCACTGCCCTGCGTAAACCCGCGCCGGTGATGGCATGATACGCATGATGAGCTTGCATCTTGCATTACCTTAAATTATCATCGTCATACAAATAATAGTAAAACAACATTAAAAACTGTAATGGTGTACATCAGGGGTTCCCAAACTTTTTTTCCTGCGCACCCCCTTCTATGTCCCAACCGGGTTGGCGCACCCCCAATCCCCATTTTAAAAAAAATCCAAAAAAGCTTTGTTTTCTCACCATAAATACTCATGTTTAATCATGCGCAAATACCCAAGGGCCGGTTGCACTAGCCCGACGTTAAGAAGTTGGGTGTAATAGTCCTACGTCGGGCTTAGCTACGTCCAACATTGTGAAAAATATTTACGCCTATTGCACCATCTGAAATACGCTCAGCGTAGATGATGCGCGCCCCCGTGTATGCGTTTAACCACTGTGATATTTAGACGCCATTCGAGTTTACTATGGTAAAAAATGTACACTTACTGCCGTCAGCTAATAGATGACATATGAGAGGTTTCCTCATGTTTACCTGTGCGTCACGTGCAGACCCATCAAACACATTAACGAAAGCCTTTACTGTTCGCACAAAAGGTGTATAATAGTTTGCAGATTCATTATAACAGCTCAAGTTTCAAACAAAATTAAATGAAAGCTTTTAATAAGTTCTCTACAGTAAGTATTTATGTATTTTATTATATAATTCATTGGCGGTCTCTTTACCATGCATGAAAACACATTGCTCGCGTATCCTGTGCCCATGTCTCGTCACATTTCATTATTTCTATTTTTGCCATAAAAAAGTCTCTCTCTCTTGGTCCCTCTCCTCCTTCGTGACTAACAACTTTATCATAAGACGTCCCACATGACAGTTTCCCTGATTTCAGTCAGTTAAGCATATTTATAATATATATGGAATGAATGAAACGAGTTGGCACGCATTTAGCGGCTGCAGTACATAACAGAAGAGCAGTGCGTTGAAAAAGACAGCAGGTGTCTTCTACGTTTCTATCAAAAACTAATAAATTATAGTTTTTAATTTAAAATAAAAGCGATTACAAAGGAAATGTTTACTGTTCATTTTTTTATTTATTTATTGTATGGAAAAATCCCACTTAAAGAAACAGAACGCCATTAAATTTTTTCTCTCGCACACCCCCTGGTGGCAGCTCGCGTACCCCTGGGGGTGCGCGTACCACACTTTGGGAATCCCTGGTGTACATTTATTTATGTAAAGCTACACTCACAATAATAAAAAAAAACATTGTGCTTTTTTAAATAGGTAAAAAAAAAAGTTTTTTTGTGCTGCATCGGATTAGGAGCACGTCACACAAAAATAAACTCATATAGGCTACAGGCTACTTTTGAATTTGGTTTTGTTAATTTGCTAATTATTTAAGTGAAACACATTTCATGTAGGCTTATTTATTTATTTATTTTTTCACCAAAGAAAGCGTAATCATCATGTTCTATTAATTTTAATGCTTTTTGCGCATAAACTAAAGCCTTGAGGGGAATTATTTATAAATTAATCAACAACGCAAATCAAGGAATTAACTTATTTCTCTATTTAAGACAGTCTGGCAGGGCGGTAATAGCGATACAGCAAACACCGAAAAGTTTATTAGATCTGGAAGTAAGATTATGAAGAAAACAGCGGTCCTGACTCCTGGCTTTTTTCTATAAATTGGGCGCACGCGACATTGCTGTTCGGGGTTACGTTCAAATAATTTTCTTCAAAAGGATTATGCTCTGGCTCTGACTCGATTGTAAGAGGCTCATTACCTAATTCCGTCTTCGAGTTCGGACCAGGGCTGATGTGACGGGAGGTTGATGTCAGAGCATTTTTTATGATCTTCGGACGGATCAGGCATTAACTTAAAATTCTTAACGAAAAAGTTATCAATCGTTCTTTTCCCCTTCTCTTATCATCCGCGGCTACATCCACTCTGTTTATCTGACGGACCAAGGCTACTCACCTCTCTCTCTCTCTCTCTGTAATTTTTTAAAGTCGCACCATTGAGAAATTAGGTTGCATGTGCGACCAAATTGGTCGCACTCTAGAGCCCTAAGCTGTGTCAATCTTTACCTTAAACTGCTCCTCTGAGATCACCAACAGATGATGAGAGCCGTGCATTTCAGGACGGCGTGCCAAGTCGTGGGCCTCTTCCAGGGGTTCAGGCAGAGGAGTCCCCTTCCCATCCAGGACCACCAGACTGACTACTGGAGCACGATGCATCAGCTGGATCTCTTTAGCTGCAAAACATTTATTGAAAATATGTTATATTGATAGATTTGTGTTAAAATTATATGGGTTGCTACTAAGGATGCACCAATGCAAAGTGTTTGTCCTGAAACTGATATTTGTTTACATAGAATAACATCTACCGATATCGATAGTTTCACTTTTTAATAGTTTTGAAGTATTATGTTGTGAAACCAGTGGTTCTCAAACTGTATGGTGCATCCTTTCGTGGACCCCCAAAGAAAATGAATGGCATAAAACATTACAAAACATAAATCTATTCAATTATGCAATGTATTATTTTTCTGAGGTTTAAATGTACAGAATTTATGATAAATAAATGTATTTTATAAAAATTAAACTGCGGCCCCCTGGCACCATCTCAGGGCCCCCAGTTTGGGAACCACTGCCCCCCCATTTGAATCCCAGGATATAATCTACCCTGATCATCAGCCGATACATTTATATAGGGCTGAATGATACATCGAATTTTCATCGTCATCGCGATATGAACTCACGCGATGAACACATCACAACAGACAGCCTTGATGCGATGAATGAAGGGAAAACGGTAAGCGCATGTAATAAACGTTTGACCTATCACGTTTAGTCCTGAAGACATGGTTTGTCTTTGATTTAGGAGAGATGATGCCGCAAACACAGGTACTGTGGAAGCGGTGATCAGAGGTGTAAAGTACTTGAGTAAATGTACTTCGTTACTGTACTTAAGTATTTTTTGGGCTACTTTGTACTTGTACTGAGTATCAAAAATATAGGCAACTTTTACTCTCTACTCAATTACATTTTTGATTGGGTATTTGTACTCTTTACTCCACTACATTTGAAATGACACTTAACGTTACTCGCTACATTGTTTATTCGTCAAATAAAAATGAGACGAAAGTGTCAGAGGGTGATGATGGATAGAATCTGTGGTCGCGAGGTTACACGCACACACATTTGGCGCTGCGCAGAGCAATCGTATGAAATCAAAGTACTGCGAGAGCGAATCAAATGCATATGGAGAAGTCTGGTCTCGCGGTACTTTGATGTCAAACGCTGAATGGCTTGCGTTGAGCCACCGTAGCGGGACATCTGCGTGCTGCGTATGTCATAAACTGTAGAGGAAAGTTCGCGTCTGGTCTGAGAGAAGAGATAAAGAGCAAACATATGGATGCATATCACATTTGCTTCAGTCAAGGGACCCTTTTTTAAACATGTGATGCTACAATCAAAACAAAAGTGATGCGCGATTGCAGGAGGGTAATCCCGCAACTCAAAGGCAAGCACAAATGTTTATATACTCTGATGCTACTTTATCAGCTAACATGAGCTGGTAAGTTTCATAACTTGATATAACTTACTATATAAGCCAAAATAAACCAGCGATGTCCTGTACTGATTTCCTGAGTAACTTGAGTACATTATAAGATTGATAATAAGTGTACAATTTCACTGTCCTCACATTTAATCAAGTATGCTGTAATGTATTTAATGTAAGAGGGATGCATGACGGAAGAAATGTAGTGCACTTAATGTGAGATGGTGTTACGTACTACATGTGTTTACAATTAATCTTTCAAATGAACAACTTCACGTTTTTAATATGCATTATCATATTTCTGTTAGTGTAATTTTAGTTTACTGGAATTTTTTAAATATTAAAATTATATATTTTTTAGGATAGGCCTATATAAGAATATTTGGTAACACTTTACAATAAGGTTCATTAGTTAACAGTAGTTAATGTATTAACCAACTTCAACAAACCATGAGCAATACATTTGTTACATTATTTATTCATCTTTGTTAATGTAAGTTAATAAAAATGTAAGCTTTAATTGTTTGTTCATGTTAGTTCAGAGTGCATTAACTAATGTTAACAAGATTTTAATAAAGTATTAGTAATTGTTGAAATTAACATTAACAATGATGAATAAATGCTGTATAAGTGCAGTTCATTATTAGTTCATGTTAACTAATGTAGCTAACTAATGTTAACTAATGAACCTTATTGTAAAGTGTTACCATATATTTATATCACAAAGTTAGGCTATATATTTTTCAGCATGGCACATTCAAGTACACAATGACACTAGACTAAAATGAAATGGGTTTAAATTAAATTTAATGTAGATTTCTAGACTAAAATCTCATGGCATTTAGTTGAATAAAATTAGACTAAAACTAAATCAATTCAGATGAGAAAAATATGACTAAAACTAAATTAAATTTGAGTCAAAAGACTATGACTATGTTTAATCTGTGTTTGTTCTGCCAGGTCAAAATTTTGAGGTGTTTGATTTCTTTTCTATATTAGGAAATAAAACCTCATAAATAAACTTTCTTAGTTTTCACTGCCCAGACCTACAATGTCTCTTTGTGTTGAGGACTAGCGCATCTTTGAGCCAACATTCAGTACGAGTAAAAATACTTGAGTACTTTTAAATTGGGTTACTTTAATACTTTTACTCAAGTCGTATTTAAATTGGTGACTTGTAACTTGTAGTGGAGTAATTTTTACAGTAAGGAATTTGTACTTTTACTCAAGTATGGCTTTAAGCTACTCTTTACACCTCTGGCGGTGATTCACATATTTTTAGGCGCGACATGTGAATGACCCCTAAAACAGGGAAAAATATAAAATATTTATCGCAACTCACATCGTCATCGCAACATTAAACAATGTCACCGCACATCGCAACTTTTCCTCACATCGTGCAGCCCTACATTTATATATAATTTTTATTATTATTTTTACCTGCATGAGCCACAACATGATCCTCCATCCTCCGTTCAACCGAGGGAATACGGAGAACGTACGCAAAGACGGCTCCTCCATTGGTCCCTGCCCACAGCGAGGGCGTACTGTGAGAACCTGTGAAAGAAAAAAAATTAAGAAAATGGTCTTTACCTAGCTACAAACTGAAATATGTATCGAAGAAAGATTAAAGTAAGCCTTACGATAAACCTAATTTCTAACATGCTCGATTAAAAACACTCACTATCGCTGACGAACGTGTCTGCGAAGTACAGCGTCCTGACAAGACCCGTGAAGGAGTCGTCCGACGAACGGGCTTCGATCTTTCTCTGTACGGGAGCCAGCTCCATTTCCTGCAGAGCTTCGGCCTCCAGTTTTGCATTGATCTCCTGAAGCTACAGAAACATGGACAACATGGAAAATCAAGCCATTGCGGTGTCAACAAAATTAAAGGATGCAATGCTAATCAGATCTACAAACAGAGGATACACTTAAAAAGCACTGGAAAAAAGCATAAGAGGATGCAAACCTTAGCCGCGTTGGTGGTGTGATGTTTGCGCATTGACACCCGGCTGCGCCGTATTCTGCGGAAGGACTGGCGCAGGGATTTTTTGATGGACTTGACGCGAGACAGCGGACCCTCCAAGGCCATCTGATCGCTGGGGTTTAGGGTGCATCTGAAAACAGACACCCGACAACTGTTAGCCTGCTTTCCAGCAACAAAATTATGTGCTTTATGTTTTTATGTAAAGTCATTTTTTTTTACAACTACACGGCATTACAGATTGTTGTCTGCACGACTCATAAAACAAAAATGTAATTTCCTCACTTGACCATAACGTTGCTCCTCTGTTGGTAGTCATAAAGACCAAAGCCATGGCTGGTACCGAACGCCACCAGTTTCCACTCCGAGTGGAGAGCGATTGCCGTGACCACCGCGGGCGGCTGGCACTGCACCAGGGCGAAAGGCTGGAAGCCTGGAGGAAACAATACCGGCTCCTCCCGCACGTCTAGACGTGCCTGACCCTTCCACCGGAAACCCTCCTGACCCTGCAGCAGGTCCACCACAGTCGCTTCAACCATCTGCTCAGCGGCCTCGTCGTTCAGCTCCAGAATCAGAATCTGAGAGGGAGAAAGACAGATAAATATTACATTTTATTCAAATCTTCTGACCAATAAGGTTGGATATCTTGACTTTTCCAGTCATTCCTTATTTCCAAACAGAAATTAAAAACACTTTTAAGGAGTAACCTTCAGACCATTCAATAATTTACAGCTGTTCATAACTTGAAAAATGTATGCACATCATATTAGAAAGTTCCACAACTAGTGTAAGTGTTCTTGTAGCTCGATAGGCAGAGCATTGTGTTAGCAATGCAAAGGTCATGGATTGATCCAGGAGCACACAATTATCACAAAACATTGTAAAAATGCGCTGTTAGTTATAAAACAGTCTGTAAAAAGGCATAAATCTAAATGTAAGACTTGTTAATGATGTTTCAATGACTTTACCCGAACAGATCAGGAACCAACACTTTCAAAAATCCCTGATATTTCCAGTTTCTCTTTGACCGTGGGAACCCTTTGTTGATTGACTTTATAGGAATGAATCGGGGAAACAGCAATAGCTCTGCAAATGCATGTTTTTTTTTCACTGAACCTGTAATCCCAGGTTTGTATCACACAGATTTTCCCTTTTATGATTGTTGGCGCTTGTCAGTTGATGTGATATGATACTATGGAGATCTCAGGAAAGAGAGATAAGGCACATTGCGCAACTTCAATTGTCAGACTGTACAACATAAATCAACTAAAACTAAGATGAAATACATTAAATGCCATGATTTAAATTAGCATATCCTACTAAACAAACCAAAGCCATGCAGTTCGCTGTATTTCACATGTGCATCACTGCACTGAAACAGTAGTTCAGTGAAAGGACAAAGGGAAAGTTACTGACCCAAAAAAGCAACTCTATACAGAGATCAACCAATTTCCTAATGGCCGTTGAGGACATGTGTAGTGGACTGTTAATAAGGCGATAAATACATGAATGAGAGGTTTGGCCAAACCCTCCATTAGCCACAAAAAGGACGATATCAGATTTTTCTTTCCAGTTTCTGTGACAACTGGGTACAAGAGATCACCTTTTCAAGGCAGAATTAGCAAATGCAAGTCAATGGGCATTTTTTCACATGCACAAACACTGGCATCCATGAAAATACATCAAAACTGAACTTGAGAACATGTGAACTGAACAATGAAGTGTGAACTGTGTTTGCGATTGTTATCCTTGACTATATGACCCTGGTCGCACGGGAATATTTGTAGCAATACATGCATTGTATGGGTCAAAATTATAGATTTTTTTTAATGCCAGAAATCATTAGGATATTATGTAAAGATCATGTTCCATATAGATAAATGCCATGTAAATATCAAAAATTAATTTATCATTAGTAATATGTATCTCAGCCTAATATTGTCCCATCCTAACAAACCATACAGCAATGAAAAGCCTATTTATTCAGCTTTACGACAATGAAATGCAGATGTATACAAAGAATTTACCGTTATGACTGTTTTTGTGGTCCAGGGTCACATAATTAGAAAATAAGGTCCGAATGATATCTTACTTGTCCTGCGGTTCCAGCTACCGTAAGGTAACCGCTGTATTTACAAAGGTGGATCTTCTGAATGCCAAGCCGAGGGTCATCGCTATAGGGGTCAAAGCAGCCCACCTGAAATTTATAAATGAAAAAAGATAATTAAGCAATAATACAGAAGAATGATGTTAAAGGAACAGTTCACCCCAAAATTATTAATTTAACTGCTCCTATAAAAGCGTCAGATGAGACGAACCTTGCGGAACGGAGGCCACTCTCCCTCACTGCCCTGGTTCATGTTATCATTCGGGTCGGCGTCCGTATGAAAGACTCCAGCCGTGCTGAGTTTGTACATGGGGTAGAGACAGACCCCTGAGGCGTCCCAGAAACGCACTGTGCCGTCCTCATGTCTTTAAGGAGAAAGAAAATGTCAAAGCGAATAGTAAGATGAATTTTTAATGTTAGCTTTTCATTCATTGTACACTTTTGGAAATCTGAATTTCTAAGGTATATAAAAAAGACCCAGAGCCCTACAAATCCTTTTTTACATGATTTCCATTTGATTTGGAAAACCCAATAGTTTAATTCATTAAATCAGTGTCCATATTTAACTCTTTCCCCGCCATTGACGAGTTAACTGGAGTTAACTCGTCAAATAAGAGAAAACGCTTCCCTGCCGAGCATTTCCGGCTGCCCGCAATACCGCTATTACCCACCGGTGGCGCTCTTCTGCAACTTATACAACCCGGAAGTAATGCCTCACATGAAAGAGAAAGAACTCCGTGTATGTTTTGAGGATCGCTCGGAATCTGATCTCTATCAAAAGTCCTTCACAAAAACGCAATTATCTCAAAATTTTCACAAAATTTTTATATATTTAAAGAAGAACATTTTCTGGAAGGCATTAAACTTTTGTGAAAATCATGAAAAATTCTGGCTGGCAACTTTTTTTAAAACGCTGGCGGGGAAAGAGTTTTTTTGTTAAATTTGGCTTTAACATGCAGATAAAACAGTGAACAATTAATCTGTAATTTCTTTAGGATTTACAAAATGACCCATGGTTCAAGATTTCAGTTTCACTTTTCTCCAAAAATGTCTCAATGTTATTTTTTGATACTAATGTTTTAGTTGTTGGTTAATTTCATTATCTTCTACATTTCTTTTTTGTGGTTTTAATTAAGTTTTGTGAGGGTTGTACAGCACTTTGGGGTAACTTTTGTTGTTTTACCACAAGGCTTTATAAAGAAACAAGTTGTATGTGTCACTGCCAGTAAAAATTATTATTATAGTATTTTGGCCCTGTTTTAAGTATTTTCACACATTTTTTATTACAATGTACAGAGGGATTTAATAAAACTTGTGTTATTAGTGGGTGACGTTATTTGTCAGCATTAGATGACACTGGTGCACTCACCCTGTCAGTAGCAGGTCCCTCTGTGGAGGGTCTGGGGCAAGATTCTGCCCTCCATTTATAGGCCAAGGCTATAAAAAGACAGAGGAAGACAAGCACTGAATGTTAGCCAAAGTTTGACAAAGTCAAACAGAAACCACAGTGACAACACTTCACACACTTGCGGGTGTACTTTGAAGTTACCATTAGTTAACATTTAACTCTGTAATGACTGTAAAAATATGCAAAAATACAGAAAATCAGACACTTTTACGGCACTGTAGTTGAAAATGCAGGTGACTATAGAGCATTTTGTGTAAATGCCAACATGCCTTAACATATGTCAATCAAGTATAGTCTAAAACTTTGCTCGTCATATGTGGCTTTAAAGAAAACAACCACCCGAGCCTGATGTTTCTGTATTTGTGTACGTATGGTTGCGTACCTTCTTGGAGTAGTGCGTGCTTTGCTGGTCCCCGGCCGCCTGCACTCTCTCCCACAGTTTGAGCGGGATGGCAGAGACGTGATGAGAACATGTGATGGCTGAACAGTGTAATGGCACCAGGTAGGGTGTACGGATGACGGGCCAACCTTCAGTTTGCAGATCAACCACCACCAGTTCCTCCTCTACCAAAACCACAAGAGCTTTAGGGTCACCTGCAACACAAACACATTTACAAGAGATGCTTATTAGTCAATTGATCGTTGTACAAACAGGTTCTTCAACTTACAGCTGATTACTTCTGGATTTAAATAAACACATGCATACACAAAGCTTTACAGAGATGAAATCATAGATTTTCCCCCTGCATGGTTTCAACCCCTTCTGACCACTGAATTTGCATGACTTAAAAAATGATTGATAGGATGGTCTACAGATAGACAGGCAGAAAGATAGAGAGTAGGGTTGCAAAATATCAGGGGAATTTTCAAGGCTGGAAACTTTCCATGGCATTAACAGGAAATATATAGGAATTAACGGGAATAAACTGGGATTTTGAAACAAAATTCAAAGTTGCATATAACAGGGGACTTAAAGCAGACATATCAAGAAAATCTGACTTTTTCCATGTTTAAGTGCTATAATTGGGTCCCCAGTGCTTCTATCAACCTAGAAAATGTGTAAAAGATCAACCCAGTAACTTAGTTTCGGTAAACAATTCTCTGCAAGCATGTGGAAAATTTGTTATTGAAATTGGGCTCCCCTTGTGATGTCAGACACAAAGTGGCTATTTTAACATGTTATAAAAATTATCTATATGATATTTTGAGCTAAAACTTCACAAATGTCCCCTTTAAATGTAGTTGTAAAAAAATCTTGCAGCATAATTTTTTTAAAACAACAAGAATTAATGCAATTTCAGTTGAATTTCTCCTCACATGCACACAGCTTACCGAATGGCCATCGAGGCCACACCCCCTGTACCCCATGTACTTGCATTCTTCCATAACATTCACAGATAATTTATTTTACATTCTGCTAGCCAATCATACAGAATACTGTACCACCCAAAATTTGGACACATTAAAAATGTTTTGTTTTTGAAAGAAGTCTATATTTTCCCTCAAATAAATCCAGGCTTAATAAGAGTCAGTATCAGGATTCTTCAAAATTTGTATTACTTTGCATGCATGTCTGCTTATAAACGAACAAAATGTTTGTTTGTATATGATATAGTTTATATACATTTTCATAAATTCCAATATGGAGTATTTCCAAAATTCCCCAGATTAAGTTCCCATGGAAAATTACTGGAAATTTCCACCTTTTTGCAACCCTAATAGAGAGTCAGACAGATAGACAGGCAGACAGACAGATAAGACAGACAAACAGACAGACAGACAGATTGACCGATGAACAGACAGTCAGGTAGACAGACAGTCAGTCAGATGTATAGATAAATAGACAGATAGACCGAAAGACAGACAGATGTACGTACAGACAGACGTACAGACAGACAGTCAGTCAGATGTACAGACAGACAGACAGTTAGACGTACAGACAGACAGTTAGACGTACAGACAGACAGTCAGACGTACAGACAGACAGTCAGACGTACAGGCGTACAGACAGATAGACGTACGTACAGATGTACGTACAGACAGATAGACAGTCAGATGTATAGAAGACAGACAGACAGACAGACAGATGTATAGATAGACAGACAGACCGTCAGATAGACAGCCAGAGAGTCAGATAGACATAGACAGACAGACAAAAAGTCAGATAGATATACAGACAGACAGACAGATGTATAGACAGATAAACAGACAGATAAACAGACGTATAGATAGATAAACAGACAGACGTATAAATAGACAGACAGACAATCAGATGTACGTACAGACAGATGTACAGACAGACAGTCAGTCAGATGTACAGACAGACAGACAGTTAGACGTACAGACAGAAAGTCAGACGTATAGACAGATAGACGTACGTACAGATGTACGTACAGACGGACAGACCGAAAGACAGACAGACAGATAGACAGTCAGATGTATAGAAGACAGACAGACAGATAGATGGATAGACAGACAGACAGACAGATAGACAGAGAGTCAGATAGACATACAAAAAGTCAGATCGATAGACAGACAGACAGATGTATAGACAGACAGACAGACAGACGTATAGATAGACAGACAGACAGACAGACAGACAGACAGACAGACAGTCAGATAGACAGCCAGAGAGTCAGATAGACATAGACAGACAGACAAAAAGTCAGATCGATAGACAAAAAGTCAGATCGATAGACAGACAGACAGATGTATAGACAGACAGACAGACGTATAGATAGATAAACAGACAGACGTATAAATAGACAGACAGACACTCAGATAGACATAGACAGACCGAAAGACAGACAGACAGGTGTATAGAAAGACAGACAGACCGATAGACAGAAAGATAAATAGACAAACAGACAGACAGACAGACAAATAGACAGATAGACCGACAGACAGTCAGATAGACAGACAGAGAGTCAGATGGGGACAGACAGACAGACCGACCGATAGACCAATAGACAGAAAGATAGATAGATAGACAGAAAGACAGATAAATAGACAGACAGACAGTCAGATAGACAAACAGAGAGATAGACAAACAGAGAGTCAGATAGACACAGACAGACAGAGACATAGACAGACCTATAGACAGAAAGACAGACAGTCAGATAGACCGACAGACAGTCAGATAGACAGACAAATCAGTCAGATAGACACAGACAGACAGACAGACAGACAGATCGATAGACCAATAGACAGATAGCTAGATAAACAGATCGCTCTATACCTCTGTGGTTCTCTCCTTCCCGAATAGCAAAGAAGTCAATAATGCGTGACGTGAAGTCCAAAGCTTCGTGTGTTTTGCTGTGAATGATGGAGATGCAGTGTCTGTCCCCGTAACTGGCCCTCGGCATTCCTCCGCTGAAGATGAGAAATGGGGGACTGTGGCAGAAAGGACAGAAGACACAGGTTTTACATGCAGATTATGTTTTGGCCAGGCCAACATTTGGCCATTCTAAGATTATCAGCACCACCCTATCACTGAGAAAAGTTAACAGATGCGGTAGGTTCTCAGATGTGATCTACCAATACCCTTAACAAGAAAATATGAAAACCATTAATTTATCTTTTTTGTTGCTGTATTTTAAACATTTATTTGTGGTATTGTGTAAGATTGAAGTTAATGGTGCAAAACAGCAAAGGGCTGTAGGTAAAAACCCGAAAAGGGGAAATGTGTGATCTGGAAAGTTACTGTGCCCTTGAGAAAAGGATTCACATATTGTTCCTGGAAAACTTTAAATACTGCATATGTCATTCTGGATAAAAACAAATCTACAAAATGACAAATAAATTCCCCTTGGCCTTTCCACAAACTTCCAAACTGATGCATTTTAAATCACATGCGTGTGAGTAAATAAAAAGACAAGGAGAAAAACAGGCAATTTAAAAGAAATTAAACTGTAGGATAAAATGTGCTTGAGACAGTGGCAAAAAATAAACCCAAGATTTAAGGTTGAGTGGAAAATATGAACCTTTGTGGAAAGTTTAAATATTAACCATACAGTGTGACTCATAGAGAAGCACTCTGGGTTAATGACACCACAAGCAAACACACCTGTCTCAGCATCAGAGACATCACGAAAACACACGGTCTCATAAAACAATACAAGACTCACCCTTGTTTCGTTGGCAGCTGTATAACTTTAGAAATGGCCTTGCAGGGAAAGGTGCCTGTGTGAAGAAAATGTCATTTAAGAAAGTGATAAAAGTAAACATTCATTTGTAAACGCTGTTTACACAATGTTCATCTCTCACCATATGGTATCTCTTGTTTCTCGGGCTCAGTTTGCGGATCCTCGCCAGTTACCGTCCAGTTACAGTAGCTTCCGTCGCTATGGGAACTGAGGATGTTCCCACCATCCTCCATCCACCAAACACTCTCCAGTTGCTGCAGGAAAGACAGTAAGAGAAACCAAAATATGAGATTTTCACAAGAAACTGTGTATGTGTGCTTGACTGTGCATGTCATGCATGGTTGCCAGGGACTCAAACTCCAAATTCTGGTCCCTACATACAGTCTAGGTGGTGTGTAATTTTTTTTTCCATTTATCACTCTTCAGGGCAACTAATTTCTTCTCAGCAAGCCACAAGTATTTGAAAAGTATTTGAAGCACAAAGTGTGCTTATTAGGGCTGTGTCCGAAATCTCTAAAATGCTGACTTTGGAGGCAGCATTCCAAGGCAGGAAGACACTAAGGCACGTCCGAATCCAATGTTTGCTGTGTTTTCTGATTCCCGAGATACCTTCATCGTCTAGTGCCCAAATTCTATGCGTGTGTGTGCGGGGAATGTGATTGGTCGAGCCTGGTCGAGTTTGAAAAATGTAAAATGGCGGCCAAGAAAGTGGTTAAATTAAAATTTTAGTGTAAATAAGGTTCACAAAGCCCACGGTTCGCTTCATATCACGGTTTTAGGGTCGCGGTTTTCGGTTTTGTTTGGTTGTTGTTGTTTTTACTTTTATTCGTTAACACTCCCGAAATTTACTTCAGCATATGATATGTAGCTTCGTATCCACGATAGGCTTTATGCCCAGCTGCACTTCTTCCTGAACTTCAGCCAGCTCCATGTTTCCTGTCTGCCATTATTGGACAAACTGATTAATCCAGGTGTACCGCTGGTAGGCAGTATCCACGTGTGTAATCACAGTAGCAGCGCAAACGTCAAAGAAGAAGAAGCTTAGCAAGTTAACCCACAAACAAAGAAGAAACAGCAACTAATTTGAGAAGACCAGCAATGATGGAAGTAAATAAACAGAGACTTTTGATGCAGTTAATTCACTCCTCAATTTGGCTCATCTTTGTTTTCACCGCCACAAACAGAAATACCTATGACGCAGTTTTTTTACCTGACGGGAGGGGTTCTGGTGGACCAATCACAGCGCTTGCGGTCCGCGTAGATTTAACGCGCGGTTACATTTTTTGCAAGGTGCGCGTCAGGCTACGCAGAGGCTACGGATAGCCTACGCCGTACCTACGCACGACTATAAATCTGGCTTAAGAACCAAAACGCTTTGTTACCTGTGTGCCTAGAAAGTGCTGGATGGGACGTCTGCGATCCAGATCCCACAGAACCATGAGACCTCGACTGTAGCCAATAAGAACCTGGCGTGGGTTGAGCGGGTTCTCCTGCAGAGTCTCCACACACTCCAAATTCCTTCGGCCAACGTATTCCTCTGGAACTCTGGGAAATTAGTGTAGAACAGGTCAGCCATCACAAAGAGTAACTGTTTCGGCCATTTCAGGCATGTTAAAGCATTGCATAATGCCATTGAATAAAAACTATTTGAAGAATGACAGTCATGTGTGTACAAAAGCAAAATTAAATGAGAATATGGAACTGAGGGATACAGGTTTACAGATCAAAGATGAGCTTGCAAGAACACCATTAACACAACCATTTTTGATCCAAAGTGCTTTACAATAAAATGTTACATTCAATAGCAACAGAAATCAAAAATTAAAGAGATTAAATATAAAATAAAATATAAATATGTATATAAAAAACACATCAAAAGTTCCGTACGTAGCAGCACTCGAAAGCAAGGGTGTAAAAATGAGTCTTGTAAGTTTGATTTAAAAACACAGAGCGATGAAGAGGCCCTGATGGTAAAGGGTAAACTTTTACCAGTTTTTAGTGAAGTCATAAGTTGGACCAACGTGATCTCTCACCTGCTCTGTACATCTTCTACACTAACGTTGTTCTCCTCCATCTCTCTGAAGCCTGGTACCTCCACCACAAACACATGGCCTCCCTCTGTGCCCAGCAGTAGCAGTTCACCCGATGAGTGTGCCAGGACTGCCGTCACCCGTGTCACGCTGGGGGCAGCGCTGAAGAAGATTACATGTAGTGTATCAAAACAAGGTTAGAAAAGGTATTAAAGGGATAGTTCGGCCAAAAATGATATTAAACCCATGATTTACTCACCCCCAAGCTGTCCGAGTTGCATATGTCCATCGTTTTTCAGACAAACACATTTCCGGATATTTTAGAAAATGTTTTAGATCTTTCAGTTGATTAAATGTAATGTTATGGGGTCCACGACCTTCAAGTCCAAAAAAGTGCGTTCATCCTTCACAAAATAAATCCAAACGGCTCCAGGATGATAAACAAAGGTTCTTCTGAGGGTAATCCGCGCGGTGTTGTTGCAGAAATATCCATATTTAAAACTTTATTAACGTAAATAAATACCTTCCGGTAGCGCCGCCATCTTAGACTCCTCTGTATTCAGGAGAGAGTATTAGCGTAGTGTACGCACTTTTCTTAGTGACGTATGACAAATTCGGAGGGCGGGGGCACAGAGCAGCAGCAGAGTAGCCTCCGTAGGCTGCGTAAGCTCTCATCCTGAATGTAGACGCGACTAAGATGGCGGCACTACCGGAAGGTATTTATTTATGTTAATAAAGTTTTAAATATGTATATTTCTACAACAACACCGCGTGGATTACCCTCAGAAGACCTTTGTTTACAATCCTGGAGCTGTTTGGATTTATTTTGTGAAGGATGGACACACTTTTTTTGGACTTGAAGGTCGTGGACCCCGTAACATTACATTTAATCAACTGAAAGATTAAAACATTTTCTAAAATATCCGAAAATGTGTTTGTCTAAAAAACGTTGGGCATATGCAACTCGGACAGCTTGGGGGTGAGTAAATCATGGCTTTGATATCATTTTTGGCCGAACTATCCCTTTAATAAATACATAAAAGAATTGCACAATAAATAAAAATGTGCAGCTCACTAAAATGAAACGGTGCGCAATATGGCTAATTTGACAACTGCTAGTAATGCAATTGGGATTATGGATTCACGACATTAAAATTTAACTGTGGGCAAGGCTGTCAATGACAGAAATAAATAATCCAAGTGACCAACAAAATGTTGCTGGTCTCAACTGGTTAGGACCAAAATTTGTGACTCACAAAGAGGCTTGACTGCACTATACATATTGAAGAAGTTTAAAATCAAATCAAGTGTTACTAAACTCTTTCTTGTTTATCTTGAACTTACAGGATATGACGTATATTGCAGAGAGCATAAATTTGAATCATGTGGGTTTGTGGACATCTCATGTGCATGTGAAATAAGAGTCAGAGCAGCGCTGAGTATCAGTCATGTCTCAATGAATGTGAGTCAGACCTCTTCTGACTGGTGTGTGCGTATGTGTGTCTATAAGCATCTCAGTACTTTCAAAATAAAACCTTTAGGATTAAACCATCAGATGCAAGTCTGTTTCTGACTCACCCAGGTGGACCAGAGAGGGTGAAACGTCCAATCTCAAGCAACTCAGACACACCGTTATGGGCCCGAAGTGTCCACATGTGCAGACTGTTATCATCCAGCAAAGTGACCAACTCGACCTATCAAAAAAAAACCACACAGACCAATCTTTGAGTAAAACAGCAACAAACGATTGAAGATAAAAAAACACTGTGTGAGACCCTGTGTGTTAAATCCAGGCTCAAAGGGTCACATGTTTGTATAAATTAAATCAATTTATTCATGTCAACCTCACCCAAAACCACTATATCAATAAATTATCATATCAAAGATCAGGAAAGAAAACAAAATATCATGATGAAATAAAAAATCCATGTAAGCTCAAAGGCAGCAGGATTAAAGTTCACAAGTGTACCTGGTTTGGCAGGAAGTGGACCTGTGTAACTGCTGCATTCTCATCATGAAGTCCCATAAACTCCACACCTGGAGCTCCATACCTAAACACTAGATAAGGAAACGCATGCCAGCCTTTCACACAGTACAGTCGCTGTACCATAAATATTTTTTACATGGTGTTTCATCCAATCTGCTGTGTAAATAATACAATAACTATAATTACACACTAAGCACACAATGTAAGCCACATATCCATATATACATTTCTATTCCCCCTCCTGTAAATGATTAACAAGCAATTATGCAACAGCATGGGAAAAACCATACGTAAACCTACTTCTATAAACCGTTTCATATTCTGGAGCACCCACAAAAGGGTGTGTATCTACCATATGATCTGGGACAGGAAATCTTAGTGCTTCATATCATAATATCATGATTTGCTCACTTCGCCTGAGGATTCAGAGACAGGGGAATGGAATGTGGATTTAAGCTCAAGGCTAAAGCACAAACACAAATCAAACAACACAAACTTTGCTCTTCTGGTTGGTGGAGGATACAGTTTAATGGCTCCTGATCTGGTACCAATTGCCAAGAGCTCTAGGCTGGGGCTGAATCCCAAAGCGCTGGGCTGATGAGGAAAGCCATGCTCTACAGTCTAAAGCACAAAGGAAAGAAATATGCAAGTTAAATAGAAATACACAGTGTTAAACGTATAGACAGGAGAAAATGAAACTATTGTATACTAAAATGTCATAGAAAGCAGACACTTATTATTTTCTTTTTAACTTCATGCCACCTGCTACGGCTACAGTATGTTCATGGCGAGAACCAGTTTAGTTTTCAAAAATAAAACTAAACAAGCTTAAGATTAAGTGCATGTATGATCTTTCTTTCTTTGATTTTTTTAATTTTAAGTAGGGGTGTACGAAAAAAATACCACATCAATTATTTTAAAAATAAAAATTATGTTTTGTTTGGAGTTTGCATCCCGACCACTAGATAGCATTCTTCTTATCCCTAAACTTAAACAGTGACAGGAAGTAGAGTTGTGCAGGGCAAAACTAATGGGGGTTAGTTGTAACACAGACTGTTTACGTTGTTGCACAAGGTTGAGCATTTTGTTTTTCCAGTATTTTTTTCACGCTGCCAAAAGACGATCTCCCACAAATTATTGGAAATGTATAATGTTTTTCCAGAGATTTATTGATGAACGAGTGTTTTGGTGGCCTGTAAGTAAATTTTTTCATCTTAAGTTTTTTTCGGTTTCTAAGTTGGTTGTGTAAGATACTAAATCCAATGCTATGTCATATTAATCAGTGTCTTGTTGACTAAAACACAGCATCATTTTGAAATATGTCTGCAGCTCTTAGCAACTTTTTTGGTGGGCTTGAAAATATTTTCACCCAGCGAGGTTAATTGTAACGCTTGGTTTCAACTAACCCCTCAGCACTTACGATACGAAAACAGCTAACGTTAGCGTAATTCTTGCTGTTGTTTTAAATAGGCTACACATGAATGATTGCTGGCCGCCAACAAAATAATTGTGCCAGACTTATCAAAAATCATGTGTCAAATGTATTTTTGTTCATATCTTTAATATTGATTGAATAAGGTCACGTCAAAAATTTAAAATCATAATGAAATGAATGCCTAAAATCAGACTTTGATGCTCATTATCTCAGAATTTGATTTTGAAACTGAAGTATGGTTATTACAGACTGGGTCACATATAAAAAAAAATTGTCATAATTGTGCTGCCTTTTCTCACATATTTAGACATTTGTATCCATTTATAATTGAACTATCGTTAGAAATGGGCTACAAGTGTGGATACCCGTCTATTATTGACAGATATATAAACAATATCCACTTTAAGTATATAGACAAATATTGAAATATATTCCTGCAAACTTAATTTTTAGCAAGTGTTACAACTAACCCCACCTATGGGGTAAGTTGTAACGTTTGCACTTATGTCACATTTGATGTAATTGTTCAAGAATGGTAAGTACTTGAAACAAACTTCCAATGTTGTAAAAATATAATTTATCAAACTCAAATATTTTTTGAATGATTGAGCACAACCAAAAAGCATTAGGTTGTGCCCGCACTCCCCTACTAACATAAGGGTGCACCACAATTTTTTGCACATGGTGGTGTGTTCTCAATGACAGCTTTCCTAAAATGACATCATACTATATCCATAAAAGAGAAAATATCTGCAATATATCACAACATATTGCATGATAGATATATTTTAAGTAAACACACATACAAGTTCTTGTGATGAATGCGTGCAAACTTTTGTAGCCCCACCCCCAGATAGACAAGACACTCCCACTCAATTACAAAGATCCTAATCCTGTGCAAATCAGCATATAAAAGAGACATATAGGGGCAGTTTCCCGGACAGGGTTAAGGTCAAACCAGGACTAGGCCTTAGTTAACAGTTGTATAAAAGAAAAAAAAAAAAACACAAAATGTTTCACTTTTTGTTTGTGAATGTTAGTTAATACATTAACATTTATATGATAAACAGATTATAGTGCAAATAACCTCACTAAACAAAATCAGAGTTAATAAACTTTCACAAAACATCACCTTGTTGAACTGATAAAGATCCTGTAGGTGTTTGTCCCTCTGAGACTCATGCCCGTGTCGCCGGAATCTCTTCATCTTCCCTGGAAGAGCAGGAACCTCGCGCTGCCTCCCTCACGGATTCTCCTCAACCACCTGACATGAGAAAATACCAGGTTAATTAAAGTGTTAGGAACCACTATAGAAAACCATACTTTATGGATATATCAACAACAGTGAATACAGTAACAGAACAAAAATAAATAAATAATTAGGATCAAGAAGTGTGCCAAGCTTAAGCCAACAGACCTTAAAACCAGTTTCAATGGAAAAAAAACAATGGATCAGACAAGCCCAGGAATTTCAAGGAAAGAAGTGAGGAGTGTCGACTGAAACTAACCCCTCTCCACCCCCCGATTTCTCCCTTTCACTCTTTTTTCCCAGCCCCCACAGGGAAATCACTACCGTAAAGCGACTTTTGTTCCCGTGGCCGAGCGCCATCACAGCCCCTCCCCTTATCTGAACAAACAGCACCTGACGAAACACCTGCTGCACAGGGAAGCCGATTCAGAAAGAGTCTCTTTCAGGTGGACAGCGAGAGGAGGGCAGCTACCTGATTTCCATTAAAGGAACAGTCGAATAACCGCCCAAACAATACACAATAACCTCGGTATCAACGGCTGTCTCTCTTCACCTGGCGTCTCTCAGATATTTGGCGTCTGCTTTGGCTGCAAACAAGCCACATGGGTTGTTTTTCACCATCGACTGACCCTTCAGAAAAATACCACGGTAACCAAAGCAAGCATTGCTAATACAAACCGTAAGTGTTGAATTTCGACACATAACCCCACACCATTTGTGCTAAAGACGTGAATGATATCGCAAATCAAACCTTAGGTTTGTTGAGCAGAAGTGATATCATGTGTCTACCCAAAACATTGTAGGATCAAGTCAATAGGTTTAGAAACACCACTTACATTTTGTTTAAAAAAGCAAACATTGAGTCAAGAGTTGACGACATTGATTATTGACAGTAATGCATGGATATTCAAAGTGACGTATTCACAACATAGTTGGATAATGACTACGTCACATTACAACTCCCCAGAGAGCGTGTCTAGACGTATCCAAATCGCGAAAGCCTCATAATTTATCACACTTTCTCAAGAGTAATCAGGGCACGCATTGACACAATCAACAGGAACAAGAAAAGTTTTCCTCAACCATTCCCAAACATAACCTTACCAGTGAGTCAGTTACCCTACTCGGCTCAGACGCATAGTTCTGTGATTATTACCATTATTAGCCAAGAACGTTTAGTCATCATCAAGCATGTGGGTGCAAACATTTCTAGAGAAGGGAATGACTTCCCCCATTTCTTTATTTTTGGGACCAGAAATTCAAGGATTGAAAGGACCCTGCAGAATCCAGCCAAGAACAAAATCCAAGTCTGTCAAATTCAACTTAAGGGACAATGTTAAGGTGGGAGGTCTAGTGCTTAAGGGTAAAGCCCGGCTTTATGAGGGAAAACTCTCAGCGGGAGAGATGGGATTCAATGAATGAGGATGAAAAGATGTGGTTCATTCAAAACAAGGGAGTTTGAAAATCTTCTGCCACCAGTGTGATCATTTTCGTGATAGGGCGTAAAAATAACTCACTCTAAAAGATCAATATTACACATCCAGCAATCTAATCCTTAGTTAATGAGAGGTTTATGAAAACTCAGTTTGCTTGGAATCCAGTTGGGAGGAATTATAAAGGAGGTGCGTTTGAGGGCATTTATGTAGGAGTTGCAGCCCAAGCTAGTTTAAATTAGAGGTGGGAGGACTTTGTAGAGAGTTTATAGACTCTTAAGAAGAAACGGTATGTTGAGATCAGCAGTAGCCGAATAGCATTTCCCACTATAATCAGCTCAACTGTACAGATGACAGATTTGTAACAGTGGAATATAAAATAATCTGGAAGTGTGCTATAAGGTTATAAAACATCAAGGCATTCATTTCAGTAAAGCTTAGTTACCTATGGTAGAGAAGCCCATTGTAGAGTCCAGCAAATTTTGATCAATATATCTCACGGTATAATGTTTTTCGATAACTGCCGTATGATTTTAAACACATTTCGGATATTTCGATATACATTATGGCGTCCTGTAGCCATTCACGTCACGTGTAAAAACGCATGTTAAACGCGGGTCAAGGCGCTTCCCTCCAAAACGTGTGCCATCTTTTGTACTTAAAGGGGACATATTATGAGATTTTTTTTAAAGATGTAAACTAAGTCTTAATCTAGGTCCGAGCAAAAGTGTGCCATTTTGGGTGTATCATTTAAAATGCAAATGAGCGGCTGAAGTGCAAACACTGATCACAATGATGGTGGTTTGTTGCAATTGAAACTCAATTGTGCTGTGAATTATTTTCTCTCTCTCAATTTCTCTCTGTACTAAATGGCTGTGCTGTGGTTGGATAGTGCAGATAAATGGGGCGGTATTACCTTATTCTGACATCACAATAGGAGCCAAATTACAATGACCTATTTTTTCACATGCTTGCAGAGAATGGTTTACCAAAACTAAGTTACTGGGTTGATCTTTTTCACATTTTCTAGGTTGATAGAAGCACTGGGGACACAATTATAGCAGTTAAAGATGGAAAAAGTCAGATTTTCATAATATGTCCCCTTTAAGCTACCATGAGCCGCAATCTCCGGGAAGACGAGCAAATGGAATGTGGATTTAAATCGCTCATCTGTATCTCGGGTCAAATCATATCATTGTCACCATGCAATCAATAAATCTATTCGGCACTTTGGAGTGTTTGCTCAGAAAAGAGCTGTCACTCAGAAGTAGGAGATGGAGGTGCGGGGTTAGTTTGCGTCAAGTCACAGCTTCCAATGACGACACCAGGGTTTCCCGCAGCATATTTCAGTTAAAGGGCGTTTTGCAGGTAAAATTTTTCCACGAATTTGGGCAATTTGCTTGTTGATAATAAACATTTAAATTGTTATCCATTGTATTTTATGTTGTTGGTTATCACAAAACGGAATACAAAACGAAAAAGTACAGCGGTTTGCAAGGATTCTCCTTTCCCCCTCAACGCACTGCATGACGTCACGTTGGGAAGAGAATTTGCCTTAAAGGACAAGTTCGGTATTTTAGACTTTAAGCCCTGTTTTCAGATTGTTTATGGTGAAATAGAATGGTTTTGACTGAAATTTCGACATTTGCGGCTGTCCTGAGAATTTTCGCGTGTTTGTGTTTCAGCTCAGACCTCTACAATGGGTTTGATGGTGCACTGGAACAATCCTTCCTAAAATGCATTAAACTTTCGTTTACAAAGACTTGAAACTCACCGAGTGGTCAGGGGTGTTCACTGATATGCTAACACAAAAATCGCTGCATTAAGAGTGACTAGAGAGATGAGTAAAGTACAATATTCAGATTATATCAATGCAAATTATAGATAAATACATAGATATAGATAGACTAGATAGATAGACTAGATTGACAGAACGACAGATAGATAGATAGACAGACAGACAGATAGATAGATAGATAAATAGATAGATGGGCTAGTATAGAGAGATAGGCAGAAAGCCAGATAGCGTTAGCATAACTTTGTGTAGAAAGTAAACAAACAATTAACATACTCGTGCGTGCTGGTTTGAGGGGGACCATAATCCTGCTGAAATGGGTGTATGCGATCTTCAGCACAAACGAATTCAGGTAGCATGACTCAAATCCTGGAAGCTGAGTGAGGCGTCACGTCGTCACATCTGGTCGCGGGGTAAGAGCCTCGAACACCGATCAAAACGCACACATTTCCCTACAGCCAGTAGCGGAGTGTCAGTCGGGTTGGCCGGTCTGATAATAGTTATACATTGGGAGTTATATTAGCAACACCGTCTGTCGGTCTGATGTGCGGTCGGTTCCCGCTGGTCAAACTATGCAGCCTCTCTGCTCAACAAATATAAAAGTGCTCAACCCGTTCGGCCGGTCCAATCATGTCCAGGATTTATAAAAATACGGGGATCAGTGATTGGTTTCTAGCCTGTCATCCTTTGATGTAAAAAGCCGCCGAACGCCTGTTTATTGCAGTATGCGGTCGGATTCAAGCCCGCTGCAGCTGCTGACCGCTGCTTCTGTGTATAAAATGATCGTGTGATTCGTTATGATCGCATAAACAATATAACAAAACTTCCTTTTATTTCACATAAAAAATATTTTATATATTATATGATAGACTAGTAAGTGTGGATTAAGGATGTTTAAAACTCTCTAGCCTGGTGGTCAGGACATGAATGGATTGAATCAGCAGATTTGCAAAGTTTTATTTATCTCCACATATATCATAAATAATAATTAGCAGGGTAACTTTGCAGTATACCACATTATATATTTCCTATTATGTATATATGATTTCCATATTATAAACGTAAGTTTTAATAAAACGGCAATAAATGTCTCATCTCTCTCTATGGCTCTGGCTGAGGCTTTCATCTACTTCTACCCAACGTGACGTCATCGCCGAATTGCTTAAAAAAACCGTTAATACCAAAAACATAAAAAAAAAGGGTCTTTAAGACCTTTTTTGAGACATTTTAAAAATGATATACATATCTTGAGTGATTTATGTACCCATTAATCAACAGTGGTGGTTAACCTGCAACACGCCCTTTAAGGCGGCCCGCCTAAGCTTGGAAACCCTACCGCCTTAACTAGGTCGTTTTTGCACTACCTATCATCGTTCAGCAGACGTTCTACAACATCTGCTTCGGTTTTGTGTTTATTAACCCTTTAGTTTCACTTCATCACGCAGCTATTCCTGTTAGAGGTAAAAACATTGAATTCATTAATAATCTAGTATGTGTTCATTTTTTGTCACAGCTTCTTCAAAATTAAGTTTTATTTGAGTGTTTTAAAAATAAATATTTTATTAATTTATTTTATTAAAATATTTTAATTTGCATCATGACGCATACACCCCGCCCCTTTGATTGCCACGCCCTCTGCAAATCCTACCACCTTAACTAACAAATTTTCTGCGGGAAACCCTGCGACACCATATAGAGAGAGAGAGAGAGAACAGAAGATGTAATGCACACCAACTGAATTACTGGTGAGAAAAAATAGGCTTAAGTCATAAGGTGCCAAGGTTAAAAAAGGGTAAAGAAAAGATAAAAGTATTTATGCTGCTGTGTCACCTGGTTAGGAGTAATATGTATAATATAATTAAAAGTCTAGTATCAAATATATCACTATCTAGCTTGTTATGCAATTACAAGTAGATAAGTAATTTTTCTTTTTCTTTTTTTTCTACAGTATGTAACATTGAATACTACCATTCAAAAGATGGGTCACTTTGACTTATTAATGTTTTCTCCACATATTACTATAAAAGCAAATTAATCAAAACTATGGACTAACACAGATGGAACTATGAAAGTCAACACTGTGACTGAAGAAATCAATAATATATCAAAACAGAAACATAACCTGATGGCAAAAAATGCACTATGTAAAATAAATAATTGTGCTTTTTAATGTTAAAATAGCTCTTCGTCCATCCTATGAGATGTCGATCTAAGAAATGGACCAAAGCCTAATTGAGTTTGAGACCCCTGCATTACAGCATTTATTACTGACTGACATTCAGGGTGCACCTATAATATTATTAAGCTGAGTCTGAAAGTCTGCTGGAAAGTGAGATCACTTTTTTTGTATGAAGGCTAAAGATGAATTAAAGGTGAACATTAATATATTTATCGCTTTTTTATTTTAAATATGATAAAGTTTTATAAGAAAAGGTTTCATTGGCAAATTTACTTTTTCAGAGGTTTGTTTTTGGTACAGACATCCATTGTAGGCATTCTTGGCAGTTTTCCTGAGGCTTTTTTAATATATACCGTTATCGGATTTATACCTTATCGACCGAAATGAAGTATATCATGATAAAGATTTTGGCCAAATCGTCCAGCCCTACTGTAAGGATATCTATAAACTACCGTGCAAGAAAACATAAGACAAAATTTGCTTATAGAAGCATTCCAAAATTACAGTCTTTCATGGGTCAATAATTTTTATGACATTATTCTGCATTTCGGCTTCTCATCACATTCCAGGGTGTGATGTAATTTTGGCAATTTACAAGTTGTTTACTTTCCGTTTCAGATGAAATTACATCTGCACAAATCTGCATATTTGAAGGCACTTCAGTGGGTTTTTAAAGGGACACCACTTTTTTTTTTAAATATGCTTATTTTCCAGCTCCCCTAAAGTTAAACATTTGTTTCTTATCGTTTTGCGATCCATTCAGCTGATCTCCGGGTCTGGCACTACCACTTTTAGCATAGCTTAGCACAATCCATAGAATCTGATTAGACCATTTGCAGGAGGGGCAATGATATTATGCAGCAGCCAAAAATAGTCCCCTTAGTATCTTTCAATAGCAGGGGACTATTTTCGGGCACTTCATAATATCATTGCGCCTCCTGCAGCCATGTTACGACAGCAAAGTCCTTGATTATTATACGCCAGAATGAGAATATAGTTCCTAGCCGTATCTGCCTAGAAAAACGCAACTTTTAATTTTCCATCGGTCTGAAGACTCAGAAGAGTCAAGTTTTATATAGGAAAAATATCAAAACTCCTTGGTTATTTTTTAGCATGATGCTAATGGCCTTATCAGATTCAATGGACTAAGCTATGCTAAAAGTGCTAACGCCAGACCCGGAGGTCAGCTGAATGGATTCCAAAACGTTAAGAATCAAATCTTTAACTCTAGAGGAGCTGGAAAATGGGCATACTTTTAAAAAGGAGGTTGTAAATGATTTCTAACTTTTAAGTCAAAAAGGCTCACTCTTACGATGATATCATAAAAATCTCAATGATATTCTTGTTCACGGAAATGGGCTGCCACCAATTATACATTTCTGTTAAACAAACTACAGACTACGGTTGTGCAGACAGACAATAGTATCGTGTCTCGACGACCATCAGACATATGGCCGATATTGGGTTTTCATGACGATAGTAGTTATCATCATCATAGTTTCACTTTAACATGCGCATTGCATGCTTTTCCTTGCATGAGAGGGTTTGTGGGCTTCACTTTGCGCGAGAGAGCTTGTAATGTGCACAGATTCCTTTCCGCACGCACCTAGACTTGTAATGCTCCCACTCCTTGGCTTGCGGGAAATTTTACACAGGATTAATGGCATCAGTTTTAAGAAGGTTGCGGTCGTGAAAGTGTTGCTCTTAAGAGTAAATCAGCTTCTTTTTTGTCAACTAATAAAGTGGCTTGTCATTAAGGAGTATAAAATAAATAAATAAATGACTAAACTATTTCCCCACCCCCCATTACCAATCTCAATCTCACAGGCTGACGATTAGACAATCTTACAATGGAGCCTATCGCCAAAAACTACTACAGATCAAATTTTAATACTTGGGGTTAGTGGTTTGCTCAACTCCCTAACCTTAGATATAAGAAATTTCATATTTTTAAACAAAATCTGTAACGTTATATGGTAGTCACTTGGAGAAAGAGTTCTTACAAATCACCAACAAAAATCATTCCCATTATTTCAGGCTTTCTTAGTGGTCAAATCTGCAGTAAACAGTGATACCGCAGTAAGAATCGATATGCTTACAAATTCCTCTTTTAAAGGTCATGGCAAGAGGTGACATCATATTATGCAACCACCTCAACTAAGGTGCTGTAGCAGTAGTCACAAAGTTGACGATACCCTGAGAGAAGAAAGGAGAAAAAGTACCGTATGGTCAGAAGTACCCTGGTCAATTGCTTTTTGTTTGAAAACAGCATGTACGAGACCACACTAACATCCCACCGACTAATAAATGTAATGTGTTACTCATAACAGCATCTCTCTATAAGTAAATAGGAAGTAACGATTTCAGGGCTGAAGTTTCATATAGCCAGTTTCAGTAAATCAGGTTCCTCTCCTTTACAGCAGTGTTTCTGTGCGAGAACAAAAGCTTCAGAGGAACTTTGACCAGTAGACTGAAAACAAAAGTTACTGCAATTAAAATACATTTCAATCTAAATAAGGCCATTTATCAGACAAACAGTCATCAAATAAACTAAAATAAAGTTTCTTGATACCAAGTATGTCATTAATATGAAGTATTTCTTAATCCAATAAGCCTCTTTTTATATGACTGTACTAATATGACTTTTTCAGACAATTACGATAGGGCTGGGTGTATATCGAGTTTTGGTAATATATCCGTATTTTGTCCCAGTGGACAAAATGTTTGCAACAGAAGCTCTGCCATAAATGTACTCTGAGGTCAGGTTTAAGCATTTTAATCAGCTCGCATGTTGTGCGGCTGTATATTTTTTATTTTCATCATGCACTGTTTAAACAAAGGTGTCTGTGACATCTCACAAGAGGCTTTGACTTCCCTGTAAACATTATTCCACTTCATAGAAAACCTCAAGAGATATTTAGCGTATCGAAATAACCGAGATATGAATTTTGGTAAATATCGACCAGTCCTAATTTTAAATAACAAGATAACACTTTAAATTAATGTTAATGTCCCCCTGTAGTTGATAACTTTATCACTTAAAACTTATCTTTGAGCATCAAAATAGCATATGTAAGAGTTCCCTGTGACAGTAATTTCTTCATGCTTTAAAACAGCTTGAATGCTACTATTTGCCTCATTTAGTATACCCGTCTCTAATCAATCGCACAGCTCGGTCCATAGATATGATTATGAAAATTAGCCCCAGACTTAACTTTTTCACACCACCTCGGACCATAGATATACATGTAAATAGATGCTACATTCGGCAGCTTCACATAACTGTAAGTCGGGTTTCACACAATGCTTTGTGAACTGGGTGTTTGCAGCACAATTATTTTCAACACTGATGTTAACAGATTACAGCATTCACCTTGCTTGTGTGAGCAGCACGTGTGAGCATCACATAAGTATATAGCTGAAGCAGCAGTGCTGCGATCGTTTCTGTGTCGAGTCTATGTGACATCCATACATATGGCTCGAACTAAAGGTCTTCTCAGGATAGGTCCAAAGAAATTTATTCGACCCGAAATGATCTGAATCACTTTTTAACCAAACCCGAGGTGCATAAATATTATTTTTTTTAATGAAAGACCCGACCCTAGACGAACCTGAGAAAATTAGACCCGAGTCCGACCCAATGGCATTTTTTTTTTTATTGACTGGACTGAATGTAAAAGGCACTGAGGTGTGTGCAGTCTGCTGGTGGCCTCGCAACCAATTTGCTCCATTCATTTTCATTTGTTTTCTGATGCAGAAACCAAGGTAACCACTAAAATGTGCATTAAAAAATGATTGACAGGTCTGGCTCAATTAAATTTGCCTACCCACAGCCACCAGATGTTGCAAGCACCCTTGGCAAACAGATGAGGGATTGGGAAAAAAAACTTTATAAGCACACAAGCAAGATAGTTCGGGTCTTCTCAGATCTGATGGTAAAAACAAATTCATTTTAAATTAGCCGAGAACCGATGCCACTAATATTATACCCAACCCATGTCCGAGGCACACATGAAACTTTTAGACCTTGGGTTTTCGGATCAAAGTGAACACGTGAAGACCTCTAGCACGAACTGCTTATCCGTGGTGATGTCACTGGTTAGATATTTATAACATAAAAAACTGTGATTTTTAAACCACAGTTCGGAGTAAATTTTATGGAAAAAATGTTACTCAGCAATGGTGTTTAATAGGGATGTGCATCTCCATAAATGAGTCCAATGAGATACGCATCTCAATGCATACCCTACGATCAATGTTCCCTCTAAGCTGCGCGCGTGCGCGGCCGCGCAGGCCAGCCAAAGTGGCCGCGCAATAGATTTGTCAGACCGCGCACATTTTTCAGACCGCACATAAACATTGATGCATTTGCTGTTGTAAAAGAATTAAGAGAGAGAGAAGGCGAGTGTTCTAGAAGGAGAAGAAACTTTCAACCAATCGCTGATCTTGCTACGGTGACAGACACTTTTATGAGCCAATGGTAGCAGCGCATTCAGTTCACACAGTGACGCTGCCAGCACGGACGAGCACAGAGTGAGAGCGAGCCAGATGAGCAGCTGCACGGGTCGATCTCAAGAAACTAAAATATTTATTAGGAGGAAAAAGTTCAGATTCAAAACAGTGATTTAAAACAAATTATTGGATTCCTGAAGTGATGCGATAACTTGGAAAAGCTGTCGCTAGAGTGAGGAGAGAGCAAAATAGACAATTAGAACGGAGGCAGATGCAGGATCACAGAGCATCAAAACACTGCGAATGAACTTCTTCTTTTAAATAAGAAGTTAAAATGTATGCTTTGGTGAGTTATATTCTAAATATTAACTTGACATTGTGGCATAAGTGTTGCAAATTTGGCAGCAAACTATGAGTTTGTTTACATTGGCCGTTGGTATATAACGAACGAGCTGAAGCTATTTACATTTGAAAGTTAACAGTCAAGTAACGTAAATGTGATTAAAAAATAAAATTTTAAGTGTCAATATGTTCAATAAGTGTTGAAACCCTGAGTTAGGTTGTTATTTGAAATGTTTACATGATGCTTATTGATAAATCTGTTGAACTGAAGATTAATTACTGTTCTGCCTTGTGTTTTTACAAGGCTGGGTTTTTTTGTGAGAATTTCGAACATCTGTAAAGTTCTCCTGCTCCATCTTGGACACGCGAGACAATTAAGTGAAGGTGTATACAAAAAGGCGAGCCAACCAGAGCTGTGCTTTGAATTCATCAGAACTGGTAGGAGGGTATTTTTCCTTTTTGTTTCGGACAACTACTAGGACGTGAATTCGCTGAAACTTCATTTTCCGTATTTTCTTGGATTTTCTTTAAAGGACAGGACACTGACTTTGAACTGAACTATTTGAACTATATAAAGGAACAAACGGTCCTTTGAACTGAATCAATTGATTCATGAATTCAACCCAACAGAGTCATTTAAGTGAATCATGAATTTGGATTACAAACAAAATGAAACAGTGTTAAACTTTTACAAGTATTTTATTTATTTATTTATTTATTTGCACTGTAGTATATGAGAACTGATTTTCAGCTTGAGGTGAACGGTTCAATCTGCTAAACCCAGGTACCTGGTAAATTCAAAGAGAGTGTTAATTACATGTATTGGGATTTATACACAGGCCCACATTGAACATTATACGTGTGTATACACTAAACCCCGTTACACGCTACACTGTCATCTCTTTGAATCTCCTATGGTTAACGCAGGCTCGTGTTCATTTTCGGCAGGTCGTGTGGTTGCGAATTCCTCACAGTACTGAAATGTGTGCTCAGAAAAAAAATTATTTGCTCAGTGCTGAAAAAAATTAGAGGGAACATTGCCTACGATACAATAAATTAAAAATATATATGAAGCAGCTACTGATGTGATACGATACGATTCCCCCTATTACGATGCAGTGCGGTCCGATTTTGATTCGGTTCAACAAGATGTCATTCAATGCAGTATGTAATGAAAAAATATGATGCTATGCCATTTGAAATGGTAAACTCTTAAAACGGTCGAGTTAGAACACATTTTGTGTTGGTTTAACACATCTTGTGCTGTCCCCTTACTTTTAACACAAAATCAACACACTGCTGCTTCCTCAAATCCATTCCACTTGAATCATTTTAGAGTCCATATGAATTAAACTCCATGTCATGTTTTCATTACTTTTGCCAACTGTACTCCCACGACACAACAAGGTAAGCAAAGCTTTAAGACTATAAAAGTAACTGTTTAATTAAAAGGTACCAGTAACCAGAATAAAAGAAAATTGCATCTACTACCAGTAAATGCTTTTGGATCCACCAGACGCCCATGGATTTGTAATTACTTGGTGGAGGATAGCTCTACCTCTGCTATGTTATGCTCCATATGACTTTCATGACACGCCTCGGTTTCTGTAGTGTTGTAGCTTGTAAGTAATGTAGCCAGCAAGTAATAAGTCAGCAGAACGTAGCAACATTTTAGAGATGAGAAAGCAATCCTAAAATATTGGTCACTTTCTGTACAAATGCTTGTGTGTATCCGATGCACAGTTCCAAACCGATGCATCAGATCGTTAACTTTTTATGCCAATGCACCAAGCGAATCTGTGAATCTTCCCATCCTAGTGTTAATGATCAGCAATTTATATTAAGCTGTTGTGGGTATTTATCAGAACTTAACAGAATTTGTCTCCAGTCCTATTTAAAGTTATATTTATGAACCAAGTCTTTTAAAACTGGTAACTTTGATTTGGTTGTTGTTGTTTTTGTGTTTTTGTTCAAAGCCCTTTACGTTTCATATCTTAAGTTTGTATTTTTATACATTTTATTTATCAGAACTTTAATATATTTTCATGTTCCTCTGTTCTGTTGTGACAAAATGCATTATCATATTATTTTAGTTAAAACTCATAAATAACTAATGTTAAGGAAATCTGTTAATGTTTTGTTGCGCGTTTCTGTAAAAAATAAAAATATCGGCCGATATATCGGAATATCGGATTTTAAAACCAACAAACATTTGTATCGGTATCGGCCTTCAAAATCCTTTATCGGTCGGGCTCTACCACATAGACATATTAACAACAATAAAAAAAACTTGATTTTCACCACATGGGGTCTTTAAGAGACTGTCCTGAATTTCTACTTGGTGATTTCTAAACGGTATTTCTGATATTTCTAGGTTTTTTTTTTACATGAATCCTTTAAAATACTTCTAATTAAATGCCGAGTCTTAGTTTATTCCTACCAACACATCACAAGTGACATCACTGCATTCTCAACATAGCATCCCACAGGAAACAAAGATCAGAGAAGAAGACAAGAGCAGAGAGCCTGCTCTGACATGAGTACAGAACTGTCAGTGAACTCTAACCCGAGACTCTCTCACTCACCTACATAACCTGGTTTCTTAGGGCACGTTCAGATATGTCAAAGATGGTCATTCAGGAAAATCGAGCAATTGTATGACCTATTTTTAGTCTCAATATGGGTGGCTTTGTTTAAGTGAATTTCTTTAATGATATCTGAGATTCAAGTGCTGCAATAAACGTCAGCTATACCCCTATTAAAGGACAAAACGCAGTGTAAACACGACAAAAACCAGTTCAACCACAGTGAGATGATGACATGCCTAAAAAGACAATATATACAGTTGGACTAAGAGTCTGTAGGATTTGTTCCCGTTTTCATAAATAAACATGGACACGTATGTGCTCTGGCGAGAACAATCAGGTCATAAATGATGATGTCAGACATGGTATCAATGTAACAAAGTCCACATTAAGTAACGTATGATCAGTGCTTAGATCATAGGCGGTGAGTTTTTTTTAAACCTTTTTGGACAAAGGCATTCATCCCACTCAGACATCAAGTGGACAAAAGTTCATAGTGTTTGAAAAAAGAATGGCTGAGGAAGAGGAAGTGTCAGACAAACTTCCTCTCATTCAAACCATTCATTGTAATCCCGATATCTGCAGCGATTCCCCACACGCTATTGATTGCTACAACCGCTCTCTCCTGTTGAAGTGAGAAGCCTTTGTTTACCTTCTCTTCCTCTATGTGAAAATGCAAAAATAAGATCTTGTCTATAGCTATGGGGTGTGGTTCCACACAGGATGTCTATCCCCAGACTCAAGCCTTTCCTGTCTTCTCTGAGAAAAAGGTCCATTAACTGTGATAGAAACCACTTTTACAACCAAATGCCTTGTACTGTTACATCAAACATCTGATGCTTCATCATCTGATGCTTTGAAAGTCCAATAAATTGTTAAGGCATGTCTTCACACATATCAAACAGTCATGGTCTATTTGGAGCTTTGGTCCCATATTGAGCAAGAACATTTGTGCATGAAACATTTTTGCTTTATGCAAGTAGCCTGGGCTTTTCTTTCAAACAAACAGGTGCTCATTTCATTTGGCCCAGTTTTGAAGAACACAAGAACCACTATATCGCACTAAAATAAATGTTGCCTTTCACATTGCAACACAAGCCTGTGTCATCAAACGGGTCAACACAAGTCTGTATCATCAAACAAGCTTTACACAAGAGCCTGGGAAAATTAATACAAATTTAAAAGCGTTACATCTCAGATCACGTTGTATGAAAACCACATGAAGGGCAAATCTTCCAGCCATATATTCCAGACCGGCCTGAACAAAATGACCCATAATCACATATTACTTCGCAAGTCTAACTAATGTATTAAACATAACTGTCATCTGTCTGTACCAATACATTTAACCCGCAGATTATGAATGATCTGACACAATAGGAAAAAAAGATGACAGCAGAACGTGGTCATGTGTGAAGGAACATGAGAGGTAGAGGCGGAGGCTTTCTCGATTCTCAACCTGTCAAACCGGTGGGACTGCCATCCACCAATCTACGCCAAGGACAACCAAATCACCAGTATTTACCAATGAAACTTCCCACCTTAATCCATAGACAAGACCAGGATCTCTCTGAACTACCTATGACTTACACTAATTATATATTAGATTATATACTTTCTAAGTATATCATACATAATAGTACACTAGGGAACTATAAATACACCAAGTACTAACAATTCAATACATGATGTCTATATATGCATACACACACACATACTGTATAACTATATAAAAAGTGTATAATGTAAAACAGTACTTTAAACACAATATATTAGAACAAAGTTTCCCTCCAGACAACTTTATAGTCAATACAAATTTAGGTCAATGTCATCACAGCACGTGTCTATACTAATACACTGAATACGGGTGCTGTATACAGTTAGGAACCATAAACAATTTCATAAAGCCCAAGGCATTTAATCATTAAAACACAATTCATTCTCTTTCACAAACATAATTTTAGAAAATAAGTATTTGTATATTGAATTACGTAATCAATTAGCAAGTCACATAAAACATCAAGTCAAAAATGTGACATTAAACACCAAGACGTATCTACTCACTATAGCAACGCATGGTAAATTAATGCACAGTTGTAAGTTTAAGTAAATAGGTTGCGACCTTAAACTTATTGAACTACCCGCCTAGACCTTTTTTAGACACTATTTAGACGTTGAAATGTTCTCTAGGCAAGTCACTAGGCTTTGAGACACCGCCACAGAGGCGCTGAGTGGTAACACCTGTAGCCGCACAGCAGTCGGTGGGCCCGGGCAGAACTCACCTGATTTACCGCGGCCCGACGCCCCGGCTCTGTCCACGATTCACACAGGTTTGACTAGTTATCCCGGGTTGAAGAAACCACGGCAGCTGGTAATGTAGAACAGGCTCGAGTGGTGTTTACCTCGCGTTCGAGGTCTGTGTGTGGACAGAGGGGTTCAGGATTATCAGTGAAGTGTTTCCTGCTGCGCGCTCTGACTCCTCCCTCTACGAGCGCCTTCCGGGACAGTTTAGCGCGTGGCCGGCAGGGGGCGATCAATTTGATTCTCATAAGAAATAATATAGGCGCTGCGCAGAGCGAACCGAGTATGACATCAAAGTACCGCGAGAGCTGTGCTTACGAATCGCTCTCGCGGTACTTTACTGTCATACACGATCGGTCTGCGCAGATTCAATTGAAGTAGAATCAACACAGAAACTCGTACGAGAGTAAAACATACCAGTGTTATATTTTATCTCATTATTAAGTAATAACTTTGCTTTCTTAATGACAAATATAATTAAACAGATATAATGTAAAACACATGTATATGTAAAGTTGCTTTGAAACAAAGCATAAAGCACAACATAAATAAATGAGGTCTGTCAAAAGATTAATCACGATGATTAATCACATACAAAATAAAAGTTTGTGTTTGCATAATGTGTGTGTACATTATGTATATATAAATACACACATACATGTATAAATTTAAGAAAAAAAATTATTTAGGTGTGTATATATATATATATTTTTTTTATTATTACAATTTTTGGTGTAACAGGTGAACACGGATGTTTTTGGGGGGATCCTAGTGGTACATAACTATACATGTTTTATGATATATATATTAAAATATTTAAAAATATTTTATTAATTTTTTTTCAAAAATCACAACAAAGTCAATGAAGTCAACCTCAGATCACCCATTACAAAAATACTCTTTATTAAAATTGCTAACCATTATAGGTATTTGACTTGTTAATCCAAGATGCATGTTTGAACATTTATGATTGATTGACATATATATTATATAATTATTAATATTGACATGTAGTATAATCATGTATATTTTATAAGCAACATTATTACTGATTTGTGTAAACTCAAAATAATTCACTGTTAATACCATGAACTTTAATTTCAGCACCAGTTTAAAAAATCATAAACTGAGAGCACGTGCTCCATCTGATGGTGTAGTTGTGTAGAAAGTTGGGGATCCATGATATTTCTCCTATAAATAAACAGTTAAAATAAAAAACATTGGTCAGCATTCTTGCTATTAGTCAAATAAATCAATAAGGCAAATATCAATAAAATGTCATGAGTTACAGATTGCAGAATAAATAATTAAATTTCTAATTATTTCCGTTTATTTGGATCACACTTTTAAACAAAATGGTAATTCTTAAACTGATGATAACCTGAATGCGTTTCATTGCTCTCTCTGTGGCATCTGCCTGTAGCAAAGTAACAGTGCATCCACCAAAGCCTCCTCCCGTCATCCGACTCCCAAACACTCCATCCACCTCCAGTGCTGCTGACACCAATTCATCCAGCTCTGGACAACTGACCTCATAATTATCCCTAAAATCAACAATATTTATACCAGTCAAAGAACAAATCATTAAGGTAATTAACTGGCATTTAACCTCACCTATTGAACAAACAGGATAAGCAAACAAGTCACTGAGAAGCACAGATGTGCCTCTAAATACAGATGTGTACCTAAGAGAATTGTGGCTGTCCACCATTAACTTCCCAAACTTTTTGTAATCTCCTCTTTTGAGCGCCTCCGCAGCTTGTGAAGTGCGCTCGATCTCCTCAATCACGTGCCGTGCCCTCCGGTATGTGACGTTGTCCAATCGATCCTTAGAAGCTGTAAATTTGTAAGACTTTTACTATCAAGTAAAGTCAAAATCATATTATTTTGCCTTCTATAAATCTCATTCATACCCTCCAGATCTTGCAGAGTTGCATCCCTCAGACTGCTCTTGCCCAAAATGGCAGCTGCCTCCTCACATTGCTTTCGTCTGGTGGGATACTCGCTGCCTGTGAGCGAGTGCCTGACGTTGGAATTTGTGATCAGAATTACAAGTCCAGGGTCAGTCAAAGGGACAGGGGTTGCTTCCAAAGATCTGAAAGGGATGACAAGTTACAAAAATAACAAGTTACATCGATACTCTTTTATCTGTGTATCCGTAGCTTAACTTACAAGCCAAGGTCACGGGTTTGTTTCTCAGGCAAATTTAAGTTTATTTCTGAACATAAATAGGATAAAGCCTAACATTACCACACCAAACGGATATGCAATGTGGTCTACCTGCAGTCAATAAGTAACGCGTGACCCTCTTTACCCAAAACAGACACAAATTGGTCCATAATGCCACAGGGCACAGCAGCATGGGTGTGTTCAGCCTGTTGACAGGCAATTGCTTTGGCAACTTGATTTCCATCATCTGTGAAGGAACAGAAATAATTATTTTACATTTCACGCTTGTTAGAGGGATTTTACAAATTTTTGACATGATAATGATTTTAGCGCATGATAGCTTGTCTTGTAGCCTGAAGAGACATGCCAAGCTAGAAAACTTTTGGAGCTACATTTATTTATTTTTTATTTTTTTGCCAAGGTTTCATTAGCCCCCACTGACAGACCAATTTAATTTTAAACAGGCTACAAATACAACCAACAAGAGCCCTTACCTGGACACAGCTGCTGCAGAAAGGTATACACTGCCACTTCAAGTGAAGCCGAACTGGAGAGCCCACCCCCTAGTGGCACACTACTGGCTATTACAGCTCTAAAGCCAGGGATGGGACGTGCTGTGTAAAGCCCACACAACAATTTTTAAAAGCAATACGAGTAGATCTAGGAAATGCATGGGATTAATGTATACTTTATTCTGTGCATTAAATCATTCAGAAACGCATAGTGAACCCATTTGCCTCTACATAAAGAGAATAACGTGCTCAGCAACTTTACTGCAAGTTTTAAAAGTTAGTCCAAGACAAGTTCACATAGGCCCCTAGGGTCACATTTCGTTCTAGAGAAAAACAAAATCTACAGCTTCTCATTAGTTCCTTTCTGTGCCAGATAGACAATAACGATCGCAATAGATTACCTCTGTAGTGCTGTACAACTCCCTTTACATAATTGGCCCAGTTTGGCTGCCCTCTTGAAAGAGGGGTCGCTTCAGTTGGGAGATGAAAGTCCACAACCCTTGGCTCATCAGCAGCTTCAGTCAGAGTAACAACACAGCAGTTTTGGCCAGATATTTTGCTGCCCACCATAATGGTCACCATTGGCAAAGCCTGAGATCATTCAAACAAATATCATGAAGATTGTTGCTTTGTTGTGATCGGCCATTTTTAGTATCAGGACAATTTTTGACTAGGAACATGAAAGTGTGAACATTGGTTTTTGTACTTGATAATCTCCCTGCTAAATAAAACAAAAGTAAACATCACGTATCAGGGCAATGGATTATAGAAAATCTATAATGATTATAATAGGCTTTGTATTGGTTGTAATGGAAACTATGGGACTCTACTACTAATGTGTTGATTTATGTTGGTGGGATAAGAACCAGCTGAACACCTTTAAATCCTACTGGAATAAAACATCACCTATAGGAATTTTTTAATAGTTTTAATGGTAAGCAAATGATGGCCATAAAGTATTTTGTATTGTTTTAGCAGGGTTTATGACGTAAAACAAATCTCAAATCAACAAGGACATAAAAGCACTGATAACCTATCCATATGCTTATTGTACAGGACGTCAGTTCTGCATGATAAGTTCTTGCATAGCGGACAAAAAACATGACGTCATAACACACCTCTTACGCAAAAATGCAGCAGGGCGTCATGCTATTTAACTTTGCGTCCAAACAACGGAATATTTTACATTATACACTGCTTATTTTAGACCAAACTATGCTCTGAACTCTGTCATAAAAATGTATTTACCATCGGGAGGACAAATCCTTCATTATAATCTGTGTGCTCTCCGATTAAATTCACGCGTCCTGGTGCGCACACAGCAACATCCGGATCATCGTCAAATCGTTCTCTGTACACACGACGCGCCTCTGAAACTAAATCAGCAACATTTTGAATTGAATAACTTTTGGCCATTATACTGTATTTTATAAAACGTTATGCTAATTTACGCGTGGCACAAAATTGTGCAATTTAAATCACGGGGTAATAATTGATTTACAAGTCAATGAGCGATTCAACGCGTATGAATCATTAAGCTCGTGACTTTTAAAGAAAAACACGACCAAAGGTTTGTATACTTCCGACATTTACACGCAGGGTTCTGATTTGGTGCAAAAAGTCATGTGGTAAATCAACAGCAGTCGTCTGCGCACTGGATTGTGCAGTCCTTGTGACTTTGAAGTATCGCGAGAGTGGTTTCAAAGCTGGGCACTTGAATCGCTCTCGCGGTATTTAATGTCATAGACCGATCCGTCTGCGCAGCACTGGTTAAACTCCGAACACAAATATTTTCGAGCACAAAATAAAGCCAGCTGTTAGATATAAAAAAAACAGCAGAAGCGACAGATTTTATAAAACACTTTTATTAACAGTTTTCACAGTTTCTATCAAATAGCTTATTTGTGCTTGACACTTTTATCCTAAGGTAAACGTATAAAACATTGATGAAATGTATGACAGGATTATACTGTATTCCTTTACTTTAATCAGATACTGCTGAGTCCTGTATTAAAAGTGAAATGTTTCAAACCATCAAATGTATCTGATCAGGAAGATACTTTGTTTTTTTTCTTTTTTTTAAATTTTAAAATGAGCATTTTAGTGCATAGAAAAACTGAATTATGGGGTATTAAACATTACATATTACAACCTGTTTGTCCTTGTTTCAGGGGTATTCCCCAAAGTAACGCATTTGCACAATTTTGGCATTTATGCCAATCTATCCAGAACCACTATGAACAGACTTTGATGTTGCCCAACTAAGCAGAAAAATGCAGCAATAACATCATAACATCAATTTTCATACTGAAATGTTTCAGGTTTGACCACTGATACAACAATTAAACTTCATTCAGTGAATTCATCTTCATGAATACAAAATCAGTCTTGATAAGGCAAGTGATTATTTTATTTCTCAGGTGGCACCCTTTCCTGGTGCTGACCCCTTTTCCGTCCTTGCAGTCTTAGTTTTGGCAGTCTTAAGCGCTTTCTCATTGCTTTCTTTGGGTTCAATCGCCTCGGTTTCCTCTGTGTTGTTATTCTTGTCCGCTTTGACCTTCCGAAGCTTCTGTTTACTTTTTAGAGGAGCGGAGAAGGTGAGCGAGGCTTTGTTAAATTCTAAGGCAAAGATCCCCACATCCCCATCAAAGCGGTTCTTGGCCACCTGAAGGGACCTACGACCTGGACACGTCACCAACTTTTTCTCCTGTAGGATGAGCACATTATCTGCCTCCTGACTGGCCTGATTTGAAGAAAAAAAATTAGATGTTACACCCCTCTCATATTCATAGAGATGCATTACATAGACAAATGAAAACCATATACACAACACAAGTTGCAGAAGAATAAAAATATGATCTTTATCTAACAACCTTGGCTGTGCCAAAGATGGACGCTGTCTGTAGGTCTTTATCATCTTCCTCTTTCCGAGGATGGATAATTAAGGTCACGTGACAGCTGTTATTTGTGGCAAACTTCCTGAAGGCTCCAATAATGTGGTCTTGTACAGCAAACCTGTGAAAGACATAAAAAGACATTTTAATAATCATTGACCCTACAAATAATAACCCTACTTTTACCAGCATGATACATTTAGGCATCTTTATTAAAGCTGAATAGTCTGATAGTCTAGTTCTATCAGATTTATAAAAGACAGTGGTTTCAGGGGGAAATGCCCATAAAAGGAATATGGGGGTCACTGACGTGTAACGGGTACCCGTGTTGTAATTTTTTTTCAAAACTTGTAGGAAAGAGGAGGCGTGACACTTTGCATTTGTTTAGCATGAGGATTACAACTCTTTAACTGTGTTAATACATCATAATGCATGAAATAGCATTAAACCCCTCCTTAAAGTGCTTACTTGTCAAAAGACAGACTCTCCTGGCCCATCATAAACTGCAGGTTGTCAATGATCACATGACTAATGTCATACAGATAAACAGCATGCTGCATCGTATCCAAAACAGTCCTGTGCAGGGAAAATGATATCGTATTACCCATACAGCTCAGGCAACCACAAATACAGCCAGCTGCATTTGGAAAATACGGTATAAAAGGCTAAAAAAAAAGAGTCCTTGCAACACAATATAGTCAATAATGCATACATGTCACTGGCAGTATTATAACCTAGTAATGTAAACTAGATTTTAGTATGCATTACTGAACAAGTAATACATTTTACATTCACTTCAAATTACTATTGTTTAAAATGCAGACACTAATATCCATCACAACCAACAAATATTATTTTATTTAATTTAAGAATTGCAGAAAAGGCTTACTTGATGTTCTGCTGTCCATGAAAGGTCATGAAATAGAGAGGCAGGTCCTCAAACTTGTCAGCCCACATGTCATATTGGTCCAAGTTCTCTTCTAGCCTTTGCTTTGCAAACTGAGTCAGCATAATTTTGGCCAAGCGCACATTGTTGATTTCAAAGCTGCCCCATAGTGTGTTGACACCTTGCATGCAAAGATCTAGGGCAAACTCGCTGATGAAGGTGGTCTTTCCACTGCCAGTGGGACCTAGAAAATAAAAAAATATATCAGCATTTATATGGAAAAAATGTACATTTATTTAGAGTTTATATACTATGGCGACCCTAAGATTTGTTGTTTTACCTCCAGAAACAAAGCTGAAAAATGTTAGATAAGTAGTAAATAAGAAGAATTTTAAGTTCAGGTAGTACCTGTAAAAACTGTAAGCTCTCCTTTGCGATGACCTTTTAAAATTCGAGTAAGCTCAGGGAATCTAAACCACGGTATTCCTGCCACCTGCTCCACGTTAGCCAGTTCCCCGTACACATCCTCCCTTAGCTGTTTGAAGGACACAATGGACTTGTGAGCAGCCGGGATGGATGCCTTGACTATTCGTGCCAGGTTCTTACCCTGGCCCAACGCTTTACTGGGGCACGGCTGAAACTCCCCCGGCCTGACCAGAGAGCAGCGTTTAAGTCCAAGTTTCCTGGAGAAGATTTTTGACGCTTCCCATGAGCGCATATCTCCTCCCAGCCATAATGTAACTTTTTTGAACTGTTCCAAATAAGGCAAAAGAATTGGGGGCAGACAGCTGACGCCCCGTGGCAAGGCCAAAGATGGCAGACCGGTGGCCTGACTCACTGCCATGCTGTCCAGCTCATGCCCTGTAAGCACAACCTCAACATCCTTCCAAGCTATTAAAGGCAAGCCGAAGAGATTGTGGTAGTTAGAGATTTTAGGTACTGTAGCTTCAGTGTACGTCACCTGTCCGTCACCTGTCATGGCAGCAGAAAGCAGTTTAACACCCCGTAGACCCGAATCACGCCCGCTAAACCATGGAAAGACCAAACTCTTGGTGGGTTTGAAGAACCGGACCCCGAATTTTTTCAATGTGCCGTTGGTGAGTTTACCAATTTCAAACATGGTTTTGACGAGCTGCGCCTCCTCCTCCATGAGTTCGGAAAATGGGACAGAGCTGCTCCAGATTCTCTGGACTTCCTTCAGCTCCATCTCTCTCTCCTCTTGCTCCTCCACACTCTCAGGAAAACCCAACAGTACATTAGGGCTGATAAAGGTCTGGCCTTCATTTAACATCACCTCTATACAATCCTGAAGGTCCTCCCAGGTCCCCTCCACCAACGTCTCCTTGCACAAAAATTGTCCGGTGGTTTTATCGATGAACAGCGAGTGGTTCTCTCTTCCAGAACCTGGTTCCAAAAAAATGCTAGGAGCATGCAAACAGCTGTACCCATCGTGAAAGGGAATATCTTTGGAACGAAGATATTGTTTGATGTCAGTCACCGCGAGGGAATGGAGAGGAAAATCGATCGTAGATGCTGCATCTTTTCTTAAAGTTCTATAAAAGTATAAGGAAACAGAAGGTCTTGATTTGATTTCGGAGTGATACCACATCGGTGTCTTTAAGGAGCAGGGAAGCAATGGATTGAGACATGGCTGGGATAAAGACAGATATCTCCAGGAAGGAAGCTGAAAACGTTTACAGGGACTACAGTAGCCTCCCCCCTGCAAGAGACAGACTGCACCCCTGAGAAACCTGCTCCTCCACATCTGCTGTTATTCAGGACATCAGACCTGTAATGTGAAAATTACAAAACCACATTTATCACACGCAGTAGAATCACAAACTAAGCGGATGACATCGCGCATGCGCGCGGACACAAACGTGTTTACTTGCACTGTATATACAGTTATGCTCGTGTATAGGCATAATATACTTACAAATGAACGTTATTGCAAAAAGTCTCCAAATAAAGGTATAATGTACATATAATCCGCGCATGACCCTTAACGGTACTGCTTATATTAAGATATCTACAAAATAAACGACTTAATCGAGGAAACCCGTTATCAAAAAAATACACCAACAAAGCCCATTCGGTTTACATACTGTAAACATCAGATCTTGTTTATCGAAACCATAAATAAACGTACTAAAGTGTAAGAAGCGCGACAAACTGTTACCATGCGCATGCCCTCGTTGACAGCAGGTCCGACTCCAAAATAGATCCGCGCGAAACACCAACTCCTGTCCTGCATCGACCCTGCCGACAAAACCCCATCACAGACTTTTGTCATGGATTTTATGGTTATAATGTGAATTGTATAGGTTTTAATAGAAACTTTTGTGATCCCTGTAATGATCTTTGCTGGTACAAGACCCAAAGAAAGACATTTTGTAATCTATTCCGTGGTACACAGTAACATTAGACGGTTCATAGAGGTAACTGTTGTCTTGTTTTTAATATTTAAACCTATTTCAAAGTATTAATAATTTCAATCATCATTGAAGTGTTGTTTTTTCACAGAACACTTGTCTGTATGGCTTTAAATATAATTAATCTGTATTTATAAACAAATATAAACAAATTCGCAGTCTTGCAAATGTTCTGCATATGGTATTAACGTTATACGGAACTACTTATGCTCAGCCTTAGTTTCCACCCGGTCGACCATTTTTAACGCAACTGGCATTGCGCATGTTTTCTGACGGCTGTCCTCTAAATCTAAACATTTAAAGTACACGCTACTGTTACCAGAACTAACTGCAAACAGAGTAGAAGTAAATGAAGGATTTTTTAGGGAGTTGACATGACTGCTCGCGGGACACCGAGTCGTTTTTTACAGAGCGTTCTCCATAACGGAGTGGGTCGCTATGTGTGTCAGTTAAAGCGAATATCTCTCGTCTTCTCAAAGAAAGGACAAGGCTCTGTAGGAGTCAGGTAGGTGATCCCTGCTATTTATAGCATGTATAGTAATATGATACATAAATGACCCTGAAGTAGTTTGGGGCAATTTGTTATTTCTATGTCACTTAATTTATGTCTTGGTTGACCTGTGATTTTGTTGGTTTTTTGTGAAACACTTAAATCTAATGACATGCATATTTTAGGGACTTCATTGAGGAAGGTGTGGTGGACTTTGCCAAGAATAACCCAGGAATTGTGGTTTACATCTCTCCTCAGTCCTGCGGGATTCCCAAAATAGTTGCAGAATATTGTATGTAACCTTTTCTGATATTTCATAAAATATCTGCAGACATACACGTACACCGATTATAATTTCTGAAAATGTTTACTTGTCAAATTGTTTATCAATGTATTTTAAAAATTCAAATGATCATATACATAATAATAAAATTCAAATAACTGCAGTGTGTCACATTAAAATAACTTAATGCACTTACTGTTTCTGTTTGGCTTGTGCAGTGAATGGCAAAGTCCAAGAGGAGACGCTCACCAACAAAACATCTCAGCAAATTACTGAACTCATAACCAAGTTATCCAACCAGTCAGGACTAGACATCATCCGCATTCGTAAACCCTTCCACACAGACAGTCCGAGTATCCAGGGCCAATGGCACCCCTTCACCAATCGAACTCCCAGCATTGATCCAGTTGGCCCACAAACAAAATAAGGACTTTGCTGTTAAGTCAGTGGTTTTGTATTTATTTTCAGACTGATGTTCAGATTTGCTGGTAAACCTCTGCCACAGCTCCAACACTGGCCCACATTTAACAGTACTAAGATGAGTTGCATGTCTTCAAATAGGACTCATTACTGGACTGATAAGATGTTTTTTATGGTTTAAGAGGTTTGTGTAAGATAAAATTGTACCAGGCCGTAAGACATTCATGCGCTAAAAAATGCACCTGTTTGCCTTTGGGAAATAAAGTTCTGAATTGATGATGTGATAACAGATTTGTCCTTTTTTTTATTATTAGCCAAAATCTCCTTCACTTTCTCGCAGACACATCTGTACTTGGACACTAAAAAAGAGAGAAATGCTGCATTGTAAAAAATATGCAGCATTTTTCTCAAATCAACACATATTTTTTATGTTACTTTAACTTATGTCCTCGTAATTGCAGTTTATAGACTGGGGGTTTATTGCAACCCCACATAGAACCATTTCCAGAATGGATTACATGACTTTCTGTGCTATGAGATATTTAGCAGATGCATTAAATGTAATTTAGTGTTTAACAGCCGCCAACAATATTATTTAATGCAAATTAATTTTGCCGTTGTTACTGTTGCTATAGAAATGCGTAATTTTTTCATGTCTGAGGGAATACATTTTGAGTTAAAGGAACAGTATGTAAGAAATTTATATCAATTAATTACAAAATGGCCCTGATATGTTACTAGACATTAAGAAATCATTGTCATTTTAAATACTAATATCACTGACAAAAGTGGTCTGGCCAGGATATTGTCATTTAAAAAGTGGAGTTGCAGCCTTCAACTGATGTTTATGTTGTCATGTTGTGTATTGGCCACCAGTTGTGTGAGTGCAGTACCAGTTTTAGCCACAAGTTTTGTGATTGCAGTACCAGTTTTGGCCACAATCCTACATACTGTTCCTTTAAGTGTTGTCATCTCGGTGATACAGGAACTTTTTCATAGTGCCCGAACTATTTGTGGATGCATCCGCTTTTAAGCTTGTTTGAGCTGGGAATGATTTTAGTACCGGAACTGCCTTTCTTGGGAACTAAATTAGCTCATACTCCTGAGTAGGGTCATAAACCTGCCCAACACGACATGAACTATCCGTGACGTACGTGTTCGAGTCTATGGTTCGACTTCATGCGGCGCCGTATTTACCGGGAGAGTGATTTGAATCCAGACTTCTCCGCATGATTTCTCGAATCACTCTCGCGGTACTTTGATGTCATCCGCCTGTCGGTTCTTATGGCGTTGAATGAAGTCAAACATACCTTATGTTTATTGGGCAAAAGCATGCCATAAAACAGTAGCAGCAACATTGTTTAAAAGCCTTTTAAATATACATAATATACTTCTACGAACATGTTACAAGACATAAATGTTGAGGTATTATTTTTGCAGAAAAGCAATTTATTTGACAATTCTGCAGTTCCACTACAATGCTGTTAACTGTCAGTTGTTACAAAGAACAGAAATCCTAAGTCAGGAAACACAAGTAAGCAAACACTGTTGCAAACCTGTAACCACATATTTATATTCACAATCGCTATATATATATATATATATATATATATATATAAGACAAATATGAATATTTATATTGACATATTTGTTTCTCTCAATCTCTATGTTGATTACAGCAGCTTAAAACCGAATGTAAACGAACATGCAATGTGTGCATTTCATCTACAGTAATAGCGACACAAAGCTTACTGGGCACAGTAGGAAAGCTTTTCTCACTCCCACACGTTTCTGGAAAGTAAGCCGTATGCCACAGACTTTAATCAGGCCGGGGGCGAGGACGTTAGAATATGTTAGAGGGAATCAGCATTAACAATTTTGGCACTTCGTTTTAAAAACACTTACCCTTAACCCTGTTAACTTGTGATTAATTTGATCCCACAATGGGAGACATTCAGCACTTACTTGCTTATCCGTGTCATCACAACTACAATGACAGCAGTGTGGTAGAAGATAACCAGGTTTCCAGGGAGATGAATGAATGGTTACTAAGTATAGTAACCAGGCCGGATAACTCAAGGCTAAGCATTTAATCAATGTAAGGCATGTTTTGATGAATTTGTTCGCAAGAGAGAAGTATATTTATTAATATGTCCCATTTATTACAACCAGATGAGACCAGGCCTCCGATCACATCTTCCGTCCCCAGTGAAAACTAGCTTGACCTATTATGGGGATTAAAGTAAGTTCTAAATTAAGACCTGTGTTGCTAAGTAACAGTGCAGTGGGGACATGAAAAGGCCTGATTTAGATAGGGATCTGGTTTAAATCTACTACTATGACAGAAAACGAGGTTTAGGTCAGTATTATTTGCACATTGATAACTTTAGGGTTCACATCACATGATAAGAAACAGTAGCAACAATAATAAATACTTTAATAGGATGTAAACATCAGATATTGTAAGTATAAGCTCTATGTACCTAATATACTCTGACCACCCAGGTAAAAAAGTAGTATACTTTAGTGTATTAGAAATATGATTGAAGTACATGAAGTATAAAACAAGTATGCTTCTACTTGTTGTACTTAATTTAAAGAGTATTTAATATGTACTTTTTAAAAGTATACTTCCAAAAAGATATAATTAAGTTCAACTTAACAGTCCAAAAAATAAGTATACTAATTTACCAGTAATTCAATTATCTTTTAAATGTACTTTTTGAAAGTATACTTCAAAAAATATGTAATTAAGTTCAACTTAAGAGTCCAAAAAATAAGTATACTAATTTACCAGTAATTCAATTATCTTTTAAATGTACTTTTTGAAAGTATACTTAAAAAAAGATGTAATTAAGTTCAACTTAAGAGTCCAAAAAATAAGTATACTAATTTACCAGTAATTAAAATATTTTTTAAATGTACTTTTTGAAAGTGTACTTTGTTGTCAATGTATTTTAAATTGTATAGAAGTTTATTTTTTTTAAGTATATTAAATTTGACATACTTAGAGTGACAATTCAATATACTTATGGGAAGTATATTTTTTGGAAATTAATTGTTAATTTACTTTTTTAGCATACTAGGATCTCACTTCATTAGAAGTGTGACTTCTGTACACTTTATACAGTACACTATAAAATAAGTGTATTTTTAGTTGCATATCAGAGTACTTTCATAAAATACGTTAGAATAATAAAATGTAGGCTATACACTGCATGAAAAGAGCTGTATCCAGACAAATACGGATGGGAAATCCCTGCTAAACTTTCGGTTTGCCAGATAAATGAGGCAGAGTGCTTGGAAACGTAATACTCAGAAGTAAACTCGTGAAACATCCAGAAACCTTGTGTATATGGATGTATACTGGTGGAAGTTTCTAGGAATCCTCACAGCTGGTTGTAAGGAGTGCTGGTTGTGAGGTGTGAAGGGTTAATGACAGAGTTGGTGTCTCTATTTTCAAAGCTGGGTGGGGGGTTCAAGGCAAGACATAACATAAAAACATTATATATCTACAAGTGTGTTTACTAAATACATGTATTATTATGCTAATGTAATTTAATTGATAAAGGTTTTTTTATTTAAGAAAATCTGAGCATCACTCAAAATAACTGTCAACATGTTTGTCAACTAAACATGTTTTGTAAACGTTATACATTTTATAAAAATATTTAATATTTTTATTATTGATAAAGTATAAAGAACAAATCAGTGTGAAAACGCAGATTATAAAAAGTACATAAAGTGCCAGCAGAGGATCCAAAATAATGAAAAAAAAAAAAAACATCCAATGCAACTTGGAAATTGTAGTCAAAATACATCTACAGCAGCATGCTAAAGCAGTACCAACGCCAGGGCAAAAGACTCAAATTCCCAGAATGCACCTGCACCCACCCATTCATTCCCACCAATCAGGATCAACGGCATTTTTCAAACCGCTACTGACTCGTTTTCATGCTAAACAGTACGGCTGAGGTAAGTTTGACTTTCATTTACATCGCGCAGATCTGTTCCATATTTGTTCCTATTTTGTTCTTCACTGTGATTATTTTTGTCTTTATGCGAGAAGTGTTTTAATTTAAAGCACACACAGGAAACATTAAGAGTAAGTTATACACTGTAAGTTACACAGTAACGTTAGGAACTTGAACATGCGGTTTTTCAGTGAGCAAAGTAACATGCAAAATGCCTGATAAACGAATCAATTCGATGTTTAAAACTTTAAAAATAAAACGGCAAGATTACTTGTGTTGGAGATGTTCAGCTAACTGTAGCAAATGGCTCTTTCTGCTATTTTAAACGATAACCTTAGACGATTTCTGTTGTTTAAAAGCTCATTGCTGTAGGTAAGTTCTGATAGATGCTGCTTATTTTGCAAGCCTGTTTTAATAGCTTTATTCTGTTTAGTAACCAAGCCAGCTTCACTTTAAGTTTAAGATAAACTAACGTTAGATGTTGTTGTAAAGAAGCTTGGAGTCAAAATATATTTTAAAGTTGTATGATTGTCTTCTTTTTTAATATGATGTCTATCCATGTTTGTGTTTACAGAGGTCATGTACCATGTGGTCGACCTTGCTGACGCTGAAGAGGTTTCTGTGTAAAAATGATGTAAGTTAAGTTTAATCTTTTAATTTAATATTGTTTTAATTCATGCCCATGTCATGCTGGCTACCAGTCAAATATCGCATACAATTAAAAATACTATTAATCACCAATAAAACCTTAAAAGGCCCAGCACCTTCGTATCTTAGAGAATTAATATCAGAATACAATCCAACACGTACACTGCGGTCGCAAAATTCTGGTCTCTTAATTTTCCCTAGAATATCAAAAGTGTCTAAGCTCTGAAATTATTTGCCAACTGGTATCTGTGAATCAGACACAGTCAATCACTTTAAATCTAAAGGGACACTTCACCCATTTGTATTAAGCTTTGTATCTTTAGAACCCCAGTCATGTTTTTGAATGGTCATGCATCATTTCCTGAGACAGGAGAAATACAGATTTCAGTGTTGCACTTCCTTCTTTCAATGATGTAAAAAATTATAATTTTGCATCATTGAAAGAAGGAAGTCCAATATCTTTGTTGAGGTGGTGAGACTACAAACACCCCTTTTTTAGTCAAATAGGCACCAAATTCGAAATGTATGTTACATTTCCACTACAAATATGAGACACTTTCAATAAAGATTAATGTTTCTACAGGTGAAATGCTCCATTAAAGGATAATTCTGGTATTTAACACTTTGAGTCTTATTTCTGGTTTGTTTTGGATGAATTACAGTGATGGACACTGTAATTTTGACAATGGGTCGTGTCTTTTTTTGACTCGTTTAGAAGCGTCTCTTCACTGCTTCAGAGTGGAAGTCAAGGGTCATGCACAAACATGTCATTAAAACAACACTTAACCTTCATTTTCAAAACTGTCCCTTACGAATATTAACCATGGTTTTATTGTGGTAAAAGTGTAGTAACCATGTTTTTTTTGGTCAATTGATTACTATGAGCAAAACCATGGTTTTACTACACTAACCATGGTTTAACTATGGTTTTTGAAAACCATGGTTGTCAAAACCATTGTTATTTTGTGGTAGCTATGGTTTTACTACAGTAACCATGGTTTTTTTGGTCTTAACTGTAGTAAAACCATGGTTAATTTTCGTAAGGTTTCTGTGGTGTTTTATTTGGCATTTTGTAAAATTCCATTGACTTCTCTTGGAAGACTCATTGCTCGCTGATATATCACTCTGCCGCCGGAAATGGAAAAGGGTCTGTTTACATCTGGTTGTAGTTTTTTCGCTCGGTTTCTCTCAAAAGGCTAGCATGAGCAGAGCAACTGTGCCCTCGGAGTAGGGCACAAATTTTTCCCATATTTGATGGCTCAGTGACCAGCCTTAGGTTTGAATTTGAGCTCGATTGTGACTGTCTATACGCTAGACACCAAGTTCCGTTCAGCATCCTTGTTAGGCAAAGTGGTTGTCGCCATCAAGTGGTCAAGAGTGTGCTAACGCTTCAGACTCAAATATAGAGCGGAAGTATATACGTGGTTGTGAGGTGTCTGAAAAAATAGATCCACTATAGCAAATAACACGGATTGAAATCATACATTGCTCTGATATATTTGTTTTTAATCATCAACGAACACCACAAACCACTCTGTGAGTAGCACAGTTTTGAAAATGAACGTTAAGTGTTGTTTTAATGACATGTTTGTGCATGGCCCTTGACTTCCATTCTGAAGCAGTCAAGAGACGCTTCTAAACAAGTTAAAAAGTCAAGACACGACCCATTGTCAAAATTTCAGTGACCATCACTGTAGTTCATCCAAAACAAACCAGAAATGAGACTCAAAGTGTTTAATACCGGAATTATTCTTTAAGACTTTTTTTCTTTAACAAAGCATTCACATAATTTGTCTAGTAAATTATACTTATCTCGCAAAAGTTAGCTTGTACGGAACAAAGCATTCACATAACTCGTCTGGGTAATTTACTAATGCCGCAATAGCTAGCCTGTCTGGAACCGAGCAGATATTAAAACACAACACTGTGTGACACTGCATTACATGTGAATGGCCCCTACGCTAATAGGATTTTGTTTCTCTCTCCCTGTCTCGTCCTCAAACCCGAGGACATTGAGACAAACAGACCAGTTCTGGCTGCCGTGGAGGTCAACACACCACTGATCTACTGGCTGCCCTTCAACGTGATGCCCAGCCGATGCCTGACCACCGACGGAACTAGGGCTGCACGATAAGTCGCATGTGTTTGTCAGGCGCATCTCCTCAGTAATGCCGGTTCCTTGATTAGTATTAAATCGCCATCAGCTGTTTTCAGATGTAGCAGCTTTAACTACACAGAGCCGTAGTTCACTGACAATCGGGGCAATTTCGCATTAATTATCGCGGACGTATCGGCTGCGATATGTATGCGATATGGCCCAGCTTGTCAGGGAACTACGGCTCTGTAGTTAAAGCTGCTCCATCTGAAAACAGCTGATGGCGATTTAATACTAATCAAGGAACCGGCATTACTGAGGAGATGCGCCTGACAAACACATGCGATTTATCGTGCAGCCCTAGACGGAACCCGTTAAATCTCCTTATCCGTTTACATCCCATATATATATATGTGTATATCTTTTCCTCCTAGGACTTTTTGTTCCTCCCTGAGGTTTTTCTCCTAGGGTTTTTTTAACCCCGGGGAGTCAAGCAACATTGGCTTAACTTAGCACCCTCTTGTATACGAGACATTATTAATTTGCTCACTTGTAAAGTTTATTCATAGCCGCTGTATTTTGCTACTTATATTGTCTGTCGATTTTTCTGTTTCCCCTGCTTCTTTTAATGTAAAGCTGCTTTGAAACAACTACAAATTGTGAAAAGCGCTATATAAATAAAATTGAAATTGAAATGTCTCTTTCCTGTTTTACAGATGCAGTGAGGGAGTGATTCCCCAACATCGAGGTGGCAGAGATCCGGGACCTTCTACGGAGGAAGTGCAACAATGCCAGTTACAAGGCCTCCAGTAGTTCAAATCAGAGCTAGATGTCCATATAGTACAAGTTGTTCGCAATTGTTCTCTTCCCGGCATTTCAAAGAAAGTCGACTGTTTAAGGTTCCCCATTTTGCCAATATCTGTTTTGTGTGTTACTTTTGTGTCATTAATAAAGATCCTTTTTTGAAATGCAGTTTGTAATCTGTTTGTGTGCATTTGAACTGAATTGTTATATTATACACTTGTAGTGTAACAGCAATATTCATGCTTAAGTATAACAAAATGGGGATAAAAGTACAAATTAAATATACTTAAAATATAAAAAATACACTATAATAATATTGCACTGAAAGTACGTGTCTATGATGTTTAGGTTATAATTGAAATTCACTTTAAAAACATTATTATTGTCATAGTGGGACACTTTAAAAGCACTAAAAATAGTTAGGAAGTGCATTTGTAGAGCACTTGAAATATTACAGAGGCATACTAAATTAACATAGTTTATACTAATTATAAGTATGATAGCAGTATGCACAAAATGTACTTAAACACAACTATAATTTGTGCTGCAATGGCTTTTTAAGTGTATTTCCATTAAAATTGCAATACAATGCAATTGTACTGTAAGTGTGCTTAATTACTCATAAATCTTGATTTTCAGGAGTGTATTTTAGTGCACTTGAAGTTTAAAAAAAGTTGTTCCATTTTAGCATACTATTTACACTTGAAGTGTAATCAAATAGGTGTTAAGTTGAAGTTAATACATAATTGAGTACACTTAACTATACTTGGATTTGACGAAAATAGTACAAAATCTAGAAAATATACTTAGTACACTTTTTTAAAGTATATTTTTAATAGAATTTTTTTTCACCTGGGCAACATAGCAAAAACTTTGGAAAAGATGTAAGTGCAAAACGTTCAGGAAAGGCAGTGGATATTTACAAACACAATATGAGCAATACTACTAACATCGAAACATTTATGAATCACAGTTTATGAACGGAAGTACACCTTAGGTACCCCAACACTTGAAGGGATAGTTCAACAAAAATAAAAACTTTGTCATTATTTACTAACCCTCGTGTTGTTTGATCCCCCAATGTCTTTCTTTTGCCCAGACCCCAAATGATGATTTTTTTAATCCATTATTAATTAAAGTATTTATTTCAGTGCACAAAATTTTTTAAATGTTTGGGCAGTTTTAGGGTGTTTACTTTTAAATAATGTGTAAATAACAGCAATATCCACAAATAGAAGAGCAAATTTTCTTCAGGACATTAAGGGCCACTTTACAAGAGAACACTCGAGGGTGAAAACGTAAAAATATTTTATTGGATGTGCCTTTCGTTTACACGGCGACTGCGTGTTTGGGGCTTATAAACGCAAAAAAGTAAAACCACCCTCCAGAGTGGAAATCTTAAAAATCAATCTACCGTCGCGTTCCCGTCTAAAGGGTAAAAACGTAATAGCCTGCTCAAGGTGGCTCTCATCGCGTACCCGTTTACGTCACAGGCATACGCCAGCTCAGGAAAAAAACAACAAACATGTTGGATTATTTCCATACGTTGGACCTTCAAGTTGCCATAGTAGCTCTGATAAATATACACAAGTCTTTCCCGCAGTTGTACGAAATATTCACAGCTAGTATTTCTGATCAGAGAAGGCGCATTAATGACCTCCATCAAATTGTTGATGCGCCAATTCGTCGGAGGCAAACCAGATGGCTTTGGACGAGACCTGGGAGAATAAGGAAAAAGGTTGTAGTGTGTCAGTGCTTCACATTGCCACCTAGCCGCCTGGAGTGCATGCTACATCGAATATCACACACTTTTGCGTCACCATATACACGCAGATTCCCCCCTCAAAACGCTAACGCAACACCACTTTTGCGTTTTCTTTTCAGATTGTTTCTGTGTAAATGTAGCCTAACACAGAGTCGAGTTATTTAATTAAAACTTAGGTTCCCTTAAAGGAATAGTCTACCCTTTTGCCATATTAAACTATGTTATTACCTCAACCTAGACGAATTAATACATACCTATCTTTTTTCAATGCGTGCACTGTACAGCGTGTTGTGATTGTGTTAGCATTTAGCCTAGCCCCATTCATTCCTATTGTACCAAAAAAAAGTTTTATTTACTTACTGGTATAACTCCTCATGTAACAGTCTTTAAATAGGGAAAACACGGAAGTGTTTGGTGGGTTCCCTGTTTGGTACCATAGGAATGAATGGGGCTAGGCTAAATGCTAACACATTCACAACACGCTGTACAGTGCACACATTGAAAAAAGATAGGTATGTATTAATTTGTCTAGGTTGAGGTAATAACATAGTTTAATATGGCAAAAGGGAAGACTATTCCTTTAAAGGGACACTCCACTTTTTTTGAAAATAGGCTAATTTTCCAGCTCCCCTAGAGTTAAACATCTGAGTTTTAGCATAGCTTAGCATAATCCATTGAATCTGATTAGACCATTAGCATCGCGCTCAAAAATGACCAAAGAGTTTCAATATTTTTCCTATTTAAGACTTCTGTGGTTACATCGTGTACTAAGATCGACAGATAATTAAAAGTTGCAATTTTCTAGGCCGATAATGGCTAGGAACTATACTCTCATTCTGGCGTATTAATCAAGGAATTGGGTGTGCCATGGGTGCAGCAGGCCCAATGATATTACACAGCGCCTGAAAATAGTCCCCAGCTATTTTTGGGCACTGTGTGATTTTTTTTAATAATTTTATGGTAGTGGATGGTGACCACCTTGGTGAAAGAAATCTGCATTTGCACCATGAAAAAAACAAAGAAAGACATTGGGATCAAAGATAAAGTTTTTGGGTGAACTTTCCCTTTAAAACGAAGATAAAACAAAATGTCTCAAATATACATTGTCATGTTACTGATTGTACTGTAAATGATTAATCAGTGCATGTTGTTCCAAAGAACAAAACATTTATCTTCATAATCGTTCATCAAAATTATGCACCTCTGAAAACTCCTACTTTACAATCCTTATTTCCCTATAGATACAAAATATTTTTTTATTCTTGTTGAACATCCTGTTTAAATTACAGATTTGTCACATTATGAAGGTAGAATTGCTTGCAAACAGTGTTGACTTCATACAATTAAACCGATATGCATGTTAGACATTTAACTCAAAACTCATACGCAGATAAGTCATTGGACGAGTCAACCAATTGCCTATACAGCCCGTATTCATCATCTACAGGCACAATTACAATCACAAATATATGCAAATGTATGCAAAATGAACACTTAAATGCTACAGCAAAGGGTTACCCGGTACAAGAGCACAAAATAACAGATGAATGCGATGAAAAGACGAGCCGACGCTGTAATTATTCAGTCTGACAGCAGCTGTGTTGGCTTCACCACTCTCTGGCCAATACAAGCAGATCGTGTGTTTCTTTCTAATCTCTGCTGTTTTAAGAAAGGGCTCCACAGCTTTCTCTACATCTTGATGGAGTTCTTGCCAGGTGCCGCTTTTCCTGTCAGGGCTGATAAATAGACCAGCATGAGCTGGGAAGCCCACTGGGGAGAGACAAGGCGAGTGCTGACTCAAAACTTGAGCATCATCGCAGCCTAACACTGTTTAAGATGCAGTCACCACATACACTGCAGCAAACACATAACCGTATAGAAACGCATATATGTGACCCTCCCTGCATGTTAAATCCTAACTTTTACTGTTTTTTTATAAAATCGTGCAATATAATATAAAGAACATTCTGTGAAAATATAAACTTGATATCTTTAAAATTTATTAATTAGGGTCATTTCGGCAATTAAAGTAAAATGAAATCAAAGACTGAAATGTCCCAAATCTCAGGCAGGGTCACATATGTGTGACGTAATGGGTTAACCAGGCACATTGTCATGCATTTTAAATGCAGTAAATGAACAAAAATTAAATGTTGTAATTGCATCTTTCAGCTGAACTTCAATGCAATGCAATGATTCAAGCATTTTACAGGCATTTTTGTATGCTTTCAACATAAAGAAGTATGCTGTCAAACAACAGCACAAAAGAAAGCGGATGTGAATTAATAGTAAATCTTTCATTCTGAGTGAGATCCATTCGACTTCATTTGAATGTCGCTAGAAAAAAACATGACACGTTCTTACAAAGGGCACTGATATCTACAGCACAGTGGCTTTGAAAATGGCCATCAATCTGTTGATGTTAATGAAACGTGTGTTGAATCTCAATGCTCAGAAAAAATGGCCAAACGATGATCCCTAGCTGTCACTGGGGCGTACCCTTGCAAAAAGTACACATTTGCACCTAAAGATGTCATATTAGTACCTCAAAGGGACATATTGGTACCAAATGTATAAATATCTGTTAGGACCTTTGCTACAGGCCTAGGGACAATTTTATGACCAATTTTTCACCAAAGTGCAAAAATATATTTCTGCATCCCCATGGCATTTCAGTAGTTCTCAATTGGTTTTACTGGTTGATTTAATTTTAAAAATGAAATGCACTAATCGTATGTTTTGCATGAGCTTTGATAATAAAATGATTGTTATTTACATTGGGTGCAATTATGCAAAATTCTGTAAATGTCTTTGCATTTGAGCAATAATATCACCTTGGTTATATACAAATATGCTTTGCATTGTCTACACCGTCTTTGGAAAGTCATTTTGAATCATGAACCCTCTGTAAAATAACTTTAAAGAATTAGTCCATTTTCTTAAAAAAAATCCAGATAATTTATTCACCACGATGTCATCCAAAATGTTGATGTCTTTCTTTGTTCAGTCAAGAAGAAATTATGTTTTTTGAGGAAAACATTCCAGGATTTTTCTCATTTTAATGGACTTTAATGGACCCCAACACTTAACAGTTTAAATGCAGTTTCAAATTGCAGTTTCAAAGGACTCTAAACGATCCCAAATGAGGCATAAGGGTCTTATCTAGCGAGACGATTGTCATTTTTTGGCAACTTCTCGTCTTCATTCAGTCCTGTGACGCGCCAGCGCAACCTCATGTAATATGTCATCACGTCAAGAGGTCACGGATGACGTATCGAAACTGCGCCCCAGTGTTTACAAGTGTGGAGAAAGAGGACCGTTCCGCATTCTTGTATGTGGAATGATACTAATTAATGTTTGTGTGTCAGTTTATTGTTTAAAGTGGTCCGCAAATGTGCGTTTCATATATGTAACACGTGACCTTTCCACGTCATTACGCAATTACCTGAGGTTGCGCTGGCTCGTAACACAGCTGGAGGAAGAAGAGAAGTTGTGGTTTAAAGTGCATATTTTGTATTTTTATTTTATATCGTTTCGCTAGATAAGACATCGTTTGGGATCATTTAGAGTCCTTTGAAACTCTAATTTTAAACTGCATTAAAAAATTTAAGTGTTGGGGTCCATTAAAGTCCATTGAAATGAGAAAAATCCTGGAATGTTTTCCTCAAAAACATAATTTCTTCTCGACTGAACAAAGAAAAACATCAACATTTTGGATGACATGGTGGTGAGTAAATTATCTGGATTTTTTTTAAGAAAATGGACTAATCCTTTAAAACTATAAGATCCATCTTGTAGTGTTCTTCAAACTTCAGCTTGGTCCACAGTCTAGGAGTCATTAGCTACGACTGATATCTATTGGAGTCTATACTTCACAGTCAAAAATTTTTGTTTGATAAACCGAAGATCCCAAACCTGACGGTTCTCAAAAGTGCCAAGTCAAATAAGCTGTAGGTGTTTGTCGAAATACAATGAAGAACCTCACAATACACAAACCTCAGTGGTGGGATGGTGGCTCTTTATACAAAAAATCCCACCACAAGGGGGCGATATAGTAATGGCATGAGATGAGCCTACACCGAGCTCTCATCTGGCTGGATGTCATCCAGCTGCGTATGCTTCCTTTTTTCAAGGATCCTGTTGAGTTCCTCTGTAAACGAGTGGCACAGTGGCGACGTCATCCCCGAGTCAGTCTGATTCAGGAGCATGTAGCTGTTCCCATTCATTTTTCTCAGCATGCTGGGCAGGGTGGATGAAAGTCCGTTGGCATACTCTGAAGAGGGCAGGGGTGGGGGCATCGGGAGAGGCGGGGCAGCTGGAGGCTCCTTACTCGGCGAGGACTGAATGTCTACCGGCACGATCTGCAAAAACTCCCCGTCCCGTGACACGGCTCTGCTCCGTCCCTCCGGTCTGCCGTTGCAGTGGCTCGAAAGTGTTTCGAGCTCAAAGTGCGAGCTTCTCTTTCTTTCTAAAGAAAGCCCTTGCTGGGAATACTTTCTGGCATTTGAAATCCGTGCACTGAAGCTGACATACAGCAGGACCACCGTCAAAACCAGACAAAGCCCACCGAGAACAGCCACTAGAGAAATATACATAGCTTCCATGTGACTGTAAGTTTGAAATTCTGGCCCAGAAGGCAAAGGGGCAGGCGGGGGGGAAAGGAGCTTCTCGACGGGAGCGCCGGAATGGCTTGGAGTCGGTACGGTTGCAGTGGTAAAGAAACTTTCAGGAAGAGCTGTTGGGCTTTGTGACAGATGTGATGCGGGGGGCGACACGACGGGTTGCACTCTCACCACATAACTGCGAACGGGAACCCAGATGCCGTTTTCTACCGCGTAGCAGCGGTAGTGCCCGCTCTGCTGTCCTTGGGCCCCAATAATGAGGAGGCCGTCTGTGCCGGTGCGGTAGCCGAAATCCACGGCGTATCCCTGCAACTGCTGACCGTTCAGTGTCCATCGAGGAGAGGCCAGGTTTGAACGAATCTCACACTGCAAGAGCACATCATCTCCAGCCATCACCACACGTGTCCGGTGCGTGACAAAACCTGGTGATATATGAGACACATCAATACTCTAATAAAAAATAACCTAACTAGGTTGCTCAAAAACACTTTTCATGAATACACACCATCACTTGTAATATTTGTACAGCCTCTACTTCCCATTTGTACATCCTGGATTAGGCTGGACCTAAAAACAGACAAAAGCACAGTTAAACTTACTAAAGCCTTAAAGGTATAGTTCACCAAAAATAATGTCCAAACTCGTAAGACCTCCGTTCATCTTTGGAACACAGTTTAAGATGTTTTAGATTTAGTCCGAGAGCTTTTTGACCCTTCATTGAAAATCCAATGTCCAGAAAGGTAATGAAAACATCATCAATGTAGTCCATGTGACATCAGTGGGTCAGTTAGAATGTGTTGAAGCATCGGAAATACATTTTGGTCCAAAAATAACAAATATTGACTTTATTCAGCATTGTCTTCTCTTCCAAGTCTGATGTGAAGTGCATGCGCGAGACTAAAGTCACGTGACTGCAGTGACGCGGATTCTCAGACATGTTTGCAAAGGTTTTTTTTCGAACTTACAGCGTGCGTCTCCCTTAGACTGTAAACGAAGCTCGGGCACACAAAAAAAAAAAAACAGTTGGGGCGCACCAGATAACACGTTAGCCGCGTTGTACATCATCCGCGTCACTGCAGTCACGTGACTTTAGTCTCGCGTAAACACTTCACAACAAACGCGGAAGAGAAGACAATGCTGAATAAAGACGTAATCTTTTTAATTTTCGTACCAAAATGTATTTTCGATGCTTCAACACATTCTAACTGACCCACTGATGTCACATGGACTACTTTTTTCTGATGTTTTATTACCTTTCTAGACATGGACAGTATACCGTACATAGATTTTCAATGGAGGGTCAAAAAGCTTTCAGACTAAATATAAAACATCTTAAACTGTGTTCCCGAAGATGAACGGAGGTCTTTAGAGTTCGGAATGACATGAGGGTGAGTCATTAATGACATTATTTTCATTTTTGGGTGAACTATCCCTTTAAACTGAAATATGGAAGAGAAACTACATTAAATGAATAACACAAAGGATCCTAAATTACCTAATTAATTTATTAAAATATTTATTAAGAATATAATAACGTTTGCTTTTACCTGTTAGGATAGAATGATACCTCTGCACACACTCTTCCATCCCATCCACAGAGCGGGTCTCTCGCGAACACACAGTCAAAACAAGAAGTGTACCGTTCACAAGATGATAGCGGTACCTGCACCAGTCCAGAGGGGGCGCTCACGTAGATACTTTCCTAATAAACACAAGTGGACATCATTGTATCCATTTGCATTTCCATTTGCAGCTATTGTGCAAGGTGCATTGTGGGTCACCTGTCTTTGTGATATAACCAGGTTGTTGATTGGTTGTTTTTCCTCGAACAGCTGAAGCTCATCAATAATGTGCACATGGTCTCTTATCTTTACAGCCCTGTGTAACCAGCCCTCATCTGGAGACAAACACAAGCACTTATCCTTAGGACATCTACATACTTTTATAATGTATAAAAATAATATTTAAGCAAGGCTTTATAAAGAAAAGCACCTGTTCCAATGAAGAGCATGTCATAGATGCGTCCATCCAAACCCATAACCCGATGAACAGTAATTTTGGTATAATCTACACTTTTCTGGAACAGAAGAGGCCGTCCTCCCACCGGCTGGATTTGTCTGGACATTAAAGGGTGTTTTCGAGCAAAATTCAGCACGTTGTCTGGAAGATCCCGAGAGGAATTTATGAGAAGTCCTCGATGCTGGTCGGTGATACACTGAAGACAAAGAAAGGAACTGTTATGTAACTATATTTATAGCAGTGAAATATTATGCATGAATTATATGGCATCTATATGTCCCTAGGTTGACTAAATTATATACATACACAACACAACATCTACTAGAACCATGATTTTTAACAGTGGGTAGGAAAAGAGGTTCCTGGCGATACTTTGAAAATAGTAAAAGATTAAGATGACTAATGGTTTTACTAATATCTGTTGTATGAGGAAAAAATGTGTCATGTTTGATAAATGTGCCGGATTACAGTGTGATTTTGATTTGAAGCCGAGGATTCTCACCGAACCAGGTCTCGGATCTGGAACGTTTCCAGCGTACTCCTTCCATTTGGAGTCCTGCAGCTCCATGTAAGGTCCATCAAAAGCTGCCTGGACATCTCTGAGGGAATACTGACACACTGCGGACATTTTAACATTTCTCCTAACAGTGAGAATAAGAGGGAGATGTTTTAGCATTATCCCCAAAAAGCTTTACATTTTTTAAAGGAAAACCCTACTTTCATAATAAAATTTGTTAATGTCTTTCTTTGATTAGTCAAGGAGAAAGGAGGAAAATATTCCGTAGTGGACCTCAACAGTTCACTGCAGCTTCAAAGAGTTCTAAACGATCCCAACCAAGGCATAATGCTGCATTTACACCAACCGTGTTTCAGGCGTCAAAATAGCATCTACTGTGCCTAGTTTGCCGCTTGAACAGTCTGAATGCATTTGCGCATGTAGAGCGAAGTAGATGCGTGGAAAAAGCAAGATGCCTGATGTTGATTGTGCATTTATCGAGAGAGTTACCAGTTTGTATTTGGTAACCTTACTATAGGGGGAAAATAAACGGCGATAAACGTCACGTGACTCAAAAGTGAAATGTGTATTACAACTTACCTGGTTATGCCCAATGTCCTCACTGACACTCTTCCAAGCGAGGTCCTTTTTATTCATGTCTCCTCGATAGAAATAAGAACTTGTGTCGTATAGATCGTATATGCGGACAATATCAAGCCTTCATGCTGAATGAGTGACTTCGGGCGGGGCTGCCACCACAGCAGCAAGCAGGCTTCTGATTGGTAAACGCGGCGTGAAATTCCGCCGAAGTTCAAATTTTTCAACTCGGGCATCAGCCACAAATTCGCATGAACCGCAAAATGCACAAAAAGCACTATTCGCGCACAGCGCTCAATTTGCACCTTCCACACTGCGCCAAACGCCTCATCTGCGCCGCGGGACCTCCAGATGCGTGTCAACGCGTCTTCACATTGACTTAACATTGAAATCACTCGAGCTTCACGGTTCTACCGCGGTTGGTGTAAACGCAGCATAAGGGTCTTATCTAGCGAAACGATCGTCATTTTTGCAAAAAAAGTACTTTTTAACCACAAATTCTGGAAAATCCTGGAACATTTTCCTCAAAAAACTTCTTTTTGACTAAAGAAAGAAAGACATAAACATCTTTGATGACATGGGGGTGAGTAAATTGTTTGTCTTTTTTATGAAAGTGGAGTAATCCTTTAAAGCAGACAAATATAACATTTACAACAATGTCCTTACAATAGATATCTATATTCAAAATGTTGGATATACCAAGACTGAGCACTCCTAATCCTATGAATAGGGGAAATGCAATATGGCCGCTCTGGCCACAGAGGTCCCGCCTTTATTAATTGATAAGCCATAAGTTCATAATAAAATACGTGAGAAAACTCTTGTTAAGACTTAGTATTTTAAATGCCTGTCTCTAAATCTGTATCCCAGTAGAAATGTCTACACCAAAAGGGATTTAAGCGAGCCATGAGTGATCAGGGTTTGATATAGGGGTGTAATACAGAAACATCCTAACTGAAATATTCTATTTTATCTGTTTAGTAACCATGATCATTTCAGTATGGATACCATTTAGAAAACTGAACTTGTCTGATCTTAACTTAGGATTTAAGTTTCTGTTACGTGGTCCCTAGACCCCAACTGAATCTGCAGACATTTAAAGGACAATTTGATGCAGCATGACTCTGCATACCCCCCTCTCTCTCCCTCTCGCTCATTTTTCGATTTCACCAAGACAAGTCAAATACTGGCCCAGTGCCTTGTGTTATATTGTGTGTGTCAGTCCAATAGGGACATGCAGTGCCCTCCATAAGTATTGGGACAGTAAAGACAAAATTGCTCTGTTTGCTGTGGAGACAAAAAAAATTGTAAGATGAATGTGAGGCAAAAATACAGAAAAATAAAACGTGACATTCTGTACTTTGGTCTCATATTTACCTTTTAATGTTTAGACATTTATTGACTCCAAAGCAAACAGAGCAATTTTGCCTTTATTGCCCCAATATTTATGAAGGACACTGTAAGCATTTGGAAATAAGTAGAGATGTTCTGATACATTTCCCATAATATACTTTTTAGGCAAACAACCTCTAAAAATGAAGATTACATACAGTCACATGCTAGCAGATTAATGTTACTTCTGTTCATATCCCGTTTAATGAGACGGCTGAGAACATCTTTACTCTCTGATAACCGGCCAAACTGAACATTGACATGATAGGATTCAAAATTTTGGCATTACCTGCATACCAAAAACTGTTAAGGTCTCAAAAGTCAGCGAATTTTACAGTATTCACATGGTTACATGATGATTAAATACGTACCTCAATGTCACTTTATTAAGTGCCTTAAAGGAATATTCCATTTTCTTAAAAGAAAAATCCAGATAATTTACTCACCACCATGTCATCCAAAATGTTGATGTCTTTCTTTGTTCAGTCGAGAAGAAATTATGTTTTTTGAGGAAAACATTGCAGGATTTTTCTCATTTTAATGGACTTTAATAGAGCCCAACATTTAATACTTAACACTTAACAGTTTCAAAGAGTTTCAAAAATGACAATCGTTTTGCTAGATAAGACCCTTATGCCTCGTTTGGGATTGTTTATAGTCCTTTGAAACTCTGTTGAAAAAAAACGTTAAGTGTTGAGGTAAGTATTAAATGTTGGGCTCTATTAAAGTCCATTAAAATGAGAAAAATCCTGCAATGTTTTCCTCAAAAAATATAATTTCTTCTCGACTGAACAAAGAAAGACATCAACATTTTGGATGACATGGTGGTGAGTAAATTATCTGGATTTTTCTTTTAAGAAAATGGACTAATCCTTTAACCTCTTCAACCCTGAGGACCCTGTCCCGGGTCCAAAATTTCGTATTTTGACTTAATATAAAAGATTCTTTTAATATTTAATGCTCCGTCATGGACCCCAGTAACACATATGAGATACTGTTTGAAAGCTTAGAGTCTCTACTTTCTGCAGATATGCATCACTTTGACATATCTTTTACTGTAAGAAAGTTATTTACACTTAATTTACACTATCACCCCCCCAATATTTTTTGATATCATATAATATTCACATATTTCATATTTTTCAAAAATGACAAACATGGGCAAGTCTTATATCAAATGAAAGCTCTCACTCTCAGGAATAAGGCTACAGCATTATTTTTGTTCTAATATCAACACATATCCAACAATCATCGAATGAATAATAAGGTAAAAAATGGTCTTTTGTAAACATATGTGAAACTTGAGTGTGAACTGCCTCAGATAGCACATATAGCCACAAATGATACACCATCTTTTATTTTAGGTCCTACTCTAAACAATGAGTCCATTCATAGCATTTTCTTTGGTTGTTTGCATAATTAATCCCTAGCTTTTTATTATATGTGCAAAACAAAAAATTTATATTTTTATGAAAAATGTATTTCCGCACCCTTCAGTAAAATAAGAATATCTTTTGAATGCGACATGATAAAGAGTTCATTCTTTTTTTGGGTGTTTACTGTCTGCTGCTGCTAACAACCAGAACTGTCTGCAGTCTGCTAGAGCATCCAGAACCAGAGTTATACACTATCAAATACAGTGTTTACAACATAAAAAATAAAATTTGGTGTTTCATCATATGAAAAACAACATAAATAACAATATTTGTCACAAACAGCAGCTTTTTATGTAACTTCAAAGGGTTTTCTTTAAAATGATATAAAGAAATTGCATTTATTCCACTGTATGTGGTTATGGTAGCACTTCAAATGTTTTTTGGCAGAAATTGTACACCACAAGCGTATTATTCCTCCCATCAGTTGGAGTAAAATAACTTTTGCATATATTATGATAGAGAAAAAATTCCTTTTTCCTCTGTAAGCTGACAATTGCTGGAATCAAACAAAACTGTCTGCAGGGACCTGAGATACCCAGGACCAGAGTTATAAACTTTCAAATAAAAACGTTAGAAAAAAAACATAAAAAGCGCCTATTTATTTTTGTGTTTATTAGAGGCCTGACATCACATACAACCATGTTTAGCACTTTCAACAGTGTTTTATGTAATTTCAAAGGGTTTCCTGTAAAATGATACCAAACTTTTGTATGTAAACCTCTGCATGTGGGTATGGGAAGCTTTTGAAATTGGGTAGGCCAAATCCAGGCGAAAATCCCCAAAATAGTAAATGGAAAAAGTAAATTTTCTCACCATTCAAATCCAAAAACGCCATAAAAGATGGTGTCGTGTATGTCGGCAGCTTCGACGACGTGAACGCTGCGTAGGACGTTTAGCTGAAGCTCATAGTCAGAAATCGAACACACCAGTCTGGCCTTCAGAAAGGACGTCCATTTTCTCTGTAGAGTCCTCTGACCTCCAATGTCACCCTGAGAAGGGGAAACATGACAGATGGACAAAACTGATGATGTGATCTCTTTTCTTGGACAACAACAAACACACGGATAGTAGGCAACTGTTTACTTCCTGAGCCTGTTGACGTGGACACAACAGCCATTATCATAATTCCGCCCATGCTTCTAACTCACAGCCTGTAAGTAGTCTATGTTTTCATATTTAAAGAATTTACTACTGACCAGACATGGGGACTTGTGACTTGGACTCGAGTCGACTCGAGTCGCTATTTTTGTGACTTGTGACTTGACTTGACAAAAAATAAAATACTTGAGACTTGACTCGGACTTGGAAGTTAAAGACTCGGGACTTGACTTGACTTGAGAACTGATGACTTGAATGACTTGAGTGTTAATCACATCATGTTTTCAGTTTGAATATAAAATATATAAATTTATTAAAAAAATAAAGTTGACCCAGCTGGAGCGCAGGCTGAGAATGGTGTTGTCATGACTGAATCACGACACTATCATCAGTCATGCCCTCTCGTACCTTACGCACACCACGCCCACTTAGATCAGACATCAACATGTCAGCCGGAGGGGTACGGAGGGTCATCGCTTTTGGCTTCAACAAGATGGCAAAAGACGAACAGTGCGTTGCAAGACATGCAATTTTAAAATCACGGACAGCCAGACAACAACCTCCAATTTCGTTCGTCATTTAAAGAGCCATTATGCCCAGTAAGTGCTTATCAATTTGTTAATATCTGGTTAGTTGGTAGTTAGCTAATGTAATAATAGCTAATGTAGCCCTCATCATACCGTGTTGGGGACAAATGTGGGCAAAATAATTTTGATTTATTTTTTAAAATACTTATTTTTATTTTTTAATACTTCTTTTTCAAGTTTGCCACCTGAACACACATACAGAGAAAAATTACTTGATTCTACAATGTTAGGGGCGGTTCACATGTCGTGTCTTTTGCGCGCTCAAGTTCGTTATTTCAAATTTAGGCACGCGAACGAAAGAGGTGCGACGCGCTCGTTTTTTCTGGGCGCATGTTTGAGAGAGAGAGAGAGAGAGAGAGAGAGAGAGAGAGAGTGTCTGTGTGCGAGAGAGAGAGAGGGGAGAAATGTAACAAAGTTTAATGTTGTACGTAAACTGTGTTTGAGAGAGAGGGAGGTGTTCAGAGGGGGGTCTGTTGGATGTTAAGCTGTTATTTGTTTTACAGTATGGACTCAATGTGGAAAATTTCAAACACGGTTGGCAGAAGTGAAAAATAAATAATTTATGAAGTTACAATTTTGTTTGATTCCATGATGTATTTTATTGAACATGAGTTTTTACAATGCAAATCCAAATTATTGTAATTTACTGATAGTTACTTACTGTATATCTTGTCACTTTATTAAGATCAGATTCTGCAGGTAAAATTAAAATAATAAGGTGACTTGACTTGGACTTGACTTGACATAGCCTGTGACTCGACTTGACTTGACTTGCCCAAGAAAAAAAATACTTGGGACTTACTTGAGACTTGAAGGTTCAGACTTGAGACTTACTTGAGACTTGCACATGTGTGACTTGGTCCCATCTCTGCTACTGACTACTTAAACCATGATTCAAACGCAAGTTTTGAGCAGTGCAGTGTAGCTCTTGTTGTTTGTCATTTCTATGATCACAAATGCAGACACAGTTTTATGTTTAAGTATCCTTACTCTACAAATCTGTTACGTCCTACTCAAGCCATGCTGGCAAAGTTGATCGATAAGCTTTGGTCATCTGCATTTTCTGGATCAGATTCGGCTCATATTGATAAGGTAGTAAAGACGATATTAACTCCTGTCAGGATTGCATTGAGAGCTAATCTTCCAAATACGGTGAGGAGCGTCACATTTACGACTGATGTCAGAGGTATTCAAGCCAATCGTACTGGTTAGCTGGCCAATCGGAGGACACAGCGCTTTTCAGAACGATGAGCTTTGTACAAAATCAATGCATTTCAGGGAGGCAGGGCTTAGAGCAGGAGTGGGGAACCCTGGGTCCTGGAGGGCCACTGTCCTGCAGAGTTTAGTTCCAGCCCTAATCAAACACACCTGAATTTCATTTCCAAGTAATCCAGAAGACTTCAATTTTATTTTTCAGGTGTGTTTTTAATTAGGGTTGGAACTAAACTCTGCAGGACAGTGGCCCTCCAGGACCAGGGTTCCCCACCCCTGGCTTAGAGAAACAACAATGTATGGTATGTAAAAAATTATATGTTTTTGAACCATAAACCACAAGAACACATTGTAATATACCAAATATACAAAATAATGTTGTTTTTAGCAATGTAATAGTTTTTCTTTTAAGGAATAGTTTACCTAAATATGAAAATTCCCTCATAATTTTCTCACCCTCATGCCATCCCAGATGTATATGATTTCTTCAGTGGAGTCATTTGAATTTCTTTAACATCGGATGTTTTTTGGAGTTTTGCCATGTTAAAGAAAATACCATGATGGCAATTTAATAAAGCAATAAGACCCAAGAAGCAGTGGGTTACCAGTGCATTTTATAACAGCTAAGGGGCGTTGTTAGGCACAACACAAAGCGGAGTACCTAAAACCCCCTTAGCTGTTATAAAATGCACTGTAACACCACTGCTTCGCGGGGCTTATTGCTTTTATAAAACGGTTACTTCATATGCATAGCAGAATTTCATAAAATAAAATACAAATAAGTCGATATTACTCTTCCGCCAAACAAAGTAGTTCCTCAGAATCAAGTGTGGCTGCAACAGAGTGCTTGGAAGCATGCTTAACTCTTTTCCATTAAGCATTTTTTTTTTAAGTTTCCCCCCAGTTTTAGTTTAATGCCTTCCAGAAAAATGATCTTCTTTAAATAAACATAAAATATATTAAACAGACGCTCCGCTTAAAAAAAAAGTGAGATAATTCCATTTTTGTGAAGAACTTTTTAAAGAGATCAGATTCAGAGCCTGATCAAAACTTACACTGTTTTTAGTGTTGAGTGAATGTGACAGTGTAAGATCGCCACCTAGTGGATAAAAGCGGAAATATGGATTTGAGGTAGAAACTCCTCAGGGAGTGTTTTCTCTTTATTGACAAGATGACTCAACAATATTTATTGTCATTTATCTGAATATCGCCATTAATTGTGCAACTGTAGAAAAATAAAAATTATGAAGACTGTAGTGTTTATTTTCATAAATCAGTACGTAGCAACGTATTTTATCACAGCTTAGAACGCGTTTCAACCAACAGAATGAAGAACCAGAACGGAGCGTTTTATAATATATTATTTGATGAAGAAATACATCTGGGATGGCATGAGGATGAGTAAATTCTGAGTGAATTTTCATACTATTCCTTTAAAATGTCCAATTATGATTATGTATATATATGTATAATATATGCATCACACAGGAAGTGTCAAATCAGAGGTACAAATAATCATGTTTTCATAATCTGATGTATTTCTACCAGGTTCAACACTTAACCCGAGGGCTTTTAGCATAATTCACATATACCCCTGAGAGTGTATCACAGCCAAATGCACCGAGTGCTGGCAGGTTAATGTCCACTAAATTAAACAATCTGCTTAAAATGACACAGTTTTGGCCAAAGAAACCGCCCTAAATGTGCAAATGGTCTTCTGCTCGGGTTCCATTAGGCTATAGTAACCTAAGGCCATGCAGGCTAATTGTGGTGTCAATTCAAATTCATTCAAGAAGACAGGCTAAGAAGACTCACACGAAAGGTGGACAGAAAAAGGGTAAGATCTTTTTCTACTCTTTCTTCTTGTTATATGACCTACATATCAGATTATCATGTCACTGATAAAGCACCTTAACAGAAATACAACCATAGATTTATTCAATCTTCTTTCTTTCTACTTCTATAAGGGATTGTGCCATATACTGTAAGCCTGTTTGTATCTGTGTTTGGGTGTAGCCTATGGATGTGTGGTGTGGCCTACTTTGAACTAGAGATGCTCTCTTTCTCCTAACCCAGTAAGTCAACCAGTGAGGGACCTGACCTGCTTCCCAGAGCCATGAAGATATTGAGTCAATGCAGGCGTGAAGTAATGAAGATATACCAGTAGGGAAAAATGTGGGGTGGTTCATTCCAGCACGGTGAAGAAGTTAAATGAGATGAAAGTAATGCAGATGGTAGAGTATGTGTGGGAAAAAGATAGAGTTTGGGGTGTGGTGTTTTCATCTGCCCGGCAACAGTGGAAAAAACAAAGAATTTACCTCCATTGAGGAATGTGGGGATGAGATGAGATTTTGGCTCATTTAAATACAGTAGTTATGCATTATATGTACGAAGGAACTGTTTACTATTAATAATGTCACAATAAAAAAAATCATGGTCTTAAAATATGCTTTTTATTCTTTATGCAGCATATAATTTATTAGGTTTTAAGTTTTAAAAGGGCCATGGCATGAAAATCTGACTTTTGCCATGTTTAAGTGCTATGATTGCTTCTATCAACCTAGAAAATGTAAAAAAAAATCAGTAACTTAGTTTTGGTAAACCATTCTCTGCAAGCACATGAAAAAATAGGTCGCTGAAATGTGGCTCTCCTTATGATGTCATAAGGAGCTCTTATTATAATAATACCACCAAAGATATCAACGCAGGTTATATTTTCACAGAATGTTCTTAACATTATATAGGATGATTTTAGGTAGAAATCACATTAAAAAAATCACCAAAAAAAAAGACTTTTTACGGACTGTTTCACATATTTTAATGTGGCACAATGGTATCAAATAATCTGACTGATTTATTAACAAAACACATCTCGCCACCTGGTTCTCACCTTACATACGCGGGCCACCCGGGCCACTTTGGTCTGGCTGGAGTAAGCGGTCGGTTCCACGTTCTTTTCAGTAAAGAAGAAGTAGAGTTTGTCATCGTCCCCGATAGAGCTGTTGGCGCTCTCTCTCAAAAACGCTGAGCCGACAAAATCCGCCTCTGCAAGCGAGAACATAAACATTAGCTGCTGCCCGCACCACAATGAACCAATTATGTGCTGTACAGATATTATAGTGTCTGTGAAAAGTCTCAAAGTACAGTGTTTATTGATTAAATTGCTTATTTTGGATCTTGCGTTCATTTTAATCATACTACTTCCTTTATTATTGAAAAAAAACCACACTGAATTTTGCCACCTTCAGCTTTATGCATATAACAGTAGGTCCCAATGTACTGAGTTTATTAAAAGTCAATAATGCTCTGACTGGGCTTATAGTTGGAATAAGGGATTTAAACAAACCTCTAAGGATTAAAGGGGACATTTCATGAAAATCAGACTTTTCCATGTTTAAGTGCTATAACTGGGCTTCCCAGTGCTTCTATCAACCTAGAAAATGTATAAGAGAGCAACCCATTAACTTAGTTTTGGTAAACCATTCTCTGAAAGCATGTGAAAAAATAGGTAATTGAAATTTGGCTCCCCTTGTGATGTCAGAAGGGGGTAATACCGCCCCTTAATCTGCACTATCCAACCACTGCACTGCTATTTAGTGCAACTCATTTGCATTTAAAAGGACACACCCAAAAACGGTACATTTCTGCTCACAACTACAAAGGGTCACTTCACATACGTACTGGGGACACCAAAGATTTATTTTACATCTTAAAAAAGTCTTGTAAAATGTTCCATTTAAACTTAAACAGTTTTTAACTCTTCCTACACCAATATTATCCTTAAAGTAATCATGAAATTGAAATTAAAAACTTTTTTTGGAATATTGTGTGTTTTTTTTTTTACAAATGTCTTATCTGTGAGCTTCATTATTTTTAAAGGGGAAATTTCACAAGACTTTTGTAACATAAATTTTGGTGTCCCCAGAGTACATATGTAAGTTTTAGCGCAAAACACCATATAGATAATTTATTATAGCATGTTAAAATTGCCACTTTGAAGGTGTGAGCAAAAATGTGCTGTTTTTGGGTGTGTCATTGTATATGCAAATGAGCTGATCTCTGCATTAAATGGCAGTGCTGCAATTGGATAGAGCGGATTAAAATTAAATTCTGACATCACAAGGGGAGCCAAATTTTAATGACCTATTTTTTTCACATGCTTGCTGCGAATGGTTTACCAAAACTAAGTTAGCGGGTTGATCTTTTTTACATTTTTAAGGTTGACAGAAGCACTGGGGATCCAATTATAGCACTTAAACATGGAAAAAGTCTGATTCTTTAAAAAAATGAATGTGCCCTCATAATCTTTAATTGCAAACGCTAATCTCCCCCCTCCTTGAAAACGATCTCTCTTTAATTTCGGTCAATAGGAATGGCTTGGGACGGGGTCCGGGAAAAGATCGCAGCGATTAGCAATTGGGTCATTAGCAACATGACCCAACTTACAACGATCCAATCAGTTCTCAATAGACAAATTCAAGTCCACCAGAAGTCGTTTCACTCAAATATATACATCACAACTGGGAAAATAAGACAATAGCTACTTCCATTTTATTGCGACTTTGAAATTGAGGTGCTTATTGCAGAAAGGTGTGCTCTTACTTCTTTCAGAGACAATCTGGCAGGCAATAAATCAGACGAAAAAATTACTTTTCAACAAAAGAAAGGATTCAAGCCATATCTATGCACCAGAACATTCTAGAAAAAATATTGATATGAACTAAAACTCAACTGCCCACAACATCCCCTGTAAATAAATGGTTGTACAAACCCAGCAGCCAACTTGTTGGGGAATCATCCGTTCTTAAGTTGGGAAAGGGAAAGTTGCGTCTGATATCAGGGATGTTACGAAACTCATACTGGGAGGCAGAATACATCTCACCATCTGTAAAAGGAAATTATACATCTACTGAAAGAATACAAACGCGCACACATAAAAAAAATTATAATTAACTTTCTATTACCGATTATAAATCCAGTGTATCCTTTTGTAGGGTCATAAGGACATTTCTCCTTTCCCTCCTCAAATCGTCCAAAAGTGAAGCGTGCCACGTCCTGTCAAAGATAGGGGACTAGTTAAGCACCCTGCTGTTTCTTGCAATAATGTGGATCTTCTAAATATTTTTTAAACACTCACAATCACATTGCATGTACAATATGATAGACAGAGAATGACAGAGTTAAACGTCTCACTATGTAAGCACAGCGTGGTCTGAATGCATGAGTCCCACAGGTGTACAGGTGAGTGTCATTGTATCGGTCCAGGAAACGTACATGGTTGTAACATTCTGTCTGTAATCAAATCAAAAAGAAAACAGTCTAGAAATCACTTTACAAACAGTACCATAGGAAGTTTTTGGGTTTTCGAAACCTTACTCTGCACCTTCCACTTACAAAAATGAGCCATGGTTTACTAAAGTTAAAACAAAAAGCATGCTTAGTATAGTTACCACAAAATAACCATGGTTTTGCCAATTGTAATCAATACACCAAAATCATAATAACTACATGGATAATTTTTGTAAAGGTCATCCCTTCACTCCCTATCTGGACCAAACCCCTTAAAGGAAAACATCAATATTTTACTTTGTTCCTACCTCAACTTTCCATTTTCCATTCCGAATTTATACATACCAATATTTTTTCGATGCATACACTTAATCTTTGTACAGCGTGTCGTGAATGTGTTAGCATTTAGCCTAGCCCCATTCATTCATTAGGATCCAAACAGGGATGAATTTAGAAGCCACCAAACACTTTCATGTTTTCCCTGTTTAAAGACTGTTACATGAGTAGTTACATGAGTAAGTATGGTGGCACAAAATAAAACGTGACAATTTTTTAAGCGAATAAAAAATGAGAACTATATTGTATGGCGGAACAGCACTTAGTTTTTAACATCATCTACTCCCCCACTCGCTCAAACTTCCATCAATTTTACTGCGTCCGATGTCGAAGTGCTACAAACTAAGTGCTCTTCCGCCATACAATATAGTTCTCATTCTTTATCCGCTTAGAAAATCTCCACGTTTTATTTTGTGTCACCCAGAGCCGATCCTCCCTATACACAGGCTACGCGAGCTGCGTAGGGTCCGTACCAGTAGGGGGCCCCCTTGTTCTTAACTTCATGCAGCGCTGCACAGACCAGCTGGCGAGTGATCTTACGATCCTTTAATTCCAGTTGTCAGTCCATATATGCAGCTGTTGAGTTATTTGTTATAGTTTATCTGACAGCTATTTTGGTTTAATTTTATTCATAATTTTAAATTTGATTCCCTGACAATCTACATCTTAAAAAAATGTCTAAGTACTAATGTAACAGATTAAAGGGCTTTTCACAAAACATGTGTCAGTGTTATAATTAGGAAGTATTCTGATGAGTGTCACAGTAATGTACATGTGGCAAAAATTTACAGATATAAGATAATACGTGTTTTGGTTAACATTTTGTTTATAGCTACCTTTAAGCAGAGACTGTGAATGTTTTTTATGAACCCGATGACATCACAAAGTTGCTTAGGGCCCCCAGAAGGTCAGGGTCGGCTCTGGTGTCACCACTTACTTGTGTAACTACTCATGTAACAGTCTTTAAATAGGGAAAACATGGAAATGTTTGGTGGCTTCTAAATTCATCCCTGTTTGGATCCTAAGAAATTAATCGTGCTAAGCTAAATGCTAACACATTCACGAAGTGCTGTACAAAGATTAAGTGCATGCATAAAATAAAGATAGGTATGTATTAATTCGTTTAAGTTGATGTAATTACATAGTAAAATATTGAAAAATTTTAGTTTTCCTTTAACTCAACCTGATTTTGCAAAGTGAGACATGTTCCTGGATCAACATACTGTACTTTGTAGACCCATGAACAAAATTTCTGTAAAAACCCTATCCCTAACCATAACTAATCCTCAAATTCAGAATGGTGTAGAAGCATCTAACCCTGTTTTAAAAGGTGCATACTGGTACCTCAAATGTACATATTTGTAAATATTAGGGCCTTTTTAAAAGGTACCGTCCCAATTTATGTATCTTTTATTCTGAAAAAAAAAAAGAGTTTGGTAGTCTGCCAAATGCATAATTGTAAGTATAATGTATATACAAATCCATTTAGCACTATAATATATTTATATGGATACTACATCTTTCTTCACTCACCCTTTTAAAATGTTCTTGAATAGCAATTCGTTTTAATTCACTTCTGTACTGAACTTGTACTTCAACCTCAAAATGAGATTATATTGATCTACTGTTGGCAGTTGCCAATAGGTCCAAACCACTTTATTTGGCTCTGAATTTGATATATGCTTTAATTCACTTAAACATAAAAACATTTCACTGTATATGTGAAATCCTGGGAACCCCACCCACCTTCAGTTGCTAATGCAATGCCATACAAGAGTGAAATTTATTTGGGGCAGGATATTGTACACATCAAGAATAGCAATACCTTATTGTTTTTGCCTTTGCTCAGGCACTGTTTCTTCTGTTCAGCAGATGCTGCCCACTCCAACTGCATGGAAATAAACAGCAAATACAAGTATCAGCTCAACCGCATTGGTTTGAGAAATGTAACACGTCAAAACTTGTTTTAAAAGCAAAACTCACAGAAGTTGTGTTATTGGTGTCAGAAATGTTGGTGGTGTCCATTTTATAAATGGCTTCTCTGGCTCCAACATACAGAAATCCTGAGGCATCCTCCAGCAACAGTGAGCTGTAGTTCACAGCAGCCCCATGAAACCGATTACAGCCCAGCAGCCCTGCAGATGGTGAGAGAGACCCAGTTAGAAAAACAGGGACAAAAAAGGCATCCCATAAGAAAGAAATACGACAGATGAAATCTCAGTTATGTCGTATATATCAGTGAGATTGAAAGGAGAGCATTTGGCTGAAAGTCTTGTGCATATTAAATATTTCTCCGGAGAAAAAGACCCAGAAATCTCAGAAATATCTCCATTAGAGTTTCAGATCTGCGCTCAGATCTGCAAAATCTGCTGTTTTTACTTCAATGCACTACTATGCATTGATACTTAAAAAATAAGGTTTAAATGGTGGTCTTATATGCTTTATCTGTTTAGTAACTTCCTGTTAGTATCTGTAGTGATATTGATAGTTAAATATGTGAATAGTGAAGGTTTTTTTAAACACACTTCTCTGTATGCATGCTGAGATTTCCTGCTTCATGTTGAGATGTGGCTGTGTGGTACTGATGAAACATGGCAGTAGTAGGGCAAACATGCCCTCCCCCTACCATGCAAAACATCCTTCCCCAATACACTGTGGTTATTTATCGGCACCGGCTACCATATACACCAAATCTGGTATCTAAATATACCATATCCATATACCATAAGCATCTAAGTATACACAATATATAAATGAAGATTATAGTCCAAGTCAACAGAACAGAAAGTGGCATGTCTAAAGACAAGATGATAAGTTAACTGTCCGTCAAAAAGGTCAGAATAGACCATAGGGTTGCTGTGCGCATTAGAAAGCCAGCGGCTAAACATTACTCATAACAGGAAAGAAAATATGAAGTTATGCAAACACCAATGCAGATCTTAGGCTAAGTGACGCCATTCTGTGTTTGTAGTTAATCCTTGTGTCCCATTGTGTAGATAGAGAAAGTTACCGTAATGTAACCCACAGTGATGAGTACAGAGATGACGGTAAGCTGAGAGAGGACACAAAAGCCTTTGAGCCCAGGACACACACACACACATAATGTGTCCTTGGACTATGTATACACACAGCGCACACACAACACATAGCCGTACCGCTTCTGATCCTTATACACACACAACAGAAATGATGGGAATGTGAGGTTAACAGAACAGAGATTCATAGTTATTAAATATATGAAAGTTCATTTATTTAATACATCAAATATATTTAAGCACAAAATGACTCGTCACTAATCATTTCTATTTGATTTTTTTTATTATTGCAGTAAATGGGTAGGTGGACAACTGGGTCTAGTCTTCACCCCCTTTAAATGCCTAAATCGAAGACTTAAAACCCTTTAAATGGCGCAGCCCTTTTTGAGTGGGAGGGTGAAAGGTTTTTCACGGAAGTGTCTGGAAGGGAAATAAGAAATGAAAAAATGTAATAGCAGTTTACATTTATTGTAATAAATAAAAATTAATGCAATAAAGTATATATTTTATACATAAAATTGTCACAAAAAAATCAGGTTTGTGTTACACTTTTACTGGTTTTACCAACAGCGGCCACTAGGTGTCAACGGTTTGCTGCATACTCTTGTCACAAATTAATAAATTACTGTCATTGCATTATTATTACTGCTTAAAGTTTTTTAAATGTGATATATATTTTGTCGTGATAAATTAAAACTTACATGCAAAATATTGAAACTCAAGTGTCCTGCTCACAGGACAGCGCCAGCTAAGGGGTTAAAATTTGTAATGCTTACTGTAAGAAACCCAGCTATGGTAATTTTTTGTCATTTTCTACATTAAATTATACTACATAATGTAAATAACATTCTATGAAAATATAACCTTGATATCTTAAGAGCAGCTATTTAATTGCTAAAAAACTTTATTTTGTGCATTTGGTATAATGTGTTCGTGTGGTTTGGTTGAAAAAACACACTGTACATTTTTATAGCTCCAGATTTCACTTTCTGCCTAAAATGCACGGATTTAAAAAGCTCTGTGTCTCTGATTGGCCAGCTAATCTGTACGTTGTGATTGACCTGAATACCACTGATGTCAGCCGAAAATGTGACGCTCCTTACCATGTTTGAAAGATTCACTCACAATGCAATGCTTACAGGAGTTAACTTAGGCCCTGTTTATATTAGAGCATTTTGATTTTATAACTAAACAGAAAGGTCTTTATGATTTAAAAAGAAAGCATTCAAGTGAACAGTACTAAACGAACTTGAAGCAAAAATAAATTTCAGCAAATGCAAACTTCAATCAAACATAGTAAGAGGTGAAGTATAGCTTTAGCCTACAGAAATGCTTATTGCATTAAGTTTTAAAAGTGTGCGAGGTCCGTGCACGTCCTCCGCTAGCAACACAGAGATAGCTAAAAGCGCAAGCGCCTAAACGAGCATTATATTAATGACGTTGAGTTTATTGTTTTTATTAATTTATATTCACAAAACTTATCAACAAAACATTGATTAAAATTAAGAGACAAATTATATGAAACGAAATTCATTTTAAAGTAGCAAACAAAACTTAAATTTAACTCAAAAATAATGTCTGACCCATTACAATTCTCCCTTCATATTGGCCTTTACAACGCCCTATGGCGTTTAAAATTACAGTCTATCTTTCGTAATAAGCGAACTAAATTTAAACAAAATTACAACAATATTCAAACTCAACAATACTCAAACATAAATATAAAACAGACATTATCTATAAGGATACCTGTTAAAATAATCCGATATAGCGTTTATAATAGCTGGTTGGTAGGTGTTTACTATTTTTGGCAAAACCTCCGTTGCAAACCTCCATTTACCTGAATAAAATAATTTTTACTTTGAAAATGATGCGCTGTCACGTTAACATCAGCTGTTCGTTTACATAAGACTCCGTCTTCGTTCATTTACACTCAGCGCAACTTCTGAGTTCTCAAACTAAAACAGGGTCTGCAGCGTTTGCGAACAAATCCGTTTATGAGGGTCAAAAACGGTGGTGTAGTGTAGATGAAAGGCGTAAACGTAGCAAAAGTAACGCGTTTTAAAGGATAAACGCATTAATGTAAACAGCCTTACAGGCTGTGAGAAAAAGCGGGAGGAATTATGATAATGTCGGTCTTGTCTACATCACCAATCCAAGGAAGTAAACTGTTGCCTACAATCCGTGTGTTTGTTGTAGTCCAAGAAAAGAGATTTACACTGGCAATGATAACTTGCGTTATTCGATTACTTTGGAGTTTGTACCTTTGCATATTGTTCACACTAATACACACTTACACACCAAAGGAAATGTAAAAACGTGAATTGGACAATAGGTGCTCTTTAATATTGACTGAATAAAGTCATTGAAATTAAATTTTGATGCTCATAATTAGATTATGAGACTTTAGCCTGGATTTTACAGGGAGGGTCACCCAAAAGGCCATATCATGTGAAAAAATAGGAACAGGATAGTGAAGTCACTGAGTATTAGTGGTTCCATATAACGGCTAGATTAAGTGTACTCTACTTAATAAAACCAGACAAGGCTAACAGATCAATGGCCAGCGTCAACACAGAGCCCAAGGTCTCCCGTTGTCGTAGTGTTTGCTGTTCTCTAGAATGAAAACAGGAACCTCATTTCAACCACATGACCAATTATAACCTTCAAAACTGCTCATTATTATGCAAACTGCATAGAGTGTGTGTATCTCTATATAACATTAATGAAATTAAAGGGGACATATCATGAAAATCTGACTTTTTCCATGTTTAAGTGCTATAATTGGGTCCTCAGAGCTTCTATCAACCTAGAACATGTGAAAAAGATCAACCCAGTAACTTAGTTTTGGTTAACGATTCTCTGCAGGCATGTTAAAAATATGTAATTAAAATTTGGATCCCCTTGTGATGTCAGAAGGGGATAATACCGCCCCTTAATCTGCACTATCCAACCACAGCACCGTCATTTAGTGCAGAGATCAGCTCATTTGCATTTAAAAGGACACCGCTCACACCTACAAAGTGGCAATTTTAACATGTTATCATAAATTATCTATATGATATTTTGAGCTAAAACTTCACATATGTACTCTGGGGACACCAAAAACTTATTTTACATCTTAAAAAAGACTGGTGAAATGTCCCCTTTAAGATTTTATTATGAGAGTGTGAAACTATATGTGTACATGGTACAGGGGTGTGTGTAGTGTACAATACATCAATGGTTGCTCTTACCTTAAGCAGTTAAATGATGCTAAATGATCAAAGTTTGTGTGTGCGCGAGCATGACTTGACTGTTGACTCACCCCAACCCTGGTCCAAACAAAGTCGGACAGGCAGACCGGGCAGTCACATGTCTAATCAGAGCCGTGTCTGCTAAAGGGCACATGCTGACTGAATAAATACTGACATGGGTGAGAGCAGTCAGCTGCAGACGTGATCAACATTACACAACCACAATTGCGCATCACCAAGATGCATTTTAAACCCTATTAGCTACCACAGTAACGATCAAACTGCAGTAATAATGTGTCAAGGACAAACACTATTCATCTGTGTAGCAAAATCAAGTGATAATAGCCTGTTGACTGTAAAACTGACATGCATCAAAAACCTGACTTCTATGATGGAAAAAGATATGGCCCAATACACAAACTATATACACAAAAAGTGTTTAAATAGTTTATGTCAAGTGTACAGTACCCCTAAATGGACAAACTGTTCTACAGAGCGCTTTTAGTCCCTACGTTGTTTCAGACGGCGACATGTTTTTCTGGGGGTGGCTCCTATATGGGTGATTCTCGCGAAATTAGACTTATGAGGTGTCATTAAACATTTTGATAAAAGAAGTAAATGCAAAATAAGAAGCATACAGTTACAAACATCTCTTCATGTACAATTTTGCACATGATTTCAAATGACATCATACAAACCAATTTTGTTGTTTTTTCCACATTTAAAGAAAAATTTTCATTACCGCAACGTGTCCATGACTGGATTTGGGTTCTTTGACATGGAAAATGTATAATTAAAAATCAAAAAAATAAATAGCTTCAGTGCATGTTATACTATAAACATTTACAGTAAATAAACATGTGGTATATGTAGAGACAATAATAAGGAATATAAATGTCTCCAAGATCAATTTTCTCATCCTCCGCAACAATTTTCAGTCATTGTTTAAGCCCTCAAGGAACTAACATTTTCAAAAAAAAAAATTGTTGGAAGGGACATAATTGACTGTGACACTCAAGATGGCTCCAGGTAAGCAGTTCTTTTTTTTTTCTCCAGATAAAAGTTGAAATTTTGTTTGTCATAGTACCTAGACAACTTTTAAGTTCTCATTACCGAAACATGAGTTTGTAAATGCATATATTTAATGTAATATCATGTTGCGGTAATGATAATTTTTGATAATGATAATTAAAAAAAATTAAATAATTCTATAGGAAATATGTTTTAAATCCTCTAAAAATAATGGTTATAGTAAGTTCAGACCTCTTATATGTGCAAAAAAATTGGCTTCAAGGGCTTTTTAAAAATCTGATGCTAGACACCATCTAAATCTGGATTTCGTGAGAATCACCCATACGCGTTTTGAAATTGAGGGATGAGCTGGTGCTTGCAATTTGCAATCTCACCACTAGATGCCACTAAACTTTATACACACCACCTTTAACTCAAAAAGTTGTGAAAAAACTAATATTTTTAAGTTGAATTAACTCAGATAAATTACTTTTATAAGTAGATATAACTTTTTTACAGTGACTATTATATTCTATTATTGCCATAAGAACCATAATGCAATGCAAGCAACCACAGATGCATACTTCTTATTGATGTTATTTCTGCTTTAAAAGAAAGAAGTAGATGCCACCATTTGAATCCTGTCACCAAGACAACAACATCCCCCACGCAAATTTTTTTCGTTCAGGATTATAAAGCCTACACTTTGTGAGTCCCAAAGGAAAGCCATCACTCTTAAACAGTGACTAAAGCAAACAACACTCAACGCTGAAACGCCCGACAAGCATTTTAAACGCCTGTACTGTGTTCTTCAGTCTTTTCAACAAATGTTACCTTGCTGGCCGAACAGCAAATATAGATCTGGTTATTTCTGCAACTGTTTGCCTGGACTCAAATGCATGCTGTGTACAGGTTGCACAACACAAACCTCACATGCTGTGCTGTTGGTTATCAGATGTTCAGCATTGGAGTGCAGCAGGTACTCACACCATCTAACTACCAAAAATTCATTTGTGACTATGGATAACTTCATCTATTCTTCGAATCCGCTTTTCCTCAGCAGGATCATGGGAGGGTTGGATCCCATCCTAACATTTTGTGCCTCAAGCAATATACACCCTGGACAGATGGCCAATCCAGCGCATGGCAACTGCTGGATATGTTTTCATATTTAGAGATTGCAGGCGGAAAAACAATTTCTGTACATGTTAATATGTAGAATACATTTAATAATAATAATACATACATCTGATATTTTCACAGAATCTTGTAATTACAATGTGGGAAGCTACAGTGATTTTATTACCTCAGGAGCATTGAAATATTCCCGTAACCTTATTTATCACTTAAATAAGATTACATGAAGGCACATTTGGTGTATATAATCTCATATAACATTCCAAGACAAACACTTAACACCAGAGAAATGTCTGAACGTTCTCAATATCAGCTTGCTGATGCACTTTCCCTTCGTCTTGCAACCTTAGACAAGCTACACATGTATACATGTATTATTTCAGCGTTACTTCAGGTCTGCTAAGCACCACAACAACCAAACAGCTATGAACCAAATGATCTGAGATGTATATACACCCATTCAGATTGCAAACCACAACAATTTTCTCAATTTTAATATATTTTAGCCATATTATGATGCACAAGCCTGATGTTTAAAAAGATTAGCAGAACATTAATGCTCGCACGTGCATGTCTGCAATCATGTCTCTGTTTCTTTTCCTGAGAGAGTCCAAATATAGGTCAAGGACTTCAGAGTCAATCAGAGCATGAAGAAGAGAAAAATAAAACGGTGGAGAAGAAATGACTAAAAGAGATCGGTTGTGTTTGTGCTTAAAATGATCAACACCGATGATCAAACTATACAGTTTGACCAGCTGAAACTCCTTTAATACGAAATGCCATTACATTCAGTCCTTTACAAATGGCTTAATATCCCAATGGTTTTTCAAACATGTTTTAGAACTGAAATTAAAGGTCACTGTTATATGTTTCATTACTTTAATTCTCAAATATATTCAAATTCATTTCATTCCAGAGCACTGGTGTTAGGCTCCCCTCACAAGAGGAACTGTGACCTCACTATATAATTCTGTGTGAACCACATGAACTGGGCCAGGACAAATAAGGGTCTTCTAATAATACCGTCAGGCAACAAAATTCAAACAGATACGGCACAGACCACCATCATTTCTCAGACTGAACCCAAAGTAAAACTGAGACATTTCATAGGTTACCATCCTTTTGTCTGTCGCTCGGGAGAAGTGAAACTGAATGGACAAAACTAAACTATACTAATATAAAATGTTGTTACAAGTGTTAAAAATGTTTGTAAGCTAGGGTTGCAAAATTTCAAAGCCGGAAACTTGGGAATTAACGGGAATATATGGGAATTTTACAGAAATTAATTGGAGTACATTGAAATTTGAAAAAAGTTGCAGGGAACAGGGAACTTAAATGTAGTTTAAAAAATCTTGCTGCATAATTTTGCAAGATTTAATTCAATTTAATCAAGATCAACTCAGTAACTTAGTTTTGGTAAACCATTCTCTGCAAGCATGTGAAAAAATAGGTCATTGAAATTTGGCTCCGCTTGTGATGTCAGAAGGGGATAATACCGCCCCTTAATCTGCACTGTCCAACCATGTCACTGCCATTTAGTGCAGAGACCAGCTCATTTGCATATAAAATGACACACCCAAAAACTGCACATTTTTGCTCACACCTACAAAGTGGCAATTTTAACATGCTATAATAAATTATCTATATGGTATTTTGATCTAAAACTTCACATAGGGACACCCACGATTTACATGACATCTTAAAAGATTCTTGTGAAAGGTCCTCTTTAAAACTTCTTTGTGCTGTGTGTAAGCTAGTGTGTAAATCAGATATCTAAAAGTAAGCTAGCACTATTATAATAACTTTAATAATGTTTATTATGCTTTTGTGTTACTCAGTGAAAGAAACAATTAAAGTTCTACTTACAATTAAATCAAGTCAAGATGCCATTTTTAAAATTTGTAGTACCTTGCATGCATGTTTGCTTATGACCAAACAAAATTTTTATTTATGTTTGTATATGATATAGTTTATATAAATGTCCCTAAATTTCCAAATAATACCTATAAATTCCCTGTTAAGTTTCCATTTTGGAAAATGGAATATTTACCGGAAACGTTCCGCCCCTTTGCAACCCTTATCAGCTCATTTGCATGTTAAATGACACACCCAAAAACTGCAAATTGAGGCTCAGAGCCTCAGATCATTCGATTTTGGAAGAATTTGAAGAAATGTTTGACTCTGAAACTCTAGAGACATGTGTGAGATTACTGGAGAGAGTTTTTCTGAGGAGAAAAATATCAGAAGCAGCAACCAAAAATCTGTGTTTGTTCTCCATTTAATCTCACTGCTGTCTAAAAGAATTTAAGGAGATATTAACAATACTTTATGTGTGATTTTCTGTTTCTATGAGAAATGCCAAAACACTAACACACACTTAAAGTCTGCAACATTTATTAGCAAAGGTAAAGTATATAGAAAAAAAGCTTTCATTATATCTAATAATGCATAGCATAATGTTTAAATTAATAGCATGCATTACGCAAGGATACAATCTGACATTGAGTTATATAAGAGTCTTACCATTGATGTGCACAGTTATCCTAGGGGTGACATCCATATCAAGGAGAGGTCCAAATGGCCAACACCAAATGGCAGATATTAGGCTACCAAGCACCACCACCATGTAGATAAGCTGTTTGGGACGCCCCATGATCAATAGGAAGTAAAAAACGTTGAGGTTCTCCTCAGATCCAGGCAGATTGTTATACGTTCACTCTTCTGAAGATAACGTTGTTGCGTAATTGACGCTGATTCACTACATCATGCTGCCCTTCCAACAGTGCAGTCACGGCTTGCTAAGTTAACTCATCTTTGTTCTGTCAAAGGTTTCCCGCTGTATTAACAAGAAAAATTTGTCAGTTTTTATGCTTAAGATACATATTAAACGGGACAGAGAATAAAAAAACATTATTACTTTGTCTTTGTTGAATAATGGTCGTCTACCCATATTCACAAACATACAAAAAGTGCTAGACATGCTAAACATCTCAGTCTCATAGAAATTCCTCCTTAAGAAATGTCAGCCAGAAAACGACCCAATCTGAAAAACTGATGCTTATGACATCACAGGCATCTCCCTGCCCCTCCACTTTAAAATAATTGGCTAAATTTTTAGAGTGGCAGCAAAGTCAGCCAATCAGTAATGAGACTGCAAGTTAAGCCAGTAGGGGGAGCCAAATAGGTGGAACCCCACTTGTTTAAAATCCCCCACCCTAATAGAGCTATCTGAGAGAGGTTTTTAGGAAGCTTCTAAGGCATTACAGACCCAAACAAAAACTTTTTTGTCTACATGTCACATCACAGAACAAGGATAAATACCCCGTTCAATCATTCTATGTCACCTTTAAGAGAAAAAAAAGGTGATGAAAATGAACATAATATGGATTTGCGTGAAGTAACTTTTTTAAGTACATCTCAATTTTAATTGATTCATTCAGAAAGGTGTATATTTAAGTGTATACTTTGAATGCACAAAAGTTCGCTCCGAATAAAAACATATGTGAAAGTAAACAGTAAAACGGGACTTAAGGAGCGTTGTAGTGTGTTCCTGTAGCGCCACTGGTAAAGACTTATAGGATAGGGGTTCGATTCCCAGGGATACACATATTAATAAAATTGTAATGCACTGTAAGTCGCTCTGGATAAATTTTTTGTGGCAAATGCATAAAATCTGAAATCAGTAATTAAAAATAAATATATACTGCATACGGGAGACAATCTCTTTGAATGTGCATCAAAAATAAAAAACAATTCGAAAGAATATTAAAAATGTCATGATTTCATAGTTATATAACAAATAGTTGTGAGTCAGTTCCTCTCTGAAGGCCTATGCATACCACAATATGCACACGGCCTGTTTTGCAATAATTAAATTATTTCAATACTTCTAAAAGTTATATATAGTCAAAAATTTTAGACCGATTCAGGTAGAAAGACTGAAACACGTGTATTGGTTATATACACTCTGGGTTATTTTCAACTCAGTGTTGGGTCAAAAAAGTACAAGACCAGCAGCTGGATTGAACCCAGAAAATGTTTATATTAAAACCAACAATGGGTTAGCACAACCCAGGATTTTGGGTTGAAACAACCCAGCATGGGTTAAAATTACAGCCCAGCGGGCTGAGCTCGTCCTTTTTTGACCAAATGCTGGGTTGAAAATAACCCAGAATTTTTTATAGTGTAGTTTTAAAAATATATTATTTTATACCACAGGTCTGTTAAATGCTTTATTCTGATTGGTTAAGAAATGTTCAATGGGTGTTGATTATTTTTCTGTAAACCGCACACCTATCTTGTCAAAGTTAGGTGTGCATTATTTTCTTATAATTCAACGGCCCATCGTCAATTTTCCTTACATATTCCATTGTGCTGCATATTGCATTGTTTAATTGACAACCGGCCGTTGAATTATAAGAAAATAATGCACGCCTAAGGTGGTAATGCACTGTATACATTTCTTTGTTCTGATAAACAAGAAGGAGGATATTTTGAGGAATATTTGTAACCAAACCTATCATTTTTTGTTCATTTCCTCTACAGTACATTTTAGTGTTTTTGCTGTGCTCCACTTTCCTGTTCCTTACAATTGCGTTTTAGCTGCTTGCTCGATAAGTTAATTTCACAAGTCTTTCTTCTATTCTGACGTATACTGTTAACATATAAGTGTGATCACAATGAGTGCCCTTCATTGGGTGGCATAAACAAACAACATGTCACCTTGACATTATTGCATACGCATGTTGAAAAGATAATGTCTGCCTGCTCAGTGCATTGAAAACTAGGACAAGATACAATATAGTAAGGACCTTAAAGCCAAAGTGTGCTCATTTTTATAGTCAAGTATCAAAACTAAACACAAGACAACTACAAGCAAGCTATTGGTGGGAAGGGATCTATGCTTTTAGTCATGCTTTCAAATTAAATGTTAAACAAGACACAAGAGCATTAATGTTGGCATGCCTGACTCACTCTTCCAGTGCTTTCCAAAAATGATCAATAGGGCTTCAGGTCTGGGCTTTTGGCAGACCAGTCACGTTCTTCAACACCCGACTAATTTTTAATAGGCTTTGCTTAATGCACATGGGTATTGTCATTTTGAAAAAAAAGACCCTCCACAAACTGTTGCAAAAAAGTTGGAGGCACGCAAAAACCTTGAGAAAGTCATAGCATTAGCATTCATTTACACCTAAAATTACTGGAATATTTGCATTTATGAGCATATATAAAGGTATAATTTTATCACTGGTGTCATATTTATGTCTCCCTACTGTATACATTCTGAGCTCATTAATGTTTGCATGTAAAGAAAACTAAATAAGTATTCGGTTCTGATATAGCCATCTGTCAGGAAAGCAAAATAAATTCTATATTTCCACCCTGACATTTTCACAGATGGCAATGAAATACCTCCAGTCACCCAAATGTGGATTTTATGGCCTGTCTCGTTAATTCTCCATCTGCACTTAATCTAGTTTAGCTGCAATGAAAGTCTTGTGAATAATGGGGATTTTTTAAAGTATAATACTTATTATTGCCTCCCAAAAATTCTTTTTTGTTTTATTTAGACTAAATTCTGTTGTTTCAATTATACATAAAATACAATTATTAAAGCAAATAACCAATATGCTGCTATTACTGTATATGGTAGATCTTGCAAAATTATACTAAGGTGGGAAATGCAATGTGTCCTGCAGAGCACGCATTTTGCCAACGCGACTGATCTGGAATATCACAAAAATTAAGAAAGTATAAGAACCCACAAAGGACTTCTTTTTTTTCCCTATAGCATCGGTATAATCGTATGGCCTATAGTGCATTTCATATCTTTTAAAGCATATTATAAGTGCATTACGATCAGTCATGTTTCCATTTGACTGACTTATATTTTTTAACTAAATTTTTTAGAAGTGAAGTGGCAAGTACAGCAAAACTAACAAACGAAACATCTAAGTAGCTCGGAGCATTGCCCAGATTATAAATTCATCATCTGCAAGACTTGGAGACTGCTTAGATTATATTTGCAGTTACTTTGATGTCTTTAATAAGCACATTATCTGACGCATTGGGGTTAATTAAATCAAGTGATAATGGTATTACCTTTCTAACATATTCACTTTCTGACAATGTTTTCACAGCTTGGTTAGTAAAGCATATTATGCACCTGCTCAGAGGTCTTGTACCAACATCTATTATCTAACACCTCTGTGACTACTAAATACTTTTGATTAATGCTTTGAAATGACTGCAAATTAATTATTTAACAATAAATTCAATAAAGCTTTACATCAGTGTCCTGCAAAGTCCTCCAAAGCAGATATACAGCATAGATAGATAGATAGATAGATAGATAGATAGATAGATAGATAGATAGATAGATAGATAGATAGATAGATAGATAGATAGATAGATAACAAATGTGGAATAAATATTTTTTTATCAGACTTATTTCAAAACAGACTTATATGTGTTGTACCATCAGACTGCACACCACTGCGGTATTTTTAAAGGACACTTAAGCTAATTCACTTTCACCTGCATGCAGAGGGTTTACATTAAAGCATATGCCACGCAACGTTATAATAATGATACATAACGCAAAAGCACATGTAAAACAGACTAACATTACCTCACTGCTTCAGATAAAAGTCAGCATCAGCCTGCCTGTGTGTCCATAGGATTTACAGTTGTTCTGCCTCTAATGCCTCCTTTCTGTGTACTGCGCTGCAACCACATGCGATTCCTCCTCAGATTTCACCTCAGGTGAAAACAGACCACGCCCACTGAATAATTAATCACGCCCACTTAGTAATATTGATGAGACTCCTCGCCCCCTCTACTCTACTTTGTGTCGCAATGACATCGAAGAGCAACTTGACATGGCGCAAGAAACAAACATTTTGAACTGGGTTTGTTTCTATTAAGTCTAAAATGTTATATTAAAAGCATGTTTCGTGCAGTTATTATGGTTTAATAACTTATTCGCTCTAATATGTATAAGCATTTTTAGAGGGCACGTTTACAACCTTATAAATGATTTATAACACTGTTGTTTTTAGGAATGACACCTTCTTTGAATTTATTGAGAGGCAGTGGGTCGGAGATAAATGAGGATGATGTTGCAGTGATTCGGTCGCTTTGCTTGTGTTGGATGCCACCTAGAGGTCTGTATTAATAATGCATGGTAACTTGAGTAAACTACGTGTCCTAGACTAAAACACATGTTTGAGCTGTCTTATTTTAAAAAAGAACTTATACTGCCGATCCTAAAATATGCCAGTGCTATTGTTTTTGCTATCTTTTTTTTAAAGCATGTTTTTAAAATATGCTTAAATATTAACCAAGGCCTAGTCCTTAGCCTTATCTGTGCCGTTAAAGGGGACATATCATCAACATCTGACTTTTTCATGTTTACGTGCTAGTATTGGGTCCCCACCCAGTGTTTCTATCAACCTAGAAAATTTGAAAAGATCAACCCAGTAACTAAGTTTTGTAAACCATTCTCTGCAAGCATTTGAAAAAATAGCTTATTTTAATTTTGCTCCCCTTGTGATGTCAGCAGGGGATAATACCGCCCCTTCTTCTGCACTATCCAACCATAGCACTGCCATTTAGTGCAGAGATCAGCTCATTTGCATTTTAAACACATTTTTGCTCACAAAGTGGCAATTTAAACATGCTATAATAAATTATCTATATGACATTTTGAGCTAAATCTTCACATACGTACTCTGGGGACACCAACGATTTATTTGCATCTTAAAAACATTGTGTGAAATGTCCCTATTAAGTTTTTACTTCAGTAACTGCAAGATTTGGATTGGAATACAAAGTTCAAATGCATAAATTCATCTTCAGTGGATACTGTGATAACATGCTTTAAAATATTTATCTTCCACCACTACAAAGTAGATATTGCAGTAATAATAGCAAAGCAATATATTGAGATTTTTTTACAAAACATTTGCCATTTTGCACCATTCATATTCACATCTATATTAATGAACATGTTTCTTTCAAGTTAAGTTAAAATTTTTACTTTGTAGGTGTGTAAAAATGTGCCATTTTCGGTGTGTCATTTAACATGAAAATGAGCTGATATCTCTGTATTAAATGGCAGTGGCGTGGTTGGATAGTGCAGATTAAGGGGCGGTATTATCCCCTTCTGACATCACCAGGGGAGCCAATTTTCAATGACCTATTTTTCACCTGCTTGCAGAGAATGGTTTACCAAAACTAAGTTACTGGGTTGATCTTATTCACATTTCCAAGGTTGATAAAAGCACCGGGGACCCAATTATAGCACTTAAACATTGAAAAAGTCAGAGTTTCATGGTGTCCACTTTAAATGTCCTATATAACTAAGGCCTAGTTCTGGATTAATCTAAACCCTGCCCGGGAAACCGCCCCTTTAAGTTTTAATCCTAAATCTTCTTCTTTCTTTCTATTTTTCTTCATATTTTTATTGTGCATATAACTGAATTGCATAGGATTTCACTATATATCAACGTTCACTATACGTGTAGCTACTGTATGGTTGGTTATGTGCATGACAAATACAAGCTTGAAACTAAAATCAAACTACCCTGAATTCTAACTCTTTGCATTGTCACTGAATATGGAAACTCAAACACTATTTAATTTTAAATATAATATACAATTATACAAATATATATTTCTAACATATGTTTGCATATGCGTGTGAGAGTGTGTGTACGTGGACTCATGGCAGCTGGTGGAGTGTGGGGGGAGGGGGTGCGTGCGTGGAGAAGGAAAGTTGATGACGTCACGGGCTTCCTCGTACAACACATGACATGTTTCTTTACAACTGTGAAACCTATTAGCGTTTGGAGGTCCGTTTACATTATCAAGCGACTGTAGTATGGACATCAGCTCCACATGGTAAGTATTTTATACCCTACATACCACAAACACAGCATCGGTGAATTGTAACGTGTTCCCGGCGTGAATATCAGCTGGTTTACCGTGGCTGTGGGCTGTGACACGTCGCTTTGCTTTGCTTTGCTTGATGTAAAAGCCGATCGCCTGCTAGCAATCTTAACTTGACAAGGATTAGTAGTTTACGGGGTGGTTTAAACTGCTCAAACTTATAGGTGTCGTCGATTATTGAGCTACAATCAGATTTCTGGTCAAATTCAACATGGTTAGGAAAGTGGGCTGTCGTACCCAGCTAGCACAGACATTTCCACGAACAAACAAATGTATCAGTTTTGGCGCAAACGGTGGAAACGTTTAATAAATAAACGTGTAAACTACACATTTAAGATAAAACCACTACACTAGCGTTATTATTTTCCCTTTGAGTGTTTTGACCGGAAGTTAACTGTTTAGGTCGCGGGTTACTTTAGTTACAGGTGTCAGGATTTTGGGATCATACAGGGACTACAGTTTATGGGAGTAACACAGGGTAAACTTTACCTTAGAAATATTACACAATTTTTATCTTAATCTGAGGATAACGTTGCTGGTTAATCTTCAAGTTAACGTTAGATTAATCTACTTGTTTGTTTACATGTTTAGGGTCACAGAGATCACACTGATGTAGGCGTACTTGTAAAAATAATAATGATTATAATTATTTAAATTAAGTAATCAGCACAAATTAAACCACTGTCAGGACTGTATTCATACAGTATGAAGTCAAAGAATCTTATCTCTTGAGTAGTGCTGCCTCACGATTAGTCGCGACTAATCGTTTGCAGAATAAAAGTTTTTGTTTACATAATATATGTGTGTACTGTGTATAATGATTATGTATATATAAATACACACACATACATGTATAATTTAAAGAATATATAATAAATATTTATATTTATATTTAATATAAATTATATATAAATGTAAACATTTATATACACATGCAAATGTTTCTTAATTATATATGTGTGTGTGTGTGTGTGTTTGTGTGTGTGTGTGTGTGTGTGTGTGTGTGTGTGTGTGTGTGTGTATTTATATATAATTATTATACACAGTACACCCACATATATTATGTAAACAAAAACTTTAATTATGCAAATGATTAGTCGCGACTAATCGTGAGGCAGCACTACTCTTCAGAAAATTATCCATTATTTTATTACAGTACGAGTGTAGTAAACATATTTATTTTGCAAATTTGTAATCATACACTGTCAGAATATGTGAAAATGAAAAATTGTCAGAATATGTACCCCAGCTGTCACCGAGGCTCTACCCTTTCAAAAAGTACACCTTTGCACCTAAAGAGTTTATATTAGTACCTCAGGGGTATGTATCGGTACCACATAGTGCTCATTATTAGTACCTCAAAGATACATGAAGTTTATTTAACTAAGTTCGGGAGGACCATGTTCATATAATTCAACCAATCAGCATGATAAGATGTGTATAAATAGCTATCCCTCACCGCTGTCCCGTGACAGTTTTTGCTGCATCCCTCCTCCACCCCAACGCCTCACTCTCAGTTGGTACATCTATGCCAGTTAAAGAGGGGGGGGGGGTACTCTGGGTTCGGCCTAAAATTCAGAGCTCACGCCAAATATGCTTTATCTCATTCCCTATTTATTACATGTTAATGCAAACCTGTGAAATATATACAAGACCTTTTTAAAGGGTCCTCCCCTAGTAACAGCCGGGGTACATATTTAGTTCATTTTATCTAGTTCTGCTACAAATATCATGTTTAAACTATGGGACTGGACTTTTTGTAAGGGATTTTAAAATAAATTACATTTTATGTATTCATATGGAACAGTTAAAATGTGTTATCAACATCAAAGTGTTGTTTATATTCACATTACACACTCAAAATATCAACCTAATACTTCAAACTACCTTTCTAGCTATAACAATGGCTTGTCAGACCCCAAACAAAGCACACAAGGGTGTGAATGACTGATGTTAAGTGCTTCAGTCAAACAAAATACACTTTATTTAAATGCACGAACAGTTCCCATGCATTCTAATGCGCTGGGTAAAAGGCACAGGTGGGCAACCTGTGTAACAGAGCACTGCCAAAAAAGTTGACTGAGACCAGTGATCACCTGCTCTTTTTTTGGATCAAAGATTGCTGAATCGTGTCTGCTGGGAAGCAGCCACCTGTCTTGCACAGCTGAAATGAGAATCACTGTTTGCAATGCGATCCAGTAAATAGGATTTTGCTTCCCTGCTTGGATCAGATGGAAATCAGACAGGGATGAGTACAAGTCCATTCACATGTTTATGGTAATTTTACTGCATAGAACTGTATACTCAGTTTTTTTTCTCCAATAAGATTATTTTAAATGTATGCTATCAAACTTGCAGTCTCTAAATAATGAGTACTTACTTTCAGACAACTCGCATTCAGAACTTGTGAGAACTTGCACAGCATGTGAACATCAGTATATGAGTTTTTTTGCTGGAGAGTGCCACGCGTTGAGCTTGCTTTTTCAAACAAGTGTCATAGGTGTCGAATGTTTAGCAAATAAAGACTTTAATGTTTACAAGGAAATGTACATTAGTACAGTCTGCTACACCCTGCTACGTGGTAATGTTTCAATATTTGATAGCAGATGCAGGTCTTGGCCTACAATAGTATTGCTCGGGTTACATCTCTCATCGGACCCCAGAGAAATCTCTGTCCTGAATAACACTGCTTGTTATTGTCATCTTTAAATGTGAGATGAGAGCTCAGTTTATGTTCAATTACAAGTTCAAAAGAATTTAATCTCGCTATTCTGAACAGAAATGGTTTTAGGATTTACAGAAACCATTGAAGATCTGCTCCCGTGAGACTCCACGTCACTCGTCCGGTCAAGAGTGAGGAGCAAAGGCTAAGCTGTTTTAGCTATTATGAATATGAAAAAGGAAAATGGACTGCCTTCTTCCCAAACTCCCCATAACATTCTCCGTGGAGACAAAATGGAGGCCAATTTTAGTATAGTGTTTTCGGAGGAATTCAGATTAACCTTCGAAGTGTACATTTTTTTTCCCTAAGGTATAAGACTGACACATTTTCTTATATTTGAAACATTAGTTCAAAACATGGGTTCGGGAAGATCCTTAACATTCAGGCGTGTCAATCTTCATTATACAGTGGCAAGAAAAAGTATGTGTACAGTGTACCTTTTGGAATTTAATCGTTGTCTAAATAAATTTGTCATATGTGATCTGATCTTTGTCTAGGTATTGACAAACATAATTAGTCTGAAAATAATAAAACAAACAAAAAAATCTGATCTTTCATGTCTTCATTGAGAACAACCTAATAACCTCATAGTCCTTGTGGAAAAAGTATGTGAAAGCTTGAGTTAATGGGTCTCATTCACTAAGCATGCGTACGCACGTACAGTATGTTCATGAAATATGCGTTCGAATGATTTAACTAACAAATCATGAATCAACAAAAACTTTTATACTAAAATTTCCTTTAAAATGTTTGCAATAACATAAGAACAACTTAGACCACAAGTACGCAATAATCATGAACAAGGAAAACAACCCTATAATTTATATCTGTGCACTGAGACAGCACTCATTAAAGACTCAAATGATTTGCTAATGGCTGCAGATTTGGGACTTCTATCAATACAAAGTTTTCTTGATTTAACTGCAGCCTTCGACACAATCTCACATAGCATTTTACTGGAGAGGTTGATTTCTATTGGGATTACTGGTACAACCCATGATTGGTTCAGACCATATTTATCTGGTCTGAGCCAGTTTGTTCAAATCAAACAATTTAAATTGCGGATATCTAAGATACCCAGTGGTGTTCCTCAAGGCTCAGTCTTGGGCCCTATTTTATTTATTGTGTATTTATTGCATCTGGGTCAAATTTTTTGAAAATGTAATATACATTTCCACTGCTGCTATGCGGACGATACCCAGCTCTATATATCTTCAAAGCCTAATTCGATGTCTCCATCTTCTTCTCTGTTGCTCTGTCTCTCTGAAATGAAATCATGCAATTTTCTCAAGGTCAATAGCGCTAAGAGTAAAATTTTATTAGTAGGTAATAAAGCAAAACTGCATAATTGTGAAAGCTTCTCACTTACTTGAGTCTACAATATTAAAATACTGAACAAGCAGGGTATCCACGACAGGACAATAGGCACAAGTTACTAAAAAGTACATTGCTGCATGCCTGAAGTTTGCAAAAGAGCACAATGACACTCCACAGCAGTATTGGCAAAAATTTTTCCGTTGCCATTTTTGATGAGTGTGTTTAATAAAGACATGAAAGATCAGAATTTTTTTGTTTTATTATTTTTAGACACATTATGTTGAAGATCAGATCACATTTTATTGACAAATTTATTCAGAAAGCCATGAAGTTCCAAAAGGTTTACATGCTTTTTCCTGCCACTGTATAAGGGCACACTTACATCAGGGTGCTCTTTCTGAAGTTTCCGAGCTCAGGTTCAAAGCTACCTTCGAGGAAAGCAAGCCAAGTTCTTTTACCATTAATCATTGAAAATAAATGCACAGGCCAAAAGAACCATTTGCTTGACTGAACTTTTAAAACTGTGATTATGTTTAGTGATTTTATGACTGTGCTGTGCTTTTCTTGAACATTATTTTGCAAAAATAGATCAGAAGGAGGTTTTTGTTATATCTGCTGGAACCTTTTCCCAAATTTGTGTCAAGCAAAGAGCTGATGCATCAAATGAAAGCCAAACCCACTTAATTTGATAGCTTGGCTGTGTAACAATTACACTTTTCTAAACTATAATTCAGATGTCCATTTTCATATTAACATCCAACATTACACAGCCCTTTACCGATAAATGGATGTCTGAAGTTTTTTGTTGTTGGTTACATTTTGAACTGGCTGGTCTGTTTTGCAGGGGTGGATAGAGAGATGACCCCATCCTTCTCAGCCTGTGGGACGTTTCGAGCTCTGTGTGGGCAGGAAAAGGCAAAAGAGAGAGAAGTTGCAAAGGATGGGAAGGAGAGGATGGGGCCGCTGGCAGGGCATCTCCACAGCTGTGCTCTATGGCTCCCTGGCTCTCTTCGTCTCCATTCTCCACAACGTCTTTTTACTGTATTATGTGGAGACCTTTGTGTCTGTTTACAAGATTGACAAGTTGTCCTTTTGGGTGGGAGAGGTGAGTTCATTTTTTTTAGTTCATTTTATTAGCCGCTGTTTGGAATTCGCCCTCTGCCTGTGTGCGCGTGCGGGTTTAAGGGCACTCAAGAGTGCACACACAGAGACGGGTTTCAAAAAGCAAGCAAACATAAAATCTTTCTGTTCTTGACAGGGCATATACAAACAAAATGATCTCCACAGTATTCTTTTCTAATAAAAACATTTGTTTATGTCTTAAGTGTATGTATGGATTAGAGTCAGAAACCAGTATGTGCTTATTTGTTCTTAAAGAGACAGTAACCTCAATTAACATACTTAAGTCTGTGTCATTAATGTTAATTAAACAACCCAAGACAAAGAGAAAATCAGTTCTGTAGCTCTAAAAAAAATATTGTATTTAATTCATACAATAAATTCATTTTATTCATTTGATTTTTGTACCTAATGCTCATTTTAGATCTTACTTAATGTGTAACTTTGTTCTTTTTTATAAATTTTGTAATATCTTTATTTGTTATAAGATTTTTCCCACCCCTTTTTTGCTGATACGAAAAATAATCAGACCCGTGCCTCAAAAACCATAATGTGATCCGAACCGTGAGTTTTGTGATCCGTCACACCCCTAATAAAGCAACAGACTCAAATTAAGGCAAACTTCTTTGAACACTTTCTGGTTGCCTATACATTTAAGGGAACAGTATACTCAAAAAGGAAAATTGTCTCATAATTTATTCATAATTGACCTTAACTTTCTTTAAAAACAAATAATTTTATATTTAAATGCATAATAGAATTTTCTAAATAGGACTCAATATTTATATTCTCCAAAATTGGTCTTCAGAGGTGAAACAATGTTTTGAATGTTTTTAGTGAAATTGAAAGCAAAACAAACAAATGCATATCAAAAAAAAAAAAAAAATGTGGTCATGTGATTTTTGTAACAAGGCATGCTGATATGCATTTGTTTTGGTTTCAGTTTTGCTAAATAAGGTTAAAATATTAATTGTTTCTGTCAGATGCCTACATTTTTTACTACATGCATGTTAGGACATCTGTGTGAAATATGAGAGGAATTAAAAAAAGTAATTGCAAAATTTGACAAGTTCAGGCTTTAGTTCTTTACAGATGCCACTTGTTAATTTAACTCAACAGCTGGGTTTGTCCCTTTATTGACTCAATGGGTTAAAAACAGCACAGCGTTTATTTAATGTAGTAGGTACTGTATATTGTGGTGCATGTGTTTTTTGGTAGTGTCTTTATCTTACAAAAAAAACTATGGTTTGGTCAAATATGGACATAGCAGTCTGATTTAGTTTTAATATTTTGTCCTAACACATTTTGGTGACTTTTATCGTATTTTATGGACTATAAGTCACTCCGGAGTATAAGGCACATCAGTCAAAAATGCGTTTTGAAGAGGAATACATATATAAGTCGAACTGTACTCGTCACGTTTATTTAGAAAAAGTTTTCACAAAATCCAAGCTAAAGAACAGATATTTAATCTGGAAAGGCAAGTTATTCAACTAAACAACAGCACAGAACAGCAGGCTGAATATGTGTCCATACATGTTAAAGTAACATTAACAGTTATTTACACGATACACAATAGCATACAGAACATACCTGGGAGGCTGAATAGGCTAAATTAACACTCATCACTGAATCCATTGAATTACATAAATTCAGGACCAGCATAGAGCGGACTCTCGCGCTTGTAGATGGTAATGGTTTCTCTTGGTTCATATGAAATTATTTTGACATATAAGTCGCATCTTACTATAGGTCGCAGGACCCACCAAAGTATGAAAAAAGTGTGACTTAGTCCTGAAAATGTGGTATATAAAGTTTCTAGAACATTCCTATTAATTTCAGTAATTCATTTGTCAAGTATCAAAGCCTGTGTAAGCTTTCTTAAACACACTCTTTCTCTCCTCACAGTCTGTGTTTCTGATTTGGAACAGTCTGAATGACCCTCTCTTTGGCTGGCTGAGTGACCGTTCCTTCCTGAGCTCACCCCAGTAAGTTTACGTTCACTTGCTTGCACTTCTGCACAGCGTCATTTGACGTTAATGCCATATAAATTAAAATCCACATCTGTAACGGGTTACAGCGCTCGTACAGCCCACAGAAGCACTTCTTAAGTAGAGTTTCAGCACTAAGCTCAGCAGAAAACGCAGCGAAAACAGACCATAAACCCATTTATGAATGTGACCTTTTGCAATATTGGTTTTATGAGGCTGCATAAAATACTGAAGTGAATTGCTCACTCAAAGGTATTTTATTAATATGTTATTAAAGAAACGCTCAAAGTAGTTACACAGAAATCACTTAATTTATGCAGCAGAAGCACTGTGAGTGTAAATCCTCATGTGTGTTTCAGTTGTAATGCTTTAGGGTTATTTTTATGCTCTGTCTGTTTTTGCTCAGGTCTGGGTCTCAGATCTCCTCCCCAGAGGTGGTTCTAAAACGACTGCAGGCGCTCTCCAGAAGTGGGCCTCTATTTGCCCTCTCCTTCCTGGCTTTCTGGGTGGCCTGGACGTGGCCTGGTCTGCAGTTCCTTCTGTGCCTGTGTCTTTACGATGGGTTCCTCACCGTGGTGGATCTCAACCACAACGCCCTCCTGGCCGACTTGGCTGTGTCAGCAAACGACCGTACGCGCCTCAATTTCCACAGTTCCCTGTTCAGTGCGCTGGGCTCGCTGTCCGTCTTCCTTTCCTACTCCTTCTGGAACAAGGAAGACTTCCATTACTTCAGGTTGTTCTGCGTGGCGCTAGCTGCCGTCTCCATGGTGGGCTTTGCTGTGGTTTCACGCCTTCTGCGCCAACGGTTTCACAATGAAGTTCAAACACACAAGAATGAGTGCGAAGAACTGACTGAGTAAGAGAAACATTTACGTTTTAACAATGTAGTAAATGCAAAATGTTCCAAAAATTGGTTATTACTACTTTATTACTAGCCGTTCAGCAGTTACTTTTCACCAAAAGCAATTTGTTTTACATCAAATCCAAAAATGGTCTTCATGGAGCAACCAATGCAATCTCATGGCAATTCATTCACTTAATATTTTACGAGGTGGCTACTTCATAATTTGTACGTCCTGAGATGTTGGGGTTTTATTATTGTTTTGGTTTTTCATGATAATTATATGTTTTTTATGATTTACTTCATACAAATTGCTACAAATTAGCCAACTTGTAAAATATGTACAAACTCTTGTGAGATCAGGTAATCAAAATTTTTGTACAATTTACTTCGTACGAATTCCTGCTATTTAGCCAAGTGTAAAATACAGGGTTTCCCGCAGAAAATGTGTTAGTTAAGGTGGTAGGGTTGGGCGGATGGGCGGGGCGTGGAAATCAAAGGGGCGGGGCGTACGTGTCATGA